>NW_027187419.1:88765502-88833540 GCF_028583685.1 Petaurus breviceps papuanus | reverse complement strand
GGGGCACAGTTTTGTCTAGGCCTGCACTGGTGATGCTATTATTTAGTGTTTTCATCTATGGTCACCAGTATGCCCCACAGGTTGAAAACATCAAAACCACTCGATAACACATATGAATTCATAATGCTCTTCTAAAATATTCAAGAAATGTCATTTTAGGAGGTAAAAATCAATATATATATTTTGGTTCATTAGCCAAGTACACAATGGCTATTTCTAGCATCTCCTCAGACCCTCTGTTTAACCAGACTGTGTAGCAATGCTTGGCCTGAAGCATTGCTATTTTTAGCTCTAATGGAACAGTCTTAAATTGCTTATTTTCTGTTTACTAAAGTCATCCAATTTGTTACCATGGAAACTATGACAAGTGCCATAGCTAACTGTTTTATTAAGTGGACTGAAGATACAGCTGGAAAACTTGAAGGTGTGGCATGTCATTTTTAATACATATAGCACTACCTTCCATAAATATCATATTCACATTTATAGAAAATATGAAATTAGTTATAAAGGAAGTACTCTACATTTGGGATTTGGGAAGCTCTAGTATTTGACTGTGTAAATTTCAGTTGACAGCAATCCTCAACTCAGATAAAGGCTGCCTTCCAAAAGTTTTATTATTAACTAGTTACTTGTAATGCAGAACACATTGTCTCTTGGAGACAATGTTATAAATGAGGGCTAGGTTTCTAAGTTAGCTCACCAAATTCAGCTCTGTTAATGGAGATGAAGTAAAAAACTAGTAATACTAACCTGACTCAGTTTATATTATCCAAAGCACACATGGATTTCCTACACTAAAATGACAACAATGTATTAGAGATGCAGGGCAACAAACAAGGCCAAGGAGTCCTAGAACATGTCTGAAACAAGGCTATAATAACAAATATTTATGGTGCACTTTAATATTTTCAAAGCACTGCATTTAAATTATTTCATGATTTCCTTCATGAGGCCCAAGGAAAATGGTGTTAGCTTTATTTGACTGACCTTCATCATAGTCTGTCCCATTATGTGAGGTGGAAGGAAGGAAAAGAAAGTAAGGTGAGGTGCTGCCCATGGATCAAGTTAAACTAGATAAAGCCTACAGTCTTTTTATTCTGACAATGAGACTCTGTGATTTGGGGTCCTGGAAAGAGGAGCCAGAGTTTCTTCTGTCTTGTGGGCTTAGTCTCCCCCGGAAAAACTCTGAAATAAATCAAACTTCTCTTTGATGTTCTCACATCATTCTTGTGCTCCTCTAACACCCCCTAGTGCCCTTCTCCCCAAATTCTTAAGCACCCAAGTACCCTCGTGTTATCTTTAAGTCTCTTACTTGAATGTTACATACTTCTCTTTTCCCCTCAGTCAAAACTCCCATAAACGTTTAGTACAGCTGATCTCTGCTAGAGTTAGGAGGAATGTAATTTGGTCGAACTAATACATAATAATATATGGATGATGGATAGCACCATAATCCTGCTAGAGGCAATCTGCATTTTTTTTAAAGAGGGTATTTGTTAACCCAAACGCATCTTTCATTGTTTGAATTTTTAGGCAATACAGAAAAGTGACAAAAAAAACTTTATCACCTCAGGGAAGAGGTTTTTTTGGGAAGGTGAAGATGGTAATCATAGAAGTCCTTCTCTAAGAGACAGATTCCCTAAGGCACTCAAGTGTTTCAAAGTTACTTCTCTCCTCCATTTTTTTTGACCCAAAAGTTCCCTATATCTTCCCTCTTTTTCTACAATGGTTACCATGATATTAATGGTGGGTTCTTTCAGTAGACTTGTCTGAATCAGTGGTGGAAGTACCCATTTGTATGTAAAGGACTGGCTGAAAATTAAATCAGTACTAAGTAATGAGGATAAAAATATTGTTTTGTTTTCCCAATTATGTTGTTGTGTAAAGCTTCTATCAGAAGGTTATCTTGTTGATTGAAGAGATCAAATTAGCATCTTTATTTTAAATTAACAGTGAATGTAATCAACAATTTAATATAGCCCTCTAATTAATAATTCCTTTCCCAGCTCCCAATCCCCATTGTTTACATGATGTGACTTTTGCAGAGCCAGGGGAAAAAAATAACTGGAGAAGAATTGTTATAGCACATTAGAACTTTCAAATTCGTTATTAACTTTCAGCTGGTGAAAGGAATTAGGTGGGTTTGCTGGGTAGTCACTGAGTATATCTGTCAGTGTATTTATCAAGTCTTGCTTTGTCCTTCAGTAGTTGTGTGAGCTCTCAGATCCATTTCATCTGCAAAATGGGGGTGATGATACTTCTATTTAGAGAACAAACATTTTATAATCTCTTAAGATGACATATAAAGGTAACTTTAATAATGATTTTACATTTGGTACTGAATTCAAACATGATTAAATACATGAGCCAAATGAGTAACCACAGAATTTCAGAGTTGAAAGGGATCTCCCTAGATCTCTAGAAAACATACCCTCTACATCAAAACCAACAAGTGGTCGGTCATCCAGTCTTTGTTTGAAGATAGCCCACCACCAATAACTTCAGGAGGAGTTCATTTCTTCCCAAGGTAGCCCATTTTACTTTGGGATAATCCTGGCTCTTGGAATATCTCTCCTCAAAATTTTACCTTCAAGATAATGGGTTTTATAAATGTATATGTTAGATGAGTGTTTAAAAAGACATTTTTAAAAGCTTAAAATCCCTTTAAAAAAATCCCTTAAAAATGTTTTTTAGGGAAAAGGGTAAGTTAGGTGACATAGTAGATGGAACACTGGAACTAAATTAGAATGCAGCCTCAGACACCTTTGTGCAAGTCAGTTTAATCTCTCTCAGCCTGTTTCCTTCTCTATAAAATAGTGATGATAATAATGGGACCTACCTCCCAGGATTGTTGTGAAGATAATTGAGATAATATTTGTAAAGAGTTTCTCAAATCTTAAAACATTATATAAATGCTAGCTATTGTCATTAGGGGAAATGAATTATTAGTAGCAAGAGAAAAGGCAAGTGAAATTTGATATTCACTACCTACATGATATGATGACAGATTTGTCTACACAATATTTTTTTAATCTGTGTTTTTCAGATATGCATTTGTGCAGCATGCTATAAAATGAAATTCAGATTAATGGTAAATTGCATATATTATACAATTGTTTTTTGTTTGGGGTAATTATCTCAGAGGGAAAATTCATAGAGATTTCTTATGACCTTGAAGTTCTGCATATTTAGAGGCTTAATATTTGTCTTTTCTTCTCCTTAGGGTCAACCTTCATTTGTAACACTCACATAATTCCAGTGAAAAACCAAGAGGGAGTGGCTATGATGTTCATCATCAATTTTGAATATGTGACTGATGAGGAGAATGCTGCCTCCCCAGAGAGGTTCAACCCAATATTACCAACAAAACCTGTAAATCGTAAGTGCAACGGGAAAAAATAGTCTTAATGTTAGCATTGTTTCCCTGTCATTCCTTTCTTTGTCATCTCTGGTGAAGCTTCAAATTATGTTTTAATTTGTGAATGAACACAATTTCTTATGAAACCTCTAGATCAGGGGTTCTTACACTGGACAGCTGGATGGCTCAGTGAATAGAGCACTGGATGTGGAGTCAGGAAGACCTGAGTTCAAATTCTCTTCAGACACTTAATACCTGTGTAACCCTAGGCAAGTCATTTAACTCTATTTGCCTCAGTCTCCTCATCAGCAAAATGAGCTGGAAAAGGAAATAGCAAACCACTCAAGTATCTTTGCCAAGAAAATGCCAAATGGGGTTATAAAGAGTCAAACACAACTGAAAACAACCACACAAACTGGGGACCCATAAACCTGGAAGAGAAAAAACAACACATCTTTATTTTCACAAATCTTTAACTGAATTTTAGCATTTCTGTCAATTGTGATTTGAAAAAACAAAAAGCAAACATTCTTCTGAGAAAGAATCCATGGCCTGCCAAAGGCGTCCATGATCTAGGACATGACTGCTTTTATACTTAACACTCTACTCTAAATAATGGGATTTTCTTTCAGTTTGCAAACCTATTAAACTTTATTCATATCTATACAGCACAAGCTAAACTAGAGATGTGGCCATTTTAAGGTAATTTGATTGAGGAAAATTTTCAAATGAAATTCAGCATAGCCTTGTGGATGTAGAGTTGAGCTCAACTTGGGTTCAAGTCCCATCTCTAAAACTCCCTAGCTGAATGCCCCTGTTTAAATCTTTAAATCCTCTAGGAACCACCCTAAGACTGTATACTATGCAGAGAAGTATCCCAGCCCTGAATTTTTCAAGGAAATTTCCACACCTGGGAGCTCCCTATACCAATGAAATGGAAGGTCTAAGCATTGTCCCCATCCTGAAATAGTCCAATTAGATCAGTCAGGTCTAAAACTCTACTATAGCATTTCTACTTAGATCAAAGGCAGATACTATATCCCATGTGGACAGATGCTTCTCTAAATTCATTTAACATTTATCAAGCATCTACTTTGTTAAAAAAACAGAAACAAAATGGTGCTGAGTACTGGAGTACAAAGATAAAAATGAAACAATGCCTGCTATCAAGAAACTTTATACTGGATTGGGATGGGGAAAAGGGTGCACAAGGGGAGAGAAGAAGCTCAAAGATTGGGAATTTCATCAGCATAGTTATACCCTCTACCAATTAAGACCAGCATATTGTCTGGATTAATTACCATGGTCAAAACAATTCATCAACTCATGATCACCTTCTTGGAAATGCACCTCTCTAAAATGTGGCTAGATGGATCAATTTTCAGATAATGTCCAGACTGTTCTCGGTCAATTAGTCGACAAAAATGTGTTAAGTATGTACTATGTGCCAGGCACTGTGCTAAAGGCTGGGAACACATACAAAGAATAAGGAAAACCCTCAAGAAGCTTACAAATGGGAAAGACAACAAATAAAGGGAAGGAGATGGAAGAGGAGGACAGAAGGTGCTGGGGTGCATACTCCAAAACTTTCATTGAAATAGCCTTCAAGAGGCAGTCCAAAACTTGAACCCAAAATAGAACTGAGAAAATGCACCTCCCTCCCTTCATTGCAAAGGTGGGGAAATATAGTTATGGACCATTGTCTTATATGGTCAAACATGTTATGTGTTGCCTAGATTTGTTGAACTGATTTTTTTTTTAATCTTTTGTTGCTACTGTTAATATTTGTTGCAAGAAGTAACAAAGGGGAAGAAGAGAAATATATTCAAAATAAATGTGATATATGAAAGATATCAATAAAAATAAGATAATTTTCAAAGTACGTAAGGTCACTTCCACATGCTACAGTGAAGAATTGGAGTAATATTTTGGCAAAAGATCACAAAAATAACTGATTCAAGAATTGTATGGCTCTTAATTTGTGTTTTGGTTAAGACAGACTACCATACTGTCTATGTATTTACATATATATATATACATACATACACAATTAATATTCCTTAAAAAAAAAACCCTTGAATGGCTAGAAAGTGATAGATTTATTGGTTCTGGCACCCAGCTACAGGTGCCAACAATAATGGGAACATTTCGAAATTTTTTGTTATTCAGTCCTTTTCAGTTGTGTTCATGTCTTTGTGATACCATTTGAGGTTTTCTTGGTAAAGATATTAAATGGTTTGCCATTTCCTTCTCCAGCTCATTTTCCAGATAAAGAAACTGAGACAAACAGGGTTAAGCAACTTGCCCAATATCACATAGCTAGCAAGTGTCTGAGGCTAGATTTGAACTCAGAAAGATGAGTCTTACTGACTGCAGGCCCAGCAATTATATTCACTATGTTACCTAGCTGCCCACAGTTGGAAACACCTCAGTTCTATATGTTTTGACATTCAGTCAACAGGCCATTAGTAAATGCTTTCTATGGATCAGGGATTGTGTTAAACTCTGGGAATGCAAATACAAGCATAAAGACAGTCGTTGCCTTCATGAAATATGGAATACAGCTTAGAGAAGACAACATGGCTTGTATGCGTATTCTCCTTCAAAGAAAGTTCATCCAATCAGAGCAAAAGACCACACAGGAAGAGGGTACTTCCAAAGTGTTAGTTCCAGGGCTGTAGTGAGTTTCCAGGAAAAAGAGGTTCCTGTGGCATGTTAGAGAAGGTCCAGAGTGCAACCTGAAGAGGAATGAGCTTGGTTAAATGATCACAAAGATGCCACCTTCCTTGCAAAAGAAACTGCACTTGATGTTCATTTTTCCAATTCCCTAAATCCCAGGGAATTTAGGGTGCAAAGGAGTCTTAGAGACTGCCTAAACTGCCCAACATCAAGCAGGTTGTAGAAGCAGCACTGGCATTTGAACCCAGGTTTCTGCAGTCAGATGCAAAGTTCCTTGCTTAGTTATAGTATACCAACATTTGCATCTCAAAAAGTTAGGGGACAGAGAAAGACAGAGAGAGAGACAGAGAGACAGAGACAGAGACAGAGAGACAGAGACAGAGACAGAGACAGAGACAGACAGACAGACAGACAGACAGACAGACAGACAGACAGACAGACAGACAGAGAATGAATGGCATGATCTATGAAAATATCCAAACTGAAATTGCAAATATGAAACGCAGCTCTGGTCCCAAAAGGCTATCTTTTAAAATTAAGTGCAAGGCCATGAAATCAAACCTTCAATATTTGGAAATATTTTAGTCTAAGGCATTTATTTAGCTACATCTAAGCGACAGTTTAATGGCTTATTAAAGCAATATTGGGCCACGTTTACTAATGTGCTTTGTTTCCAATATTTTGACTGTTTTCCATCCAAACAATGTCACACTTGGGGCTAATGTCTATCACATTCTCTAACTCATCAATCCTCCATGTGACATTGTTTGGAAAATGAATTATTAAGTCACCAAGGAGGAATGTGCTGAAACCCAAGCTTGCTGCCTTAACTCGTTTGTTGTTTTCCCTTCCCTAAACTGTAATATACTCCCCAGTCAAATTCAGTCATTCTGGTGAGATTCCCCAGAGGAAAGCCCTGGTAATGCCAGCTACTGGTTTGGCACAGCATGTGCTGTCAGGAATAGAGGTTTTCTTCTTTTAAAAACTCTGTCTCCTCCCCCTGGAATAGTCTTCTTGCCCAGTCCATCAAGATTTGGAAAAATGCCTACTAGTTAGTAAAGTAATAATTTCAGACCTAGTATGACATGGGAACTTGGAATTTCAACCTCTGAATGGGGCATAATCTACACAGCAGTCTCCCAGGATAGAAAACATGGTTTCTGTGCATTTCTGTTCTAATTAACAGCACTAAAAATATAAAATCTTTTGCCTGTGTGGCTGCAGATTTGATAAAGATTCCTTTCTTTAGCATGTGAACAAAAGAGGTTTCCCTATACTTCAGCTGTCATTCTGATCAGGGAAATACATTTTGTAAAGGAGTAGCTGGAAGTGAGTACAAATGTGGAGATAACATTTTCCAGAGCATTATATAAAAGCCCTCTTATTTACAACCAATGCATTGCCTTTGATTACATCCTTCAATCTTAATATGATGCAGACTTACATTTATTCAAAATTTCCCTTGACTACCCTGTCATGCTAGAGAAATGGTTGATAGCTCTTTCCTTTCATCTTTATTTCATATCAAGTGGAAAAATAAAAGGGAGACAAATTATGTTTGGTCACCTCCAATACTATCTTGTTTCTACTCCATGTTGTTTTGCCTATTAAAATCTTATTATTGAAGTTCTTTTTTAAATATAGTTTTATTTTATTAATTCACTTATTTTTGTAATGTATCTTCACTGAACAAATAGAATCATAGACCTATTGCTGGATAGGACTACAAATTCCCTCTAGTCCAAACCCCAGGTCTTTCCAGATGAGGAAAATGAAGACAGAGAACATTAAATGACTTATTTAAGATTAAATAAGTGCTTACCAAGTATGGTAAGTATGGTCACATATGGGATTTGATCCTGGGTTGTCTGATTCTAGGACCAGGGTTTTCTGCAACGTCACGAATATGAAAGATTTATACTGATTATTTTAAATAATAGACATTGAATGAATGCACAGAAATTTGTTGTTTGTTTACTGATTACTTGTAATCTCATTCCTAAATGGAAATCTCAATGGAGAAGCACAATTGATGTTTTTAGAAAGTTGCCTGGGGCATTCACTGAAAGGTTTAGTGACTTTACCCCAAGTTGACCAGAATGTGTCAGAGAGAGAACTTGATCCCAGGTCACCTTGACTTCAGGGCCAGCTCCATGCCAGACTGGTTTTCAACCCAAATACAAACACCTATTAAAATGTTATTAAAATAACAAAATGCCAGCGGTTCTCATATCTGCAGTCTACGTGTAGGTATTTTGTTTTATTTTTTTATTGTGATGTAATGGGGAAAGCATTGGCTTTAGAGTCAGGAAATCTGGATTCAGATTTCAGCTCTGAACATGAACAGGTCACAGGATACAAGTCTCAACTTCTGCTTCATCTCTGAAATAGTTCTGATAATACTGATTCAATAAACTTCCCAGGACTGTAGTAAAGAAAGGCCTTATATCTTAAATCATGTGAACAGTTATTATTATTCCTCAGTTTGATGTCCTGGGAAGATACTGGGTTTGGGGCTTCAAATGATTGGAATCCTAGCTCTGCCACCTAATTATCTTCATGACCTTGTGCGAGTAATAACCTCTGGGTTTGTTTTGTTTTGTTTTTTAGCCATAAAACAAGATGACAGGACTAAATGATTTGAATGATCCCTTGATCCTTGATTCAAGGGTTCCATGATTCCTTTGGTAAAGGTTCAATTACCATCAAGGCAAACATTGTTAAGTAGATGACCTTCATAAATTTGTATACCAGAAAAATATGTCATTTAATAGTTAATAATCATCCTTTGTGAACTTGGCAAGATGGGCTTTCAGACAATAGAAACATAAACTACACTTCCTTTTCCTACTTTGTAGAACTTGCAAGAGCTTGTATTCCAGTAACATAGCTTTTGAAACCCAGAGCTACATCACTATCACAATGAAGCACTGGGGTACAGTTTTGTCAAGGAAAAAATAGATTATAATATCATAATATAATGGCATAGGGCAGGAAAAGTGGGACTTCTCTTCATCAAATGCCTCCATGATGAAACACCATATATGAGCTATAGATGGGATCCAGAAATAGTGTGCAATAGCCAAAACCCCTGTGGTATAGGGGTCTCACACTTCTCTAATAATTAGGAAGATTCAGATAAAAGTAACTCTGAGGATGTACCTCACACCCATCAAAGGTAAATGGGTGATATAGTAGATGGAGCCTGGACCTGGACTCATGAAAGCCTGAGTTTAATTCAACCTCAGACACTCATTAGCTGTGTGACCATAGGCAAGTCACTTATCAGCTGTTTGCCTCAGTTTCCTCAACAGTCAAATAGGAATAATAGGTTTCCAGGGTTTTCATGAGAATCAAATGAGAAAACATTTGAAAAGCACTTTGCAAACATTAATGCACTATAATATATAAACACTACCTGTCACTGTCATCATCATCATCATCATCAAATTGGCGAAGATGACTAAAAAAGAAAAATGACATATGTTGGAAGGGCTGTAGGAAAACAAGCACATCATGGCACTGTTGGTTAAGCTGTGAATTGGTCCAAGCATTCTGGAGAGCAATGTGACGTACCCCAAAATTTTGACTCAGTGATACCAATAATAGGTCTATATTCCAAAGAGATCAAAAGAAGAGGGAAAACACAAATGTGCACAAAAGTATTTGTAAAATGTAGCCATTTTTGGTGCTAGCGAATAGCTAAAAACTAAGTGGGTGTCCATCCACTGGAGAATGGCTGAACAAGTTATAGTATGCAATTGTAATAAAATACTATTGTGCTATAAGAAATGATGAAAGGGGATGATTTTAGAGAGACCTGGGATGATTTGTATGAACTGATGTAAATTAACTAGGAGAGCAATTTATACAATGACAGCAAGATTGTAAAAAACAAACCACGATTATAGAAGATATAAAGCATGCTACCCACTTCCTAAGAGAGAGGTACTGGATTCAGATCGAAGGCTGGATAATAAATTTTTTTGACATAGCCAATGCAAGAATTTATTTTGCATGAATATACATATTCATAAAAAAGAGTTTTGTTTTTCTTTACTTCAGTGGGGAGAAAGGCATGGGAAGGAAATAAAATAGATATTTGTTCATTTAAAATTTTAAGGGGAAAATATAATATACTTCCATTTGTATTTGTAATCATTAAGTTAATTGCTGACTTTAAGAACTTCTATCTTGATAAGTAAAGAGAAGTGGTTTTGCAGTCTTACAAATAGGCTTTAACTTGTATTGTCTGCCAGACAGACAAACTAATAAATACTTAAATAGGCTATTATATGGTCAAGGCAGAGGGTTTAATCAAACTAAAAGATAGATAAAAAATTTACCTTGAATATAAGCATAAATAGAAGCAAAGTTATCACATATTAGCATATTTTCCTTGTGTTTTTCCTTGGGCTACCCCAAGAGACTCAACTTGAGTTTATACCCCGAAGTATAGGGCAGCTATTAACAAATTAATTGGGTCATAATTATACCCCTATTCTTAATGAGAGGCAATTGTTTGTTTAAACCGATTTGATCAACATTATGAGTGCCTGAGTTCATAAGAATGGGAAGTAGACATTGCTTATATTTTCTAACACTGGAGTATAGTTTCCATAACTGGCTTTGTTTTCAGAAAAAAAAAGAATAATTTTACATTAAGAATAATCATAATTTAAAAATATCATAATAATGATAATTATGTGTCAGTCACTGTACTAAGTTCTTGACAAATATTTCATTTGATCCTCACAACAGCTCTGGAAGGTATGTACTATTTTTTCTACTCTTCACAATTAAGTTTACCAAAGCAAACAGGTTAAGTGACTTGCCCACAAAAGTTAGTAAGTGTCTGCAGCTGGATTTAAGCTAAGGTTTTCTTGACACTAGACCCCAACACTATTTTCTGTGCCAACTAGCTGCTTAATTTTATGTTGCTGTTGTTCAGTAGTTTCAGTCATGTCTGACTCTTTTTGACCCCATTTAAAGTTTCCTTGGCAAAGACACTGTAGTGTTTTGCCATTTCCTTCTCTAGTTCATTTTACAGATGAGGAAACTGAGGCAAACAGGGTTAAGTGACTTGCCCAGGTTCACAGAACAAGTAAGTGTCTGAGGTCAGATTTGAACTCAGGAAGATGACTCTTCCTGACTCCAGGCCTGACATTTTATCTACTGTGCCACCCAGATGCCCTAAGTTTATTGCTTTTTTTTTTTTACAACAGAACTACAAACAAGATGCTATTGAATGGATTGGTTAATAGAGGGAGCATGGCATAGAAAATAAAGACGTGGCCTTGAAATGAGGAGAATCTGGGTTTAAGTCCCACTTTTGACACATAACAAACAACTCTATATGACCCTGGCAAGTCACTTCATTTCTTGATATTCTAGATAGTTCTCTAAAACTACAAATTTCAGAGAAGGTGCTAACACGCACTAGTAGAGGAAGTACCTTACAGGATGTTCTTTTACCAATGTAATCATAGATCTAGTCCCCCTCACTTTATTCATACCTTCCAAATTGACTAAGAGTCTAATGTTTCATTATTTGATGGAATATCATGTAGTCCAATGATCTGCTTCCTCTGAACCTAACTGATGCATAGACAGGCCATCAGAGCAATTTTTGATGACTACTCAAGCAGATTACTCCATTTTTTTGTATGACCATTTATATCTTAGAAGCCAAAGATTAGTCCTTTTCACACTATCTGAGGTCTTGGGAAAGAAAAGGGACCTGTTTTGTGTATTGCTCTCCCTTTTTTTTCATTTCATGTCTTCCTCTGACTTTTCCATTTGGACTCTGGAGAAAGAAGAGAAACAGGAGAGGCCAGGGGAATCAGGGACCACATGAAGAGGTTCTGACATCATTATAATCATTGACCAGAAGCCATGGTGCCATAAGAACAGGGTGAATTCAGGGAAAAGTTAGTCCAGCTAGGAGAGTTTCTAATTCTACAGCAAAGTTGATAGCTAGGTGCCACAAAGAAAAGAGAAATCTGGGGCTGCTGAGATTGTCAGTTATAATGAATCCCATTCATCTTGTGAACTCCCAATAGTTGTTTTTCCTCATTTAGTCTCTATGTTCCTGAGACAAGACATGAAAGTCCCTCGTTGTCTTCTCTGCTCTCCTTTATTATTTCCTTTGTTAATCCAAAAGTCTGAAATTTGGACTTCACACACTTCCATTAATTTATTTTTATAGGTATATGTGGTATAGATCCCAGTTCATCTCAACCTAAAGATCTGAAAGGGAAACAGTAGAAGGGCTCGAAAATTATTGGAGGTAAATGACTCCATACATGAGTCTAGTTTAGGTTTCTTTTTGTTTTTATTCTGTTCTGTGGACAACCAACTATGTTATCAGAAGAGGCTAAGCCTCTGAATCACAAGTGTATTGGGAACTGACCTAAGAAAGCACCAGATAGAGACAACAGATTTACTATTTTAGTTTTTTGAGCAATATCCCATTCCATCCCCTAGATCAGGGGTTCTTAACCTAAGGTCCATGAATTAGTTTGGTATGTATGTGTGTATACAAATATATTTGTGTATATTTGTATATGTATACATATTTGTATATACATTCATTAATATGTGTATATTGTATGTGTGTGTATGCATGAATGTATTAGATTAAATGAGGACTAGACCAAGCAGGAGTTTGGGTTCACAGGTTCACCCCAAACACGTCAAAACCTAAAGATCTGCATGTTTAGCACTCTCTGGTGGCTTGAGGAAATACTGCAGATTAAGCTTAGGAAAGGATTATCCCTCTAAAATGTCTCTTAGAGTATCTGACAAGTCCTGAGTTGGGTAGCTCAAGTTAGGAGCCTCCTGGTGGCCAATTCAGATATTATACTCAGCTAATTGCTATATAATTACCACATAATTGACAGAGTGACACATTGGCTTCCTGTAGGCGTGAATAGGACAACATTCAAGTCACACTAATAAATGACCCTAGTTCAGTCACATATTGCAGGGCTCATATAGCATCATCAGAAATTGTCCTGACAGACACACTCTCTCTCTCTCTGTCTCTGTCTCTCTCTCTCTGTCTCTCTCTGTCTCTCTGTCTCTCTCTCTCTCTCTGTCTCTCTCTGTCTCTCTCTCTCTGTCTCTCTCTCTCTCTCTCTCTCTCTCTCTGTCTCTCTCTCTCTCTGTCTCTCTCTCTCTCTCTCTGTCTGTCTCTCTTTCCCTCTCTCCCTCCCTCTTTTCCCCTCTCTCCCCCTCTCTCCTTCCCTTTCCCTCTCCCTCCCTCCTTTCCTTCCTCCCTCTCTCCAGGCCAGAGGCAAACAATTCAAGTGGAGACACTGGGCTAGAGTTGTGAAAAACATAAGGCAATAATTAAATATTGTATAGCATTAAAAACTCTAATATACTCTAGTTTCTAATTCTTACAGACATTTCCAGAAGTATAGTTTTTGCTTAAGCTATACACTAACCAGATATAAATTAAAATGCCATAAGCTGATAGTGTTACTACTCATTCTCTAAAAACAATTAATGTTACTACCCATAATCACCCTTTCACTGAATCCAGAGAATTTCCATTTTTTGTTTCCAAAAATAATTATCTGCTGCAGAGAATCCCTAGCTACTATCCTTCAAAGCTCATTTTAAATGTCTCCTTCTAACTGAGGCCTTTCCTCATTCCTCCCCAGTTACTATTGCCTCTCCATCCAAAGAATTACCTTGTAATTGCTTCAGGAATATTTTGAATACACTTAAAGGTTTACATACTGTCTCCCTGATAGAATATAAGTGCCTTGAGGTCAGTCATTTTTCCCTTTGTATCCCCAGGGCCTAGCACCAATACACAGTAAGTACTTAATTAATTGGTTGATCATTCTAAAAACTGCAACTAAAGCCTAGCCTCTTAAATGCTAAGTACAGCTGAGATTGAGGCAATTATCTGGCTAAAAACTAATACTGGTAATAATAATTATATATAATAGAATATATAATAATTATTGATATTAATAATATATAATACATACCATATATAATACAATAATAATTATTGTTATTCATAAGATCAATTTTCTGAATATTTCTAAATACATTTTCACCAGAATTATCTATATTATTACCTCATATGTAGAAGTCTATACAGAATTTTTTAAAAGGGAACTTTCTGTACAAAAGACATATAGAAAGGACGTTCATAATATTTTTAGTGTTCTCCACTGGAGCTGAAAGTTATTCTTTAATTCAAAGATGAAGAGCTGCAGTACTAATGAAGAGTTTTTAACCACCCAGAGGACATTACTTTAGAAACAATCTATTATTTAGATGAGATTTAATTAAGGGTTTTGTCATGTAATTAATGTTTACCACCATCATGTTTTGGTTTTTGTTAAAGATTGAATTTGACACAGAAACAGGAGTCATGATACTTTTCAGGAAGAGAAGTATCACATATTATCCTCGGGAAAGGAAGACATTCATGGCAGGAATTAAATTTTTTCATTTTTATTATAATTTGACTTTTATTACTTGCCCTTAATTCTTTTGCATGAATATTTTAGATATACATTTGTGGATTAATCACAGGTAGGTGGTCAGCTGAAGTTTGAGAGAATTCACTAAGCTTAAAAGAAACAAGAGTCAAACTTACTTACAAATAGATTTTTGCATAGAGGAGGGGAGGGGAGGGGAAAAAGAAGATTGGAGGCAGGGGTATGTTAGAGACAGCTTGAAGTGGCACTCACAAGCAGATTGTTAAATTTTTAATGTGAACATTTTTGGAAATTAACAAACACTACAAATGAGGGCTTGATTTGTTGTTGTTTTAATTGCTTAGACTTAAGAAAGTAATAGAGAAAAATGCCAATAATTCAGATTAAACTCAAAAGTGTATGGTGCACACATTTTGGGGGAAGGCACCAAATTTTTAAATATTTATGAGCATAGTCCTGGGTTGAGGTGTCTTCAGGGTCACCCTGAACCCCAGGATACTGAGTAACCAAATGTATAATAAGGGTTGGATCTCCAACCATAATTTCACACCACCGCTCAAGGAAGAAAGTACAAGCTCCCCATTGCTCTGAACACCAGTCAATGGGAACAACCAATCCTCTATATTCACAATATGATGCAGAAAGATAAGTAGACAAGTAGATAAGTATTCATAAGACTTATTTTGGTGTCTGATTGCAGGACAGAGTTATGAGAAAAAGACAACTTTTCTCTAAGCTCTTGGTCAGTGTCTACCAAGAAGTTGCCTAGAGAAGTTTGAGGACCTGTGTCTAGGAATCAGCACTTATGTGGCTAAATAGGTAGCGCAACCAAAACTATTCCTGTAGAACACAAACTAAAATCACAAGCCCAGGGATCACCAGCTAGAGGCTACTAGATGGTACAATGGATAGATCAGTGGTCCTGGAGTCAGGAAGACCTGAGTTTAAATCTGACTTTCAATACTTACTAGCTGTGTGACACTGGGCAAATCACTTGAACCTATTTGCCTCAGTTCCTTCTTTTGTAAAATGAAGATAATAATAGCACCTCCCTCTCAGGATCATTATAAGCATCTAGCGAAATAATATTTGTAAGATGCCTAGCACTGTGCCTGACACATAGTAAGCATTACAAAAATGTTAGCCATAATTATCATCATCATCAATCTTAATAAGGTAACCTTGAGTCATCAGAAAATAGGGATATTATTCTTACCTTTATTTGTTTATAATAATAGGTAACATTTATATAACACTTTGAGATTTGCAAAGTACTTCATCATGCATTAACTTATTTGATTTTTGCAACACCCTTATTATGTAGGTTCTATACCCCAATTTTCTACATGAGGAAACTAAAGTCGAATACGGTTAAATGACTTTCCCAATATCACATTGCTAATAAATGTCTTGGGTGGGATTTGAACTCAGGTCTTCCTAACTCCAAAACCAGCACTTTATCTACTAGACCAGTTACTCAATAAGTTCTGACTTTGTACCAAGAATTATGCTGAGTGTTTTAACTATACAAAAGTGTAACGGGGCTACCTTGAAAAGTAGTTGGCTGAAGACCTAATTAGAGGTCTTTAAGTATAGACTACATAATCAATTGGTAACTATTTTGTACGTGGAATTCTTTTTTTTGGGGGGGGGGGGGGGGGGAGATGGTTGGCCTCAGAGATCCCTCTCATCTCTAAAATTCCAGAATATGCTTTTACCATAATGACAGTGTTAACAAGCAAGATGCAGTACAAAGAGGTCGTCAATACATATTAACATATATTAATCCATACATTTCTGGAAATCCTATGATTGAAGGAGAAAAAAGCTTTTCCTTTCTCCTTGTTAAGCAAAGCCCAAGTTTTCTTACCCTTATGGCATCCACGGTGGGGGAAGGAAGCAGGTAGAGTGAGGGGGGAGAGGGAACAATTCTTTGTAATGATTTGAGTAACTGAATTCAGTCATAACCTACAGGTACCCGTATACCATTCCTTCTCTAAAGACCTTGACAATGTATATGTTTTAAAGATTAATGCACAAAATGGACAATTATCCTGTCATTAACAAAGTGCTTAGCACAGAGCCTGGAACATAGTAGTGTTTAATAAATGTTTCTCAATTGATCAATGGGTTTCTTTTCAATATCTGTGAATTTGACGTAAATTAACTATAGTCTTCCACAGATAGCCTAGTCTTACAACCATATAATCATAATCACAGTTTATTATAGCTTATCCAAAGGAACACCAATAGTTATCGGGGGAGCCAAAATTAGAACCCAGGTCTTCCGATGACTCTCAAGTTGGTACTCATTCTACTTGGATGGCACCTGATCATGTTATAGAAAAGGATCCCAAGTGAGGCCTAGCAAGGTCATGCTTCTGGGCTCACTTGCTTAGAAATGAGCAGCAGAGCTATGACAAATACAAAGGCAGAGTTGTGCTGGAGCCAGCTTGAAGGGGCTCTCTCAAGCAGATGGCTAGATTTTTAGTGTGAGCATCTTCCCCTTGGGAATAAGCAAAACTACTGTAATGGTCATGGGAATTGGAAGATCTTCCCTACCCCTTGTATTGGCAAGCTAACAGGTACTTAGCACTTAGTTTCAAGTTCATGATTGTGTCAAGTATTAAGATCTAGAACTTGTGAATCCCACAGTGGGATGGACTTGTTGACATAACAGGAAGGGGCAGAACAGGGAGGAGCTAATACCATATATAAGTAAAAGCCCAAGCTGAGAGAGGCCAGAACTTCTGGGAGCAAGCATCTGGAGGCTGGGCTGCTACTGCTGGAGAGAGAGAGAAAAGAACTGAGAAGAGAAATGAGAACTGAGGACTGAGCTGAGAATTGAAAAGAAGAGAGAACTAGGGGGAGGCACGGCTGTGGTGTCGGTACTTTGTCTGCCTGTTTTGATGTTACTTTGTCAGATTCGTCTGCTGACAGAGGACCGTGTAGTTGTTACAGAAGCCCCGCTGGTTCAGAATCCCTGAAAGAGGATTTTCTTGTTGTATGTTTAAGAGAAGGGTCTTGCTGACAGAGGTCCTGGAACTATACTGATGATTTGCGTTGATTCCTCAGACCTTGTTGGGTCTATGTTGATTTCACAGGCAGAAAGTGAATTGATGAGGATGCCAGTAATGTGTATAAATGTTATTGTGGCTTTTCAAGCTTTGTCTTCCCAGGAACAGAAACCGTGAAGGACTTGAGATGGACTAGACACTGTTAGCTTTGGTATGAAACAGGAACTGGACAAGGATCCGGACAACAAGGAGCTGGGACAATGGTAGGGGAACCCTAGAAGCTGAGAGCCAGCCTTGAGTCAAGATGAAAAGACCTCTCCTTGGGTATTTAATGCTGACTGAGAAGATCATGATTTACTACGGGTGGAAAATTTTGACTTTTACATTTAGATGATTGAGTTAAGGACTTACTAATTAAGGATGATTGGAAACTAATCTCCAATTAAGAAGAAAGAAGACTTTTTGACTGAAGAAATTAAGACTGTGAACTATGGGTGGAAAACTTTTGACCTCTATACTTTGTGTCAATTAAGGAGGCTCACCTCCTTAAGAATGATTGAGTTACTAAATGAATGTACTTTGTTTAAAACTTTTTGACCACTTTGGTGAAAACTACATTGCCTTGGGCTGCTCAGTGTCCAGCACTTAGCATGATTCAGAGATGTGAATAAGAAATGACCAGGCCATGTGGGTAGTTCAAGGAAGAACAATGAACTCCATTTATTGATTCTTAGTACAAGGTTTTTATAGAGCAAAAGAGACAAAGGAAGGGGACTCAAGTTTTCTTATCATTACCTTATAGTCTGTTATATCCTGGAAGTAGCACAGAATAGATAATTTGATAAAGATTTGTTAGCTAGGAGACTAAAGTCTTAGGGTAAGACCTTTGACCAAGGTCTCAGGTCATAAATGGATATAATTAAGAGCAAACTTCAAAGCCAAAGCTGCAATCCTCAAAAGACGTCACATTTAGAGCTGACTACCCAAAGATACCTGAGTGCTGAATCAAATATTTTAGCTCTTAATAACTAAAATCTTGGGGTTTAGCCTATTGATCTCAGAACTCAAACAACTTCCTTTTAAGTGTAACCCATATCAGAAGAGCCAAGGAGCAAGCTTAACAAAGCCACATCTCAAAGGGCCTTCTATAGGGAATATAGTGAGATCTTTATCTGAGTCCTGGATCAGGCCTCTTTGGATCCCAACAACTACATGCCCATTTTAGTGATAAGTTGTTAAGCCATAACATGGTGAATGCTGTATTTTGATTTTCTGTGAATGTTTTGTCTTAGTTTGTTACTAGATAAATAGAGAGTTCACTATACTCTATAATCAGAACCTTGAAAGCTGTTCATAGCAGCAGTCCTCTGGAAGGCTGATGGTGCTTGACTTTACAATTACAAATCAGGCCCTGGTTTATTATTTATTATTATATTGTCTAGATACAATAAATATGTTATTTGTTATAATACCCTGAGTTTAAATGTGACATCAGACACTTACTAACTGTGTGACACTGGACAAGTCACTCAAACCTATTTGCCTCGGTTTCCTCTTTTGCAAAATGAATATAATAATAGCACCTCCCTCTCAGGGTTGTTGTCAGGATCTAATGAGACAATATCTGTAAGATGCCTAGTGCCATGCCTGACACATGTTATGGGAATGGGAATCTAAGATCTTCCCTGCCCCTAGACCCTTTGATAGGCTTAAGTGACTCTGAAAACCTTCCTTGATTTGAAAATATACTCTGCCCTCTAATAGGCTGAATGTGGTCACCTGGAGCCTGTGGTGGGAGGCTTATTTTTCAGGAAGACCCACACCTTGATACAGATACTTTGTGATTGGGCAGTGGGTCAAGAGGGTTGTGACATTCTCTGAGCCAGAAGAAGGCTATATATACACTGATATGAGGTTTTGTTTTGGAGCTCACTTTGAGAAGAGCTATGTGATTTGACCAGATGAGACTCTAGGCAGCCATTGAGCCCCCCAAGCCTCTCCTCCCCAGGCTTTGAAAACCCAGATATTGGTGCTTCCCTCTCTGGTAACTGACTAGGTATGGATGTAATGATCAGATAGCTGAAAGCCTGTCTGCTGATGTTTCTCTGTCTGCTTGTAACTTGTTTGTATTCTCTGAAGTTTGGGGTGCTGACCTTTTTTTCCCTGAACTAGGTAAATGACAAATGTTTGATTAAAGCAAGATTGTTAACCCATTTTGAGTTGCTTTCCTTTAGAAAAGCAGATCTAAGAACCTATGTTGGCAGCCACCCTGGGTGTGCTAGGGTGCTTGCTGCTACAACACATAGTAAGCATTACAAAAATGTTAGCTATAATTATCATCATCATCATCATCATCGATCTTTATAAGGCAACCTTGAGCCATCAGAAAATAGGAAGAAAACATCAATAATACAAATTCAATTTAAAAATGTATCATGGGAACATGTTTGGGGGGGTTTGTTTTTTTTATTTTTGTTTGGTTTTGTTTACCCAGAGATACAATCATTAAACTTTACCACTGTAAACTATGTAGAAAGACTATTTAAGAATATGGAAAGGATCATTTTTGTACAGCCTATGAAATCTAGGGCTTTAGAAAACTATCTATTAAAATAAGAACAGTACAGTCAGCTGAGGTCATATAATTTGGGCAAGTGGTTAGCAAAAGATTCTCTAAAGCCCTATTACCATAGCAGGTAGGGAAGAAAATGCTCTTGTGATTATTTAAATTTTAATGAGCACCAGAAATATAGTCACAGACTCTTGGGTTGTACATTTACCAGACAATGTGACATCATAATATGAGGGTCAGTGCTTTATTGCTGAGCCAAGCAACAGCAGCAGTACATAGAAACAAAAGCATTGACTTAAAGTTCAAGAAAGTTTAGGCCTGCTTCTGACATCATCATTAATTTGCTATATGACTTCATGCTGGTATGGTGAAAAGAACATTGCTTTTAGCATCCAAAGACCATGGCTCAAATCCCAGCCCTGACAACTGGTGCCCAGGCGGCCCCCAATATTTCTAGGCCTCAGTTTCCTCATCTGTAAAATGAGTGATTGTTTGACTAGATGGAAAATTTATTATATCTATAAATTTATATATGTATATATAAATTTATACATATATTTTAAAATTCTATCTATAAATTTATGAATATATGATCTTCCCTGTCCCCCAGCTTTTCTTGTACAGACTGAGAATCTTATTGTTTGCCCGTATAAAAAAGAAATTAGAAAGGATTCTTAAGACTCATAGGAAAAGAGGATTCTGCTACATACCACAATGAACAAGTCATTCAAGGTGTCTTGGCCTCACGTTCCTCCTCTGTAAAACAAGGAGGTTTTACTTAGATGGCCTCATAGGTCCCTGACACCAATGATCCTATAATCTTATGAGGATAGAATAAGAAAAGGCTAGAATTGGCCTAAGCCAGGCTATACAAAGATGAAAGTTGTAAGTGTTCATACCTTGAAGAAATGCTAGCTATGGTACATGAATTACAAAGAATTAGTCATAATACCCCTGTAACTTATGTAAGCAGAAGAGGAGTACCATTGAAAAAGTAATGTTGACTGCCGAGTGGCTTTTGCAATTTTACAAGAAAAAGGTGGAAATATGTAATACCCAATTTCTATTTCTCCTGTCCTTACAGATTCAGTGGTGTCCCAATGGCTAGAGCTCCCCTCGAGAGTCAAGAAGACCCATCTTCCTGAGTTTGAATCTGGCCTCAGATACTAGTTTTGTGAACCTGGGAATATCACTTAACCCTGTTTGCTTCAGTTTCTTCCTCTGTCAAACTGCCTGGAGAAGGAAATGGCAAACCACTCTAGTGTCTTTGCCATGGAAACCCCAAATGGCGTCACAAAAAGTCATACATGACTGAAAACAAGTGAACATATTCAGTGCTAGAGAATGGATATGAACAACGGATAGAGAACTGGGCCTGGAGGTAGAAATATCTGAGTTCAAATACAGCTTCAAACACTACTAACTACTTATGTGAACCTGGACAAGACAATTTATTCTGTCTGCCTCAATTTCCTCAAATAAAAAATGGAGATAATTATAAAACCTAACTCTTAGGATGGTTATAAGGATCAAAAGAGATAATATTTGTAAAGTGTCTAGCACGGTGCCTGTTACATCACAGATGCCTAATAAATGTTTGTTTTCTTCTTTTATTCAATTAAACATTTCAATAAAAACTCTGCTAATCATAGAGATCCAAACACAGATGGTTCCACCCTCAGAAAAAAGCATTCTAGGATATAAGAACTTACTTCATCGCTATTTCTCACCTTTTAACTTTAAAGGAATAAGATAAAATTCATCTATGTTTTCTATTTCATGCCTGAAAGTGCTAGCAATGACCAAAATTCACACTGTGTATTCTTTACAGATGAACTGAAGCTAGACAGCTAAATCAGTAATGCCATCTAACATGGTCATATTAGCTCAGTGATGCAGAAAAGCCCATCTGTAACATCATAAATATGACTGAACTAGGGGAGCAGGCTAAAAGCCTTGTATAGCAGTTAATTCAAGGAAATCTTAAGAATGCCTTTAAAAGGGGTATAATGTAATTGATGACAAATGAATAATAGTAGGCATCTGACCATGGACATGTAGTAATAAGTTTGCTGAAATGATCTATAAACTGCTTTAGAACTCAATTTCATATGCATTTAAGAAAAACAACTTATCAAATGATTTTGCTGCAGTTCACTAAGTTTTAACTGTGGGTAATTGACTCAAGTATATGTAATTTGTTAGGAGAAATATGTAAGAGCACTCTCCTAAATAGCTTCCATGGTGTGCTATTTAATCTTGTTTGTACAGACTGGAAATGGGTACCTCCAGCTATTGTCTACATTCTGTTTATCTGTGACTTATTGGTGAATACACTTGATTGTGTGGGGGTGGGGTCTTTTGACACCTTTTTTTTTTTTTAATAAAATAGGTACATTCTACTTCAACTATACCCAGAAATTAGCTGTTAAGATCACAGATAAAAATGTTAGTGATGAAAGTGTAGCATTTGATTAGAAAAATAAAATAGCCTATTTAACAGAGTTATCATTCCAAATTGCCTATTGTGCAGGAAATTCACTAAAATGCACTGTTTCAAAACACTCCAAAGCCATATCTTCTTTCAGAGCAGGAATAATGCCCCCTCTCAGGGGGAAAAAAAGAAAGAGAAATGATAATGGAAGTAACAGTTTGGTTTAAAATGGGTATATCATCTGTGATATCTGTATCACAGATATAGATATCCAATCCCCATTCCTCAGGGAACAATGGATTTTTGTGTAACCAGGCTCCTACCCAAGCAAGGTGGGAGAAGATCATCCCTGTGCTGCATGCTCGACATGAAGGGATGTTGTTCAGTCATTTTCAGTCATGTCCAACTCTTCACAACCCCATTTGGGGTTTTCTTGATAGAGATACTAGAATGGTTTGCCATTTTCTTCTCCAGCTTGTTTTACAGGTAAGAAAACAGAGGCAAACAAGGTTAAGTGACTTACCCAGGGTCACATAGCTAGGAAGGGTCTCCAAGTCAGGCACTCTATCCACTGCACCACCTAGCTGCCCAATACTATGAAGGGATATGTGACTCTTAATTGGAAAAGAAAATGCCGAGCAGGATGCAATGCTGTATTACTTAAAATCCAATACTTAAAGGATTTACAGAGTTGGGCCTAGAGTTTTTGTTTTGTTTTGCTTTGCTTTTGAAAGAGAAATATGATTCCAGAGACTCCTCAGGAGAGTTAACAGTCACACCAACATGTCTTTGATTTCTAGCTTACCTCCCTAGAAACTGCTAGAATGGACCTCCTTAGGCAAGATTGGACCCTCTCTCTTGGTTTGAACTTGAGATATTTTCTTGCCCCCAGCCAAAGCATTCATTCCCTCTGTATAATTTCTGTCATATCCTAATCAGTAGGATTTCTCTAGTTTCTATCTGATGTTTTGATTTGGATAAATGGGTTTACTTGATAGTCTCTATTTTTGATAGTCTTTTGTGTAACCAGTATTTTGTAGGAAAGAGGTAAGCTGATAAGTAGAAGCTAAAATCTTCTTTATCCTTATAAGTAACAAGGAATTGTTACTTCCCTTCTGAATTCAGAAGGAACTTTCCTTACAAATTCCTTCTGAATTCAGACCTTAACCCCTAGAATAGAGACATATGAAGAGGGCAGACAGATATAAGTGCATTGTAGGAGTACCCTGTAGGAGACTAAAGTAAAGAGAATCTGGCCTCTCTGTACAACTTGGGCAGCCTGTCCCAGCTAGCATGCAGGCAATATAAACACTGCCCTTTGCTATCCTCCTCAATGAAGAGGCAGGCCAGGTGTCAGATCCTATCTATCCAGGCCACACACAAGCCACATCTACACATTTGGACAAGGTATATGGATGTATATATCATATATCAGTAAATGTGTTCATTCCTAACTTTAGGACAATTTGCCCCCAATATTTCACATTCCTGGAAGGTAATTTTCCGAAAGTAAATATATCAGAATGGTGAAAAGGTCTGTTTTTCTTTCTAATGTAAATTAAGTACACATTGAGTTCCATGGACTTCCAGCAAATTTAATCTTGAATTAATTCAACATATGCTTACAGAGAATCCATTGACTACATAACAACATAGGATTAAATTCTATAGAGCATTTGAAATTTAAAAAAAAAATAAAAAACAGAGTATATAACTTCTCCCTCAAGTAATAATAATACAGTTGGGGAAATCATGTGTAAATGAAATAACTAGGGGACCAAGGATGTAGTACAGCAATGTAACCCAAGTAGTATATATTTAAGTGTTGAAGGACTGCAAAGAAAAAGTTACCAGAGGAGCTGAGCCTTAACCATGTCTTAAAGAAAGGAATGTGATTTGCTAGAAAGGAGATAATAGTTTCATCTAGAGAAGGAATATTGTGAGAAAACACAAGCATAGAAGTGAGACCAAGCAGGTCTGACTGGAGAAACAAGATCATTCTAGAGTGTGACAATAGACAAAGTTGAATCAGTATAATTAACACAAGAAAGAAAGGTCCTGAATGCTTCACTGAAAAGTTTTGATTTTATCAAAGTTAATCAAAATAACTAAAATAGAGTTTGATGAAAATTTTTCTGGCAATTATCTTTCAAGTTAGATGGAAAAGGAGGAAGGTTGGAAATATATTTATTACAGCTTTTGTAGCAATTCAGACTTGAGGTGAAGAACTGGACTAGAATGTTGGCTAGGAAAGTGCAAAACTTAGGATCATAAATTAAGAGATTCATGAGACAAAAGAAATTGTCTAGTCCAGGGCTTCTTCACCTTTTTTGTATCATGGCTCCCCTGGCAGTCTAGGGAAGTATATGGACCCCTGTAAAGTCAAGCACAAGCAGCTTTCCAGAGACGTGCTTCTGTGAATAGCTTTAAGGTACTGATTACGATAAGTGAACTCTATTCAGCAGTAAATTAAAGCAAAACATTCACAGAAACCAAAGTACAGCATTCACAATGTTGTAACATAACAACTTATCACTAAAGTGGCCACATAGTTTTAAGGGAAAGATATCATTCAGTAAGTCCTTAACTCAGTCATCTTAAGGAGCAAGCTTCCTTAAGGGACACAAAGTACAAAGGTCAAAGTTCTCCATCCCTAGGTTACATTGTCAATCTCTCGGTCAGCACTAAATACCCAAAGAGAGGTCTTTTCATCTTTACTTGAGGCTGGCTCTCAGATTCCATGGTTCCTCTTCCATGGGTCCAGCTCCTGTCTGGATCTACCCAATTGTCACCTGGATTCAAAGTTAAGCAGATCTCAGCTCCTCGTCCAGTTCCCGTTCCATATTGAAGCTCACAGTGTCCAGTCTACCTCAAGTCCTTCACAGTTTCTGTTTCTGGAAAGACAAAGCTTAACAGAGCCAAAGCAACATTCATGCACATTGCAGGCACCATCATCAATTCACTTTCTGCCTGTGAAATCAACATGGACACAAAATCTGAGAACTCAACACAAATTGTCCGTATAGTCCCAGGGCCGTTGAAACCCTCCTCCAGGATTTCTGTAAAAAGACAACAATAAAATCCTCTTTCAGGGTTTGCAGTAAGGTCCCACACTTTTGTACAAAATATCACAAACAAAAATCAACACAAACAGAACAGACAAACAAGAGTGCCTGGCTACCACAAAGTTCCCCTTCTCAATTCTACTCTTTCCCAGCTTCAACTTTTCCTTATATATGGTCATTAGTCCTTCCCTGTTCCACCCCTTCCTGTTGCATCAGCAAGTTCCTCCCACTGTGGGATTCACAGGTTCTGTTTCTTAACAAAGGTTTGATATAATCAGGGCAAGACTCAAAGACACTTGAACTCAAACAAGGTGTTAAATACTTAAGTAGCTGAAACAAGGTGCTAAGTACTTCTTTGTTTGCCATTACAACCCCTTCTCAGAAAAATGTTTGCAAAGACATTAAAAATACATAGGATTAAAAAGAAAACCAATTATGTTTAAATATAGTTTTTAAAATATTTTTTAAAACAAGCTCATGGCCCCAGTTTTTGAATTCCTATCTTAGAGAATTGTCAGAAATTCCTGATAATTTATCCATGGACATTGTAGCTAGTATATCTCAGAAGTATGACTTAAACCAGGTCTTCCTGACTCTAAGGACAGTACTTAATGTCCTCTAGACCATGGTACACCTCATATTGGCCCTGCTGTAATTAACAAAATACAAATTTATTTTAAAGTATTCATTTATAACACCTTTTTGTCATCAGTTTCCTCAATCAATAGATATTAATAAGTTACCATTGACACCCATCTTCCAGAGTCACTGGAGATCCAGCACTGGATGGTGGGGTCTTGACCTTGAGGAGTGTCAAAATATTGAGGGGTTAATGTTCCCATCTGGCTTTAAAGAGAAAAGTCACTAAAACAAAGCTCAAGGATATCTGTTTTCAAAAAAAAAATTAATTATAAGCTCTCCAACTTCTATATAGGCATTCAGTATATAAAATATGGTTATTGAAGGTTCACAGGACCATAAAAACATGCTTTTAGAGTTATAACAAACCTTAGATACCTTCTAGTCCAATCCTATAATTTTATAAATGAGTAAAGGAATAGCTTTTATTTTTCCCACTACAGAAAGTACATGACTGCAATTACGTAGATGTTCATGAAGAAATGCATGGGGCATAGAACCCTCAAATGCACCATTAATTTCAATAGCCTCTTTCTGAAAGAGACACTTTAGGGTACTGCTGAAAAGATATTCCCCATTCACCTCAGAGAGCAACTCACAATAGCTAGTTTTATAAGATCCAGTCTTCTTGACCCACCCTATGGGTCTTCAGTCCTCCAACAAAATAGTGATTCTTTTGTGGCATCTTTTTACCCAAAAAGCGCTCTAGTGAAGAAATCTTTTCCCTTTAAGAATTTGGAACCTAACTCTTAAACTCAGGAAATCTCACTCAGGAACAGAAAAATCACCCATGAGGTAACCCCTAACACTGAATGCATCCATTTTCAGTATCACTAATTGCTTAACTGTGCTCAGATCCAGGATTGACAGGCTCAGAAACTCTCCTTCCAAGGTTAATGTGGGAAAGCATAGGCCACTTTTCATGTGCTTCTCTTACAAGTTGCCTTTTTTGGTGGGTAGAGGGAGGTGAGTAGGAGAAATCCCATTCACTACCTTGCTGTGTTCCCATCTGGAAGTCTAATAGAAAGTTCAGCCGATACAAAAAAGGGTCAAATTGTATAGATCACAGAGGGGTTAGCTCCTCAAACTAGTCTATACTCTTCTTAGAGGCAGCCCCAGTTACTAGGAACCACTCAGAAGAGTTCTCTGTTTCTTCTTGGATAAAGGACTAAGGTGCATGGGAAACAGTCCTTCCAAAAAGGTTCTGCAACCTATAATCTCATCAGATCTATTGAAACATTCATCAGATTGATCAGGGATTTCCCTGATCACACCTTAACATACTGTCAGTGGGGATGTGGTTGGAACAATATCCTAGCTCCTGCCCCCATGAAAGTTAAGACAATTCTTTATTCTTTCCTTAAAAGGTATTAAAACCATCCCTGAGATTTGTCTGGCTCAGAGGTCTGAAGGCTCAGACTATTGATATCAGTTCCTAGTCACCTGAATACAAATCAGCCACAAGTGCTCCCTCTGATGCATGGTTGGTAGATTACAATTCAGGCCTGGGGAACAGACTCAGGCCCCAGTGGTGCTGGCTCACAGAAACATAATAAGATGCAGGACATGGCCTGCTAGCAAGAAAACAATAAGCACAAATGTAGATCCTGGTAACTGCAGACATCAGTGGGCAGTAGACAGAGATGTAAGCCCAGAGGCAACAGACAGCAGAGTGGCTCCCGGCACCATGAAAGCCCAGTGGAGAAAACTGGGCACTAGGAGGCACAGAGGCATAAAGCAGCCCTCCTGTAACCCATTACTTTAATCCCAAGCTAATTGGCTCTGCCACATTGGTGCCAATACAACATTCAGTGATCATTATACAAATCCTACCTACGGAAAGCCTAGAGGACCAAAGAGTGGCATTGTTAGGACTGGCTTGCTTCAGGTAGGGCAGGGAACAAAAAGCTCAGTCTTTTGACATTGCTTCCTGGTCACCTGAGTGCAACCAAGTCATGAGGAACTCTGGGCATTCTCTCTGATGCTTGACTGGGGAAACACGTTAGGAAATTTAGTCAAAGGAACTCCACTCAGGGGTCCTCAATGCACATCTTTGTCTCCTGGTATGGTTATATGAGGTTTTTGTTAACTGTTGATAACACATGAGTGTCTCATCTTATTCTTTTTTTTTAAAGCAATTGGGGTTAAGTAACTTGCTCAAGTTTGCACGGCCAGTTATTTCTGGGTGTGGTGCTGAGTATCTGAGCCCAGATTTGATCCCCAGGTCATCCCGACACTGGAGCCAGTGCTCTTACTCGCTGTACTACCTGGCCACCCCTTGTATCTCATCTTATTCTGATATTAGACCTAAACTACCAGCGACTATCCTGTGTCAAGCTCCAACCCTCACAGTAAAAAAAAATAATTAATTAATTAAAAAGATACTGCCAACAAAAAGGTTAGAAACCATGAACTAGGAATTCTGTAGTATTTAGGGACACCAGAATATCATGAAATACTGACTTGGGTACTTTCCCTAATCTCTTCATTTTCTGCACTCTGTCAGCTACTGATTTCTTTCTTGTCCTCTTTATTTATGTCGCATACTCTGAGATATATTTTTAGTATGATCTTTTCAAACTTCAAAGAAAAGATGAAGATATTAAGTACAATGTCCCCTCCACAGGTGGAGAAATAGGCCACACTACTTCCTTCCCTAATTAAATAATAAAGTCCAAAACCTTTGCAGAACTCCAAAAGTACTGGCCAGGAGTGGCCTAATGCACTAGATGAACTCTTTCTGCATCCAATCGAATCTCCTGCTAGTACCCAACATCCCCACTACTTCTATCAGGTCCATCTCCTATTTCTTCATTGTCCTACTTCCACTACGTGTCCACTATCTGTCCCTTTATTTGGGCTTCTTCCAGTACTCTCCTCTCCCCTTTGTCTCCTATTTTCACCTAGTTCATTAAAGCCTGTAGTAAATATGGCATCTATAGAAATAAAATTGATGTGTGTTTTCAATTTAAGTAATATAGCATATTTTAATATATTAAATATAGTTTACTTTCTTGTGACTAGGCAACTCTGGTACTTAAAAACATGCATTCTTTTACCTCCTACATAGAATAATTATACTTCTTGTCATTCTTATAGAATACTTCAGCAGTGTTCCTTGTTCCAGATATGGATGGCTCAGTTATTAATTTATTTTGTTCAGTTGTTTTTCAGTCATGTCTCTTTGTGATCCTATATGGGATTTTCTTAGCAAAGATCCTAAAGTGGTTTGCTATTTCTTTCTCTAGCTCATTTGATAGACAAGGAAACTGAGGCAAACAGGGTGAAGTGCCTTGACCAAGGTCCCACAGCTAGTAAGTATCTGAGAACTGATTTGAACTCAGAAAGATGAGTCTTTCTGACTTGACCCTGCATTCAATCCACTGAACCACCTAGCAACCCATTAATTTATAATTCATCCTGTTGGTATGAACATACATGAACAATTCTCAGTTGTTGATTTTTGGTAAAACACACCCACACACAGAGGAAATATTTTGTTTAAAAAAATACCAGTTTTCAGAGGAAGAAATTAAAGCTATCTATATTCATATGAAAAAATGCTCTAAATCACTGTTGATTAGAGAGTTACAAATCAAAACAACTCTGAGGTACCACATCACACTTACCAGATTGGCTAACATGACAAAATAAGAAAATATAAATGTTGGAGAAGATGTGGGAAAGTTGAAACACTGATTCATTGTTGGTAGAGTTGTGGACTGATCCAACCATTCGGGAGAGCAATTTGAAATTATACCCAAAGGGCTACAAAAATGTGCATACCCTTTGACCCAGCAATACTACTTCTAGGGCTGTATCCCAAAGAGATCATAAAAATGGAAAAAGGACCCACATGCACAAAAATATTTTTAGCAGCTCTTTTTGTGGTGGCCAAGAACTGGAAATCAAGGGGATGCCCATCAGTTGGAGAATGACTGGACAAGTTGTGGTATATGAATGTAATGGAATACTATTGTGCTATAAGAAATGATGAGCAGGCAGACTTCAGAAAAACCTGAAAAGACTTATATGAACTGATGCTGAGTGAAATGAGCAGAACCAGGAGAACATTATACACAGTAACAGCCACAGTGTATGACAACTGATTTTGATAGATTTAGCCCTTCTCAGCAATGCAAGGACCTAAAACAATTCCAAAGGACTCATGATGGAAAATGCTATCCACATGCAGAGAAAGAACTATGGAGTCTGAAAGCAGAGCAAAGCAAACTATTTTCTTTTCTTTTTTTTCTTTCTCATGGTTTATTCCATTCATTATAATTCTTCTATACAACATGACTAATGTGAAAATAAGTTTAATGTTTAATGTACATATACCTTAGGAACGTATATATTGATCCTATATTAGATTACATACCATCTTGGGGGAGGAAGAGGGAAGAGAAGGGAAGAAAATTTAAAACTTATGGAAGTGAACGTTGGAAACTAAAAATAGGGGGCAGCTAGGTGGTGCAGTGACTAGATCACTGGCCCTGGAATCAGGAGGACCTGAGTTCAAATCTAGCCTCAGACACTTAACACTTACTAGCAGTGTGATGTTGGGCAAGTCACTTAACTCCAATTTCCCAACCTTCCCCCCTTACAAAAAAAAAAAATTAAAAATAAATAAATTAACTTAAAAATGAAAAAAACTTACAATGTATTTCTTTTTTTCTCTGTTTTGTTCTTTTCTTTTTGCATTTACCTGTAGGCAAACTTTTTGGGTTCAAGTTGCCTGGTCTGAGGCTCCTGACCTACCGAAAGCAATCCTTGCCACAAGAAGACCCAGATGTTGTGGTGATTGACTCCTCCAAGCACAGTGATGACTCAGTGGCCATGAAGCACTTTAAATCCCCTACAAAAGAAAGCTGCAGCCCCTCTGAAGCAGATGACACAAAAGCATTAATACAACCCAGCAAATGTTCTCCCTTGGTTAATATATCAGGGCCACTTGATCATTCCTCTCCCAAACGGCAATGGGACAGACTCTACCCTGACATGCTGCAGTCAAGCTCCCAACTGACCCATTCCAGATCAAAGGAAAGTATTTGTAGTATACGGAGGGCATCTTCAGTGCATGATATAGAAGGATTCAGTGTCCATCCCAAGAATGTATTTAGGGACCGACATGCAAGTGAAGGTATGTTGAAAAAAAATTTAAGTGTATTTTGATATATTCTAAGAGAACATTTCCTTGTTTTGGTTGATTTTAAGTTGAACCCTTAGGCTAGGAGGGAAAACTCTCACAAAAGGTAGAGAGTTTTGAAAGTTTTAAGGTTGACTTTCATAACTATAACTACTTCCTACTGTGACTCCAAATGGTGACCTGACTTTTCTGTGTTTTTATTTCCCTGACACTACAAGCATCCTCTACCTACCCCATATGGTGTTAATTAATTCATGTTGATTACGAGACACTCTTAGGTGATAAACACTATGATGCACAATATAATTCATTTTTATTACACTTAGCAAATCACTTTATGAACTGGGTGGAAAGAAAGAGCTCAGAGATGGTTACTATGATTAGAGGTAGTCTATTAAACAGCTATTTCTATAGTAATTACAAAGAAATCCAGTGAACTAATCAAATGGCTGAAAATAAGTCTAATTTTGTTCCTCCTGTTTCCATGAATAAAAGTCACCTTTTATACTTAGAATGTATTCCCTATTAAATCCATTTCTTTGGTCAGGGTTCTTGTTAGATGCCTCTTCTGAATGAAACCTCTTATAACTAACCTTGCAGACCCCTGGGTAAAAGTGATGTCTTGGTCCTCAGATGTTCCTAGAACACTTTATTTTAAACTCTCCTTTTGACTTTTCCTAGTCTATCTTCTGTCTATAGTATATATGCTATATATCATATATTAAATTATAATCTCCTTAATGATAGGAATTGAGTTGTTTTTCATTTTTATATTTCTAGAATCTAACACAGAACCTTGCAATTAATAAGCAATTAATATATTTTAATCAAATTAGAAAAGTCTGGCTTTGTAATAACATAATGGCCTAAATATGTCGATCCCATTGACTCTTCTGTCATAAAATTTATACTACATTCATAGTAGGATAAAATGCAATCATTTTTAAAATGAATATTTTTTAAATTATTAGTATACTCTTGCTTTTTTGATTTTTTTTTGGAGGGCAACTGGGGTTAAGCAACTTGCCCAAAGTCACATGGCTAGTTTTGTGTGTGTGTATTAAGTGTCTGAGGCTGGACTCGAACCCAGGTCCTCCTGACTCCAGGGCTGGTGCTCTATTCACTGTGCCACCTAGCTGCCCTATTCTCTTACTTTTCCAAAAGAGTTAAGGTGAATCAGACAGAAATATTTCCTAAGGTCCAGAATACTGTATTAATTACTTTAGAGGGATATAAAAATATAAGATGAAGCTTATCCTCCCCCCCCCCCCCCCCAAGTAGCTTATAATCTAACTGGAAAGTCAGAAAGCATACAGTTACATAATAGCAAATAGCAACAATAACAACAACAAAAATCTCCTAAAGCGCAAATTAATAGCTTAAAACCTAATCAATCCCAATTCAACAAATTTAGAATTTGGGATAATTCTTATGTAGGCAGAATTTGCACTGATTAATTTTTTAAAAAATTAATAAACAAGTAAATACATTGTTCAGTTTTGGCCGACTTAAATCCACATTTTAAAAACTGCTAAGGGGACAACTAGGTGGCGCAGTGAATAGAGCACCGGCCCTGGAGTCAGGAGGACTTAAGTTGAAATCCGGCCTCAGACACTTAATACTCACTAGCCATGTGACCTTGGGCAAGTTGCTTAACCCCAATGGCCCTAAACAAAAAAAAAAAAAAAAAGGAAAAAAAAAACATTTTGTCATTGTCCATTTACATATATACTTACTACACTAGTAAAAACAAGATTCTTCTATATTAATTACAGTAAGCCACATAGTACCTTTACTGAAAATACCAACACAGCTGATTCTGATAATTACTTTAGTAATATAATTAAGAAAATTCAAACAATTTTCTGTTAAAATAGTTTGAAATTCAAATTCCTCATTAATTCTGAATGATCAAGAGTCAAAAATACTAGGCTGATGAACTTAGATTTGTTTGATCAAAGGAATGACATTGAAAAGAATAGAGATGATAGATTATCCTAACAGCTCTGTTTCCAAATGATTATAGGTAACATGATCATCTAGCAGGGTATTAAAGCAATCAAGGCATGGAGTGGTAGAAGACTGTACAAGAATGATAAGAAAACTAAGGGGGAATGGAGCTATTCAGTTTGTAAGGAAGAAATGAAATTTAGTGATAAATTGGAGATGGGGGAAGAAGACAAAGAGGATTTCAAAATGACTCCAATTTCAAGACCAATTCTGACTTTGGGAGAGGGGGGAACTACTTAGGGTAGTGATGTTACCAGTAATGGGAAATTTAGAAAGGTATGTTGGTCAGGAAAGAAAATTGATCATTGCATCATTTTTGATGTGGCACATTTGGAGTTTTAGTGAGATATTTAACTAAAGAAGTCCAAGAAACTAGAGATCTAATCTTGGAGAAAAAATGAAAAGTTGGAGTAATGGAGTGTCCATTTGAGAATCATTTGTAAAACAACCCTTGAAATTTTTATTAAAATCATTTAAATAGATTAGGTTCTCCTGGTCCCACCCTCAAGGAGTAAAGGGAGAACAGAAAAATTATAACAAGTCTGGCCTTAACTATTATAGAACATTGAAAGGGCCCAGAGAAATGGCAAGCTCAGAGGAGACAGAAACCTCAGTCAAAGGATAAGAAGGGAAGAAATCCCAACATCACAGGAATCGAGGGAAGGCAGAATTTGCAGAAAAGATATAGCCATACCCGTGGCAATGACATTGAAACTACTCATCTCTGCTGTAGAATAGTGAAAGAGGAAGCAGAGATCATGGACAATGCACAGACCGGAAACTTAACCACAGTAAATATTTATAGGTCAATCACAGAGCCAGAGTCTGCCCAATCAATTTAAAACTTTAGTAAATTAAATGACCAAAATAAACAAAAACATTCAGGTAGTCAAATTCATTGTCTAGAATCCTAGTGTCAGAAGCAATTTGAGCAAACAGCAGTGCACAACATAATGACAGACTTTAAAAAAAAAAAAAGATGATTTGATTGAAGTCTAATCTTTGATTGGGTCTTTGGAGTCTCCATTAGCACTAAGTTATTGATATAACTCAAACCTATCTATTTAATAACTGATTTAATATTTCATACGTATCTCTATATAAGCAGGTAATTACCATTGTTTGAAAACAGAATGGCAAATCTAACAGAAACTCAATGACAAGATTTTCCCCAGTCCATTCATACCTTTCTTTCCGTTCCCTCCCTTGCCCCTTCCAGAGCTTCCCAATCACTCCCTAAAGGTACATCTTTTATTTGCAAGAGTCTTTCTTGTGTCATCACTCCTGTAGTGATGGAATGATAAAAATAGATATTTTATTCTGTTCTTGTACTATTGAGCATTTGTAGCTACTCCCAAATAGATTAAAATAAGATTGGCCAGACCTGATAGGACTGTGTTCTTTGAAATATTTTAGAAACGGGTTCATTTCTGAAGGGAAATAGAACTGACACATTTTGTGGATCAGTGTTTTATCTTTTTAATATAATTTGTAGAAAATGTTAAATCTCCTAGTTAGTTTTTAAATCTGATAACTGATTTCGTCAAACAAGAAAGCTTTTCTACATATATTAGGTACTTTCATCTTTTCACTCCTTTTGGAGTAATGACATGATCTGGGGAAAAGACTACCGTGTTTCCCCGATAATAAGACACTGTCTTATTTTTTTTGGAAAGAAAAACACCAGAGGGCTTATTTTCAGGGGAGGGCTTATGTTGTCCTGCCTCAGCCCTCCTCTCAATGGCGCCAGCAAGCAAATCACTGGGGAAGAACAGGATGACGCACTCACTGCTGCAGCTCTGATTGGATGCAGCTCGGAGCGTGCGTTTCACCGGGGAAGAGGGGAACGGTGCATACAGAGGGTACCATAATGTAGCGTGTAGCACAGGGGATCACCTTCACTACAGTAGCAATCTCAATAGGGCTTATTTTCGGGGGAGGGCTTATTTTAGAGGAATCTTACACAGTAAGGGGAGAGCTTATTTTCGGGATAGGTCTTATTATCAGGGAAACACGGTAAGTGATTTTCAAATAACTTAAAGTAGCTTCAGAATGGAAATCTAAATATAATATAAAAATATGAGCAGCTTGGGTGGACACAGTTCAAATAACCCATATACTCACTTTCTGTTAATTGCCCTACATATCTGCAACTTGTGGTCCAATAAGAGAAGAAAAAGAGTTGGCAGTTATACCTCAATTCCATTTGTATATTGGAGTCTAAGGACAAGTTGAGTTCTACATTTATTAGACTGAACATTTGCTACTGAAATTGTTTCGATTTTGTGAATTGAAACAATCAGAATATATCTCAAGGTTTTACACATGCTTAGTAGTAATACAGATGTTGCCAAAATGTTGATCATTTTTTAAAAATCTTGGATATATTTGGCTAATGTTGAAATAAGTAATTATTTCAAGTCTCATTTTATGACACTTAGGTAAAATAAATGCTATAATATAAATGGAAGATTTCCCTGTTTGAAAGCAGTCTGAAATCTTTCATATTTATGTTGTCTTGCTACACTGAATTTAGCACCTAGAACACAGTGGGAATTTGATATTAAGATATCAGGTGTATTAAGCAATCACAATAGACTTTTGAAAAATATATTTAATAAACATTTTGAGATAGCCTAACATTTCATATGTTCTTATTATTAACACAATACCCATTAAACACTTGACATAAGCCCATTTACTAAAGTGTGTTGGAACTACTCAGTTTCTTTAAAAGATGAATAATTCAATGTGACTGGATGCAAATATGAAGTGAAATGGATATATCCATATTTAACAAATGTTTTCAGTGCACTCTTAATAAGAAAGTACAACAAAAAAAAAAGTAGAACTACCAAAAATGAAAATTAACTTGAGGTATGTAGTATTATATAACCTTTCTTCCCACATATCTTTTAGGTGCTGCTTCAGAAAACATTGGAATTTAGCACTGGATTAACTGTATTAACTGGATTAACATTTTTGCACTCAGGGCAGCCAGGTGGCTCAGCGTGTAAGAGCACTGGCCCCAGTGTTGGGATGACCTGGGATTGAATCAGGGCTCTGATACTTAGCACCACACCCAGAAATAACTGGCTGTGTACCTTTAGCAAGTTACTTAACCCCAATTGCTTATAAATATATATGTATATATATATGTATATATATTTTGCACTAAAATCATTTTCAGCTGAGGAAGTCATTGTCCATATTAGCATAATTGGTCATCGTTGAAAAAATAAAGTCAGATGACTTTTTAACATTCTCTAAAATGGAACCTTTACAATATCAGATGAATTTTATTTAAATTAGTTACCCTTTTGCATGGTTAAAGAATAAAAATTTGTGCTAATTCCAATTAATGGCACAATCTAACTATTGCATTCTGTTTCTTTGATATGTTTTACAATAGTAATTCTGAGAACAAAATGCAGTTTTTAGTCTCCTTTTTATCTTTCTCTCCTTTTCTTTATTCTTACAATGCTGAATACAGACAATGGTCGCCATGTCAAAGGTAATGTACAAGTATAGATTTTGTTATCTGATGCTTAAAGAGCCATGTTATTCGGCATGTTACCTTGCCTGTCATATGACCTGTATAATATTCCATTCTCATGCTGACCTCTATAGGGCCGGGCATGTTACTGAAGTAGTTTGGAGTTTGGCTTGGTTTTACTAGAGACATTATAATGTACCCCACTAAGTCACTGTAAGCCAGTACTTACTGGAAGAAGTATGAGGACAAATTGACAATGGCGCATCTGATAGAGTTAAACTAATTGCACTGGGAAGGAGGCGAGTAGATCTGTTTCACGTACAGAACAGTTGAGTAGACATAAATGGCGGGAACAGAGCTCCATGGTAGTATCTTCATTTATCCCTCTTTTGTCTCCTTAAAACTAGTTTCACGCTCCTGGATGGCAGGGGGTATGGTTTTAAGTTTACTGTAGTAATAAAATGTGCATGCATGACATTCATTTCTTGATATTCAATGCTACCTTTAAATAGTTTTTAATTGCATCCAAAACTAGTCACTGATATTAACTAGAACAGCAATAAAGAAAAGGCTACTCTGCCATACCTTCTAGTGAATTTGGATTTGATTAAAAATTTAAAGTTTGTTTTGTCCACTTTCTATCATATCCCATTAGATACAAGGTGTCACAAAAGATAAGAACATTGTTTAATGTCAGATTGAAAACTGTTTTGTCAGATTCTCTGTGAGGCCATGCATGCAGCTAAGTATTGTGAGTATTGCAATGAGAATTCCTCCTTTGGTGCATGTATGTTGCATGTGCAAACTTTATAAAGCAGCCATCCCTGGTGTGCTAGAAAGTCACTATTTTGGCTTCTTGTGAATATCAGTGGTGTTTTGTACACTGTGTACTTTTGTTTATTTTTCACTCCTATGTCTTCAGTGCTGGTGAAAATTTTGGATAAACAGCACTGCAGACAGAAGACCTTACCACAAAAAGGGCTAATTTTGAACAGATGGAAAACATGGCAGAGTCCCCCCTCTTTGATTTTATCCAAAGACCTTAGGATTTGAACTGATAGGATTACCTTTAATGGTGGGATGGTGTTTCAGTATCTTTGGTTAATTCAATTCTCAGCCTATCCACTGTGACTGTCAACAAGGAGGCCAATTAGTGTCAGTTATGGTGATAAGGGCTTGTGGTGACAATGATTCAGGCATTACCCTGCAACCAACATCATATAGGCTATATTTAAAACAAGCATCTCCTTTGCATTTTATTAATTAACAATAAGCTCGTGGGTAATTTTGCAACCACTTGTTTCTCCTCAATAAAAATAAACATGAGTTCATTATTGTTTCAAGAATAGTTCAGATAGTCAATATCCACAGACCTCTAACATAATGTTTCTGTTTTCCTACTAATTCATTTTGCTCTTCAAGTTTTCTTCAGTGTTATTTAATTTCATTCTCTATTTTAAATGAAATGGGCAATTTCACATATAGCTTTTGGCTTTCTCTACAACTGTTTCATGTAAGAGATTTTTATTTAATTAATTTATAAAATACTTTTTTTATAAACTTTTATCTTGAAATGTCAAAAGTTAATTGAAGGCTAAATATAAATACAGATTCTCATTATATCCAATATTTATTGGAGAAGAATCATCATAGCACTCATTCCAAAAACTGCCATGTTAGGTTTTGAGTGGTTATCCAAGTTTTCCATGAAGTAGCTAACTTTGATTGTCAATCACAAAAATATTTGTAAAATAGTTTTCTGATTTCCCAAAAATGAATTTAGGTATTATATAATTGAAAACAAGTTCTATATAATTCTCTATAATTAAAAATGAGAGGTAATAATACCTAGCATTTTCATAGTGCTTTAAGGATTACAAAGCACTTTACAAATATTAACTCATTTTGTCCTCATAACAGTCCTGGGAGGTAGGTGCTATTATTATCGCCACTTGACATATAAGTAAACTGAGGCAGACAACTGTTCAGTGAATTCCCTAGAGTCACACAGCCAATGGGGGGGTCTGAGAATGGATTTCCACTCAAGTCTTCCTGACTCAATATCCAGCACTATAACCTTTTGTACTACCTCACTACTTCATATCAATTTTGATATCGATACATGAATAAAACCCAAAAGTGTGACTAAATTACTTAAATACCTAGCATCATAAAGAAACCTTATTTACTGAGATATAATCAGGCAAGGGCTTGAAAGAACTTCAGGTTCACCTTATTTGTTTCCATCCAAGCAATACACCTGTCAGTTATATACATGACACCATGGATAGGTTGGTTTATATTCTTTTATTAGAGCTATCCAAAGAAAGTTATTGCATTGCCTTCTTTAACAACTTGTTAGAATCTTCTGAACCACAAAACTCACCTAAATCCTTCTTGCTGAAATTTAATCTCCTTTCCTCTTAGTGTCTCCTCAGTGTTACTCAAACACTAGCTGGACACTACCATTTAATGTAATAACACTTCAACTTTAAGACCATTATTAAATCAGTGTTCGACCTTGGTTTCTAAAGTTAAATCGTTCCAACTTAACCTTTTCTCATAAGATCCATTCATTCCCTTTAATAAACTTAAGTGTTTGATGCTATAATTTCCTCAAAATAACTGGCCATAGTCTATAAAGAAAAGCTTCATCATTATCAAAACAAATGGAAGGATTACTTCATTAATTTTGAATGTAACTATATAGATGGTATAACCGTTTCTGTAACATGTCATGGACTACTCAATTTCTAATCCCATTTGAATTATTCATTTTCTTCTATGCACCTATCTTATCAATACCCATGTTGTCTATTCATTATCTGAATCACTGACAAAATATCTGATATGAGAGTTCTTATCACTGGACCACTGCGACCCTTTGAAGACATTATTCCTAATTGTTGTGCAGTGTCCAACAAAGGAATAGCCATTTCCCAAACTTGTCTAAGTCTCTAATATGGAACAGAAACAAAGACCCTATTCATGAGTTATTAAAACTTTCACCTTTTCTGGGGCAACTAGGTGACACAGTGAATAGAGCACCAGCCCTAGAGTGAGGAGGACTTGAGTTCAAATCCTCAGACAAGCCTCAGACATTTGATACTTAACTAGCTGAGTGACCTTGGACAAGTCACTTAACCCCAATTGCCCTGCCTTCCCCCTCCAAAAAAATACTAAAAAAATCTTTCACTTTTTCTAAGTAAGAATAGTATCTTCAAGTAGAAACAGGTTGATTTAGACTATTTTACAAAGGCTACTAAGTAGTTGCAAACTGATTCTCTGATGACATAGGCTCTTTGTTATTTTATATGCTTACACCATATATTAAACACTACATACATTGAATAAGATTCTATCAGAAATGCACAACTGTTTCTTCCAGGTTCTTTCTAAGTATTAACCTGATTGCTATATGATGCTCAAGAGGTATTCTTTTTCCATGATCTTTTTTTCAGAAAGGCCCTATTTGCATTTTTCAAATACTAAGGCTGCCCAGCTAAATAATTCTGTGATAACTTCAGAAAAAATCCTGTGCTCCTAAGAGACACTTAAACCTGCTGATCTGAATACTTGTTCTAGCTTGATTTATTTCTATGCCATCACCGTGCACAGGCTTTGATTCTGATTACAGCTTATTTCTTGAGAAAAAACTAATCTTGTTTTGTTTTGCTTTTGTCCTCAGCTATGTTTCCTTTCTTATACAATGAGGACACTATTTTAGTCTTCCTTCAATGCCTGGTGAATTTAAGTAATATTTTAGTGTTGCAGTGAAATAACCTTAACTTTAATGTCCTTCAAGTTTGTTGGGGGCTTTTTTCTAAACCTTTAGATCTGGCTTCTCTAGGTGTATCGTGGGTCTTTGTATCCAAATGTTTGAACCTGACCTAGTTTTATACTTCATCAGAAATATGTGCCATATTTCAAGCCTCTGTGCAGCTACTGGATTTTTTAATTGTTTCTTGTTTTCCAACATCTCCTAATACTTTGGGCAATTTTGGATCTTTTGAACTGGTAATTATCTCTCTAAAGAATACCAGACCTGGGGCAGTTAGGTGGCACAGTGAATAGAGCACCTGCCCTGGAGTCAGGAGGACCTGACTTCAAATCCAGCCTCAGACACTTAACACTTGCTAGCCGTGTGACCTTGGGCAAGTCACATAACCCCAACTGCCCATCCAAAAAGCAAAAAAAAAAAAAAGAATATCAGATTCTCCCATATTCCTTTGTATTCTAAGTAGGTACTTTTCTTACTATTGCCCTGTGTTGGTAGGAGTTCATTTTATTTAAATTCATCTCCTCAGCTTCTCAGATTACTCTTCCTTCTTTTATTGTCTTCCTAGTCCTCTAAGACTTGATCACTTTCAGTTAGGTTGCGTTTTACTGTTCAGTGCTCAATGAAGTTATTTCTGAAAACAGAATTAGGAAGTAGGAAGCTCTGATTTCTGATTTCTAGATTTTGAATCCAATTGCTTTGTGGCCCCATTATCTCTGCTTTAGATTTCTCAGATCTGAAATACGGGTTATAAAATTACCCAGACTCAAGTAGGAGGAATACTCTCATTAACGTTTTGAAAAAATTCTGAAGGCTAAATATGCTCTAAACTAGCTCATTTCCTCTCGTAGATTTTCAAACACTTTGCAATATAAACATTTGAATGCAAAATTAATTTTTTAAGAAAGTGTCATGATCTACAGTGTAAAGGATTAAATGAAATTTTGGTTTATAGGAAAGTCTGCTTGATCCTTGGTTCCATAAATCCTTTTAACTCAAGAATTCTTCACCTGAGCCAAGTACAGAAAATAAATTTAATTTCTTAACATTTTAGAAATATTAAATTCCATCTCCTATATCTGAATTTTTGAACTTGGGTTCCATGGATAGATTTTGGGGGTCCATGGATTGGAAAAATATATGCCTTTATTTTCATTAATCTTTTGGCATTTCCTTCAATTATTTAAAAACATTATTCTTATTAGAAGAATGTTGGCTTCCCCAGACTACCAAAGAGGTCTATGACACACTCAAAAGGAGTCAGAGAATCCCTGCTATAACTTTGGATGAACAAATTAAATTTTAGGTGACTATAATCAGTAATGAGTACATGGGGTGCTAAGAAATAAAAATCTGCCATAACGAATAGAATTTACCACTGAGGAAAAGACATCTTCCATAAATAAGATAGGCAAAACCACTTTTAGCAATAAAAGTGAAACATTAAATTCTAATCTATGTCTGGGAAACAGAAAAAAAATAAAACAACCTTCTTTTTCATTTTTTTTATCATAACCATTTCAATTGTGATGAACTGGGGAACTGGGATCAGTTATAGAAACAAAGTGAAAAGATTAACAGTGCTATGCTCCTTTTTACCCATCCCATATGAGACAACTCTATATAGCACTGTGCTGATTCATATGTATAAGAACCCTTTCAGGAGTGAATGCTAGACAGTCAGGATGACAACTGCAGCTATAGACATCCCATCAAAGAATTTCAAGCTATTTAGGGAAAAGAGAATATTTTCATGGACCACGCACCTTCCCATAAAGCCTAGTCAAGATCCTTATCAGTAGCTGAAATTTTTCTTTTGCTGTGGACTGGAAGTTTGAGGGGACTAGAAGATATTAGCCCCAAAGGAAAAAAAATGTTGTGGAAGTCACAAATCTCACAACTTGGATTGTGATGGAAGTTGTCACTGTTCTTAAATTTGGCCTTAGAAAACTACAAATAAAAATATATTTACTGTTCTTATAACATCTAATGGAAATAAATTGGTAATATGTAGTGGGAACTTCTCTAAAGACCATAAGAATGAAATTACTGTCTGAAGCCTGTCATAAGACTAGATTAATTTGGGACCATTTTCTCCTCTTATTACAATCCTTGTCACATGAATGGAAACGAGAGTCAGAATCTATATGCAAATTAGGACATTCTAGGCAATATATGCCAGGATATTGCAATAGAATACATCATGGTGACAGAACTGGCTGTCACCACGAATAAAATTCAGTAAGTGGAGAGTTGCAACTAAGAAGAAACAAATAGTTTTAGTTTAATAAACAACTCTCCTGTTAATATTTCTTAAGTCTCTCATAGTTAAATACCTTGTGATTTCCTCTGAGTTTTGTTATAAACTCATAATTTATATAGGCTTATAATTTATAGACTGTTTTTATATTTTAACATTACATCTATATAGAATTGTTTATTGTGGTCGAAAACATTTAATCTGCAAATGACTATTAGAAATTAAATAATTATGTATTAGTTAAAATGCATTCAAATGCCCCAAGTTCTGGCATAATTCTTAAAGAAATAGCTAGTAATACAAAGCAAGATATGCAGGTTCAGAATTATCCTCAATTACATGTGTTACAGTTGCATTGTGGAATTCTATGAGTGATGCCTATTCCTAAATACCATCAGGGCCATATTCTTAAATAATCCTTCCTGTCAGTTTGCTGTTAGAGAAAAAAATAACAATGGGCATGGAGAGCCTGCCTTTCCAATCAGCAAACTCCATCGGCGACATCCTGGGTAAGCAGCAAAGCACTAGGTTCCATGGCAAAGTATATGTGGCCAACACTGGAGAGAAAACAAGTGAGCCAAGGTTCTTTAACAACTTGTCTCAATGCACGAGGGGTATGAGAGAAGTCATATATGGGGCTCGCCTAAGACAAATTCCCCACGATTACAAAATCTTGTCCCCAAGATAAGAAACTATGGATAACAGCATCATCTATCTAGTTTTCTCAGATGTACAAATCCTTAAGAAGTTTCAGTCTTAAATCTGGATGAAGCTGTAACAAAAAAGGAAGAAAAAATAAATTCTACACAGAAACTAGATTTCTCCTCTAAAGGAACACCAAATATTGCACACACACCCCATCCTCTATCTCATCTGTAGTCAATCCATCCCACTAGCCCTTGGCTACTTTGGGCTAGCCCATCCTTTGAAAGATGGCATACTCTTGTCAAGGGCACTTTGAAGCCTTGCTCCATGCAAAGCTGAAAATGTGAGGTGTCCAACCAGATTATCACTTCTCAGACTCTGACTGGGGAGTAATATCAAATAAGCATCCAGGGCACAAAGGTTATGGGAAAATAAGAGGAAAGGAATACCGATCTGGCCTGGGGAAGTTGTGTATCTGGAATTTCCATAGTTGGTATATCTTTCCCATAAGCAAACCTTTAATCATATCCACAATATGCATGGATCATAATGAGAGATTCAGGAGGGCATTAGAATGTAGAATTTGACCAATAACAGCCATTTGGATTTTTCTAATTTTATTCCAACCTTTAATGAAGGAAGGGGCTAAACCTGCCATCTGCTATCTAGGTCCAGGCCCAGGGCCAAATTCTTGCCCCTGAAACATGCAGCATAAAAGATGGCAGAAAGTGACCCAAAGCCCTATATTTGGGTAATGTCATTGAATTTAGTCTTATTTGAATTAGGTATGTATGTGACATAGCTAAATAGTGTTATCATTTAGAATGATCCATTTCTTCTGTTCCTTCCTAATATCACCTACTATAAATGCTTTCTGATTTTTTTAGGGCCTTTTAATCATATCAAGTCAAGTCTACTGGGATCCACATCTGATTCTAATCTCAACAAATACAGCACCATCAACAAGATTCCTCAGCTTACTTTGAATTTTTCAGACGTTAAAACTGAAAAAAAGAACACATCCCCTCCATCTTCTGAGAAAACAATTATTGCACCCAAGGTTAAAGATCGAACACACAATGTGACAGAGAAAGTTACCCAGGTAGGTAAGCTTTACAATCAACTTCCATTGAGTCTTTTATTCTTTCTTTTCTTGCATTGCTTTGATGTGTGTGAAACATATTCCTCCCTAACACAAGATTAGCAGTAGATGCATGCCTTTTATCTATACTCCTATTTAATCTCAAAATAATGGGTGGTCTTTTTAACATCACAATAAAAGATTCTGTGTAGTGAGAGTTTATCGATTATAAAACTAAGCCAAAATAGGTTAACTAGGAATTGTTTCAGGGTATTTTCCTTTGTTTTGTTGTAGTTAATGTGACCTTTATCAAGCTTTGATATTTATTGTTTTACTAATAGAGAATTCTGTTTTAATATTATTAATTCCTCTACAGAAATCCTAGTTAACTAGACAATTGTTTTTGATCCAGACCAATTACTTCCTTATGTAGTAAACCGCCAGTCAGAGAACTTCCTCTACTCTATAGATAAATTGATGCAGATAGGCAGCAGTTTTGGAACTTGTAATCTTAGAGTTTTCTGAGTCACTGAGAAGTTAAATGATTTCCACCAGGACACTCAGTTATTACATGTTGGGACAGGTTTTGAACCCAACTGTTCCTGACTTTTAGGTCAACTCTCAATCCATTATCCACAGCAGCTCTCAATTAGAGACGTGCATACATGTGTGTATGTGTGTGAATATTATGTGTATGTATATACATATACACATATAATCATGCATATGCATATATATATATTTGCTATTGCATCTGCAACATTATAGGTACTACCAGATTTCATCAATTCAGAATGATTGGGGGAAAGTCTTGAATAATTTAGTAAAAAATAATTATACAATATTTTCTTTTAAAATAGATCTGTATATCTTCCAACTACATAGAGTCACTTGAACTGGGTGTAAAGGAGATCACAGGGCTATTTGTAGCTTCAAATAAGATAAAATAAGTGCTTTGAAAACATTATGTCACTACAAAAATGTTAGCTATTAGTAATTAACTCTTAAATTTCTACTGCACAATCGTGTGAAATCACTAGCCCACATTCTTAGGGATCACATATAACTTGTGAGTGTCTGAATATATGTGGTATGGTCAAGACCTTAAAGAAATCGAATGGTGAAGCAGAGAGAACTCATCTTGTTTTCAGCTCTTGTTAGACTTTTCTTGCCCTTAACAAAGATTTCTAAGAGTATATGCTATAGATATATGAGTATTATTTTAACCTAATGGTATTATTTATTCTACTACTTTTTGATGTGTTCAATAATTGTCTTAAACTAATAATACTATTATTATTGTTTTCTTAATCACATAAGTATTGCCATTTCTTCAAAATTCTAAAGAAGCTATTTAAAGGATTTACAATGAATTTTAAGCATTCCCAAACTGCCAACAATGGAACAGAAAATAAGAGAAAAGAGAAGGAAGTTTAAAGGAGAAAAGTTAACATGAAGTGCTAGAGGGTAGATACAAAGTAGAGAAAGTAAGAACAAATCTATAATGCAGTCATTTCTACATTTAATGCATCCTGAGTTCTTGCCTTTTTAGAATTGCTAACATTTCCTTAGTGAAGGAGCAAGGCCTTCATGGGATTTAGAGATTATCTAATTCTAATCTAACCCTTTCACTTTAAAATGATTAAATTGAAAACCAGTGAAGTTAGATGACTTTTTTAAGTTCACACAGGCTATAAGTAGCAAAGTCATCATTTGAATCTGGATCCTCTGACTTCAATTTCAGTTTTCTTCCCTTAATATTCCCATCTATGTTGCTCTCTTCTGTGATCCTGGGGCCCATGTTCTGGAAATGCTCCCTTGCATTTCATCATGGTTTCATATGACCTTTCTTAAGGGTGCAATAAAAATCATTGCCTGACAATTGTATGGCATTTGCTGTTGCTTTCACAAATGTATCTTATTTGAACCTCAGTATAAGTTTGTGAGGTAGGCAGAGCAAGGATCATTATTCCCATTTCATATATGAGAAAAGTGAGACTGAAAGAAGTTGAGAAACTTACCCATGAATCTCACATCTAGCAAGTGGCCAAACAGGGACTGGAATCCACCTCCTGAATCCTAGTTAGGTGTGGTACCATGGAAATAACAAAGAACCTGGGCTCCAAATTTGCCTGGGTTTCAATTTCCTCATCTGTAAAATGAGAATTTCACACTTGATGGACTCTGAGGTACCTTCCAGCTCTAGATTTGTGATTCTGTTCATCTGTTTTCCTCCTGTGCTGAAGCTCACACACAGTGATATTTAATTCCATATATACCACTTACTAGCTGTGTGACCCTGGGCAAGTCATTTAACTTCAATTGCCACACCCAAAAAAAGAAAAATCCATATATACACTTCTGGCTAAAAAGATCCTTAGCTGTCCTTTTTTTTTCCTCCCACTTTAATATACAGAACCAAGAACATATGAGAAGAAAGAGTTGAAAGAATGAAAAAAAAAAACCTACTTTGCTATCCACTCCATGGTGCTGAAAGTCCTCAATGGACGGGAGAATCCCCAACTATAACTACCCCAGGGGGGTGGCACAACCAAGCATAAAGCAGATTGAGTAGCTGCTTGAACTCCTGCATTCTTGAGGCTGGTTAATTTCTAGCCAACAGTGTAGGAGCATTACAGTGTTATGATCAGAGATGTGCTGGTAAATCTCTAATGCTAGCTAGGGGGCAGGGGGATGTATGTAGAATGCACTTAATGATTAACATTTTCTCCATCACTTTTGTAAGTCCAGATAATCAACAAGATGATAAATCAGTCCCTGATTTGTAGCATTTGCTAACTTCTAAGGCTTGCACTGAACATTTAACAATCAGCTCAAATCTAGACCTGGTTCTATCACATGCCTGCTTATAGAGCATCTTTTCAGTTTTTATGTTCAGACTTCACAATTATGTTACACACTATATTTTTAAATGTTGCTTTTACTGATATTTCTACATCCCTAGATTATATGTGTGATTAATTATAAGTAGTGGGAGTGTATGGGCCTGGGATTTACATGTGCATGATAGTTGAAATGTATATTACAAGAACTTCTTGGTGTTTTCTAGTATCTAACAAATAGTTGTTACCTAATAGTGATTTATATCTGGTGAGAATTCATCTGTCTTACTACAGGGAGTATAATAGGATGGATTTTTAAGAAGTTTTGGTGTAAAAGCTTATTTTCTCACTTGCAAACTTGAGTTTTATAGTAAATAACATTGATATATTGAGAATTTACTTCTCCATTTCAAAACTGCTCTGCAGAGAATCTGAGACAACAACCTAGGTTAGAAGAAGGTCTAGATCCCTAAGGGTGGGGCTACATGTGGCCTTGAGGTGGTAGGTTCCCCAACACTGGACAGAAGGGGTGGATGTCACTATCCCCCCCCTTCCCAGCATACTGACCATCTCCTGATGTAAAACAAGGCCATGTGGCCTTGAAGGCAGAAAGACATGAGGTCATGTCCCACCTCCTGTATATTTTGACTATATGATCCTGAGCCAAGTCATTTAACTTATCAGAATTGCAGGTAACAAGACCAAACTTTGAAAAGGAAGTGCCAGACTCCTTTGTTTGAAGGAGTCATTCTCTATGTTAATTAAATCATGGCTCCAGGCTCTCTCCTATCTTTTTGTGATTATAAAATATCATTATCTAGGTATCTAATAAATACATAACATACAAGATGCAGGGTCAATAAACATAAAACCCCAAGTATAATATGCAGTCCCCTTGGTGATTACTTACTCATGACAAGCCCTAAGTCCCTTGCTGACATTACCTTCTGAATTGTATAGTCTTTGAAATTCAGACTCGTATTCTATTCATCACTGCTACTTCTCTATTGCCTAGTACAATCTGCTGCATAGATAACTAAATGTTTACTGAATAAATGAATCAATTAATGAGTAATTTGTGTAGGATATCAAATTAATCCAAAGTACAATAAGACATAATTATAGATAAAAAGAAAATCAATAATTAACTATGAAGTATTATTATTGAGAGAAAATAAGACTGAAGCATATAAATAAAGAATTAGAGTATATTCATAATCATTCCCATCATAAGTGACAAATATTTATGGAGTAGCTGTTATGTGCAAGGCCATGGAGTAAGTACTTTGAATATAATGTAGTATAAGAAATGGGACCATGTCCTTAAGAGTTTTATAATCTCACTGGGAAGAAAGATAATAAAAATAATAATAACAATAAAGAGCTATACAAAGTAGCATATGTTAAGTGTCAAATAACTGGTATATACAATCATTTTTATTTGAGAATTTCGGGAAAGTACCTTGCTCATCTTTCTACTAGACTCACTAGGGGCTGAACTTAACTAGATTGCTACATATGGGCATAGCCATATATCAGAGACAAACAGCAGGCAAAAAAAAATTTATTAAGTACTTACTCTTACTTGGCCCTTCTAAGTGCCAGGGATACAAACACAAAAGAAAATAAAGGCAATCCCTGCTTCCAAGGAGTTTATATTCTAATGGGGGAAAGCAGCCTGCAAAAAGGAACTGAAAAACATGGGGGGAAAGGGAGGTACACATGAAGGCTCATAGTATCAAAACACAGAAAGTCAAAAGCAGAGAAAGGAAGGAAATGAAGGTTAACTGGTTTGAAGCTTTCCCCAAAATGGCAGCTTGAATAGGAATTCTCCAGTGGAAGAATGGGACTAGCATAGCAGAGGAATATTTAAAACAAGAATGTCACAGGAAGCATGGATATATCATGATGAGGAATCCTGAGGTACTGAGAAAAATTCCAAGGTAAGATTGCAACTGAGTCATTGTGGCAGTTTGGAAAGTCAGAGGCAAGCCAGGAGGAGAAAGGAGAGAGAATTCAACTGAAAGCTATAGTTAAAAAGCCAGGAAATGGCATGTATATAGAAAGTTAAAGTAACAAGTATTTCACCTGAAAAAAGAGTTTAGGGGGGAGGAGGATTTTTAAACACATGAGGAGAGAATGTCTTTAAACCCTTTACTAAGTTTCTATAGCTGTATTTATGAGTAAACAGGGAAGTGAGTTTACATGGCATTACAAAGGCTAAAAATAACTTCTTGAGAGTTTACAGAGCTAAGAAAATCTGAAATTAATCCTATGTAACTCTTTTAAAAAATAAAAGTAATTCCTATCCATTTAGGATGGTTTATATACATAACAGCTTTGAAGGAAGAAAAATGGACCAGGTGATCTTCCTGAGACCCTCTCCATCATTCAATTCTATTAAGTAGTAATAATAGCTAGCATTTATTTAATGCTCTAAGGCTTGCAAAGCACTTTACAATTATTATCTCATTTAATCCTTCCAACATCCCTAGAGCTAGCTGTTATTCCTACATTACAGACGAGGAAATGGAGGCAGACAGAGATGCCCAGGCTTACACAACTGCTGAGTGTTTAAGGCTGGACTTGAACTTAGGTCTTCCTGACTCCAGGGCCAGTGCTCTATCCATTGTACCACATAGGGTTTTGATAGTTTCACCCCTGATAGTTCTATCATCATTGGAGCAAGAATCCCTGATCATCTTCACTGAAATTGATGTATGACTTTTATATACCCAGAAAAATTAGAATAAATACCTGTGATGGTAAGATTAAAATGAATAAGTGTGACTATATGCATTGAATCATAGTAAAATGAATTTCATCAACCATGGTTGAAACTTACTTTTAAAGCCTTACTAAAAATCTTCTTTAAGAGGGATACTTTATCTCCTGTTATCTCCTGTTCAAGGTTACTTTCTAGTGTCTTGAGTCATTTTTAAGATTAGAAGAGCCAAAAACAATCATTTTTTTTTGTCAGTGACAAGTTAATTCATTTTCCTTTAGTCAGGAAAATGCACAACAGGTTTTAATGGCATAAGGAAGATCTTACAGAATATGGCTTACTGCTTTCCTTTGTCCTGAATATTTTGTTTTGTTTTTGTATTGTTTTGTTTTGACCTGACTTTTGTCATAATACCAGTTTACCACCTCTTTGTTAAATTGTCATTCTACTTGGTCCATTTTCCCCAAAATAATTTATTGCCTATGCTTGCTAGTAAATTAAGATGCATTGCATTGATTTTACCATATTCTCTAAGGTTTAAGATCTTATCATTTACTACTTAAGATTTATGAAGATTTTTCTTACTATTGTTATTATTTTTTATATAATTCTCTCAAAATAGGCAATTTTAACTTTAAACCAAGGAAAATCTGCAGAAATAGAAAAAATATTATGTCATCAGACATATTTAGATCTTCAAACTTACTATATGCTTAGTATGGTATTTATTCATGTGTCTTTGAGGATGAATATCATATGCTAAAAATGTCATTTCTTATCTTATTTGTTAATATTTATTCATTAAACAGTCAGATATGTATTAAGTAGATATTATGTACAAATAACTGGGCTAGGCCCTAGGGATTAAACAAAGATACATGAGACATGGGCCTGCAACTGCATGTACTCAAAAGACAACATTATTCAGTAGCCCTGGAGTTAGAAAAGTCAGTCCTGAATTCCATATTAGCCAATAACACTTGCTTCTTATGTAACTATGGGCATAATCCTCTCTAGACTTCAATTTTTGGTCCATAAATTGGAATAATGCCTGCAGAATCTACTTTGTGAGGCTTTCTATGAGGATCAAATGTCATAACCTGAATAAAGTGCTTTCAACCCTTAAAGCACTATGTAAGTGACAGCTATCAGTATCACAGGTGGAAGGGGAGATATGGCATTCACCAAATAGCCATGATCAGGTGGGATTGGAACTCTTCTTCTTGACAACAACACTTTTTCTCCTGGCTGATTGATCAGTGTCTAACAGAGCATCAAAGCACTCTGAGATCAGTTGGGTGAGTGAGAGATCACTGATAGCTTGAAAGTGGAGGACAGAGGCAGAGATAAGGTCATTGAAGGCATCTTAGAGGAAAGAGCATTTTACTTGGAAATTTAAGAATGGACAATCATAATAACTGACATTTCTATAGGGCTTTAATGCTTTTAAAATATTTCAAATATGCTAGTGAATTTGAGTCTCACAATAACCTTATGAGGTAATTAGCACACTTATTATTAGCCATACTTTACATATGAGGAAACTAATGTTCAAAGAAGTTAAATAACTCACCTATGTTCCTACCAGGTCCAGCACTCTATACATTATGCTTTACTTGCTATGTGATAAGAGAGAATATAAACAGGCAGAAAAGGGTAGGAGTTATGTCCAAGAAGACATTACAAACAAAGAAAATAGTACTAGAAAAAAAAAAGCAGGGACAGGAAGAGATGGTGTATATTTAAGGGACGTTGAATAGTCCAATTTGACTAGAGTTAAGAGGATGTGAGAGATTATAATGTGAAGGAAATATGGAAAGGTAGGTTGGAGCCAGATTGTGAAAGACATTGATTGAATAGTCATGCCAAGGAGCTTAGAAAAGGGGGGGGGGGGAGAGAGACATTGAAGGTAGCTCAGAAATAGAGTGTCAGAATAATGTTAAGCAGCACTGGGAAGGTTGAAATGAAGAGAGCATAGAGGGGAGGTGGGGAAATGAATTGGATTATTGCAATAAGTTAAGAGAGCGTTAATGAGAATATGAACTGGGATATCAGCAGTGGAAATAGGAAGGAGGAGCAGATATGAGAGATTGCAGGGACAATATAGACAGGACTTGATAAAAAGTTATAGAAAAATAAACTAATGCTCATTAACTTCACTTTTGGGAAAATACTATATTTGAAAATGCAAAATGACTATGATATGGCTAGAATCATCAACCTGTTTTGCCATCTAACTCAATTTAAACATTATACAAGCTTCAGCTGTAACAGCACAGATCATCTTGACCTGCCAGAAACAGTGATGCTCACAAAATTCTAAATTACATTTGAAATGCAATGTGAAAGTTTAAAAATGGCCCTGAACATTTCCAATTTAATTTGACATTAGTTTTTGTGTCTATTACTTTGTTGTCATTTATAGAATTCCTCAAACTGGTTTGAGTGAACCAGAAGTTTTTGTGCAATTATTCTCTCAAGCATTTTGTATTTGGTATATAAGAAGAAAGGTTGGTCAGCTTTCTCTGTTGTCTACACATGTAAAGAGAATGGAAAACTGAGTCATGTTATAAAGATAATTCAGACTAGAGTAAACAGCTTCCACTTGAAGTGCCCAGATGAGCATCCATTCATTCATTCATTCATTCTCTCTATAAACATTTATTAAGTATCTCTAGGGGATTCCAAATTTTTTTTTTTTAAGCAATCGGGGTTAAGTAACTTGTTCAAGGTTACATGGCCAGTTATTTCTGGGTGTGGTGCTGAGTATCTGAGCCCGGATTTAATCCGGGTCATCCCGACACTGGAGCCGGTGCTCTTACTCGCTGAGCCACCTGGCCACCCCTAAGCAATTGGGGTTAAGTAACTTGCTCAAGGTTACACAGCCAGGTGTTTCTGGGTGGGTGCTAAGTGTCTGAGCCCGGGATTCGATCTCCAGGTCTTCTCAACACTGGAGCCGGTGCTCTTACTCGCTGTGCTACCTGGCCGCCCTGGGGATTCCAATTTTTAAGTTAAACAAGTACCCTTCTCTCAAAGTGAGCAGATATTTTAGACTTGAATCATCTGAATCCTTAACCTTGTTTTCTACTTTTTTATGTATGTCAACATAACCTTTGGATTTGTTAATACTAAGAGAATCATTAATTATGGAATATATCAGATAATTAATTATATAAAATAAGAAAATTATTTAAATAACAAACAATTTGCCCCTCCCCCCATTTTAAAGTTGTTTTTAAGTCCATTTCATCTTGTCATGTAAGGCTTAACATCTTATCATTTAAAGTGCTTAAAATTATAAAAGGGTGGGTGAGGTTTTGTTTTTGATGCATTTCCTTTTAAAAGTAGACAAGTTCAGTCCTCATCCCAGGGACAGTTCTAATTTATTGTTTTTATTTTACAAATGCAGGTAATGGATCAATGTGATACCTAAAGATGCCTAATAGATACTGCTTTGAATGGAATTTTACTGTTGTTTAGTCACTTTTCAGTCATGTCTGACTCTTTGTGCCCCTATTTGGGGTTTTCTTAGCAAAGATATGAAAGTGGTTTGCCTTTTCCTTCTCCAGTCCATTTTATAGATGAGGAAACTGAGGTAAATAGGGTTAAATGACTTGCCCAGGGTAACACATCTAGGGAAGGGTCTGAGGCCAGATTTGAACTCAGGAAGATGAGTCTGACTCTAGAGCTGGCACTCTATCCACGGTACCATCCAGTAATTTTTTCTCCTTTTTACTCTAAGTGTTTACTATCAACATGCCAATAGAAACAACTGTTGTTATACATCTGAATAGAATTTGTTTTCTATTTGATTAAAATTTTAATTTATTAGATGGAAAATAGTCATTTTCTAGATGACAGAAGACATCAGTGTTTCATTCTAAATCCCACCTGGTGGTTCTTTCCCTTCCTTCTTTTTTCTCCATGCTCTTCTTGCTAACCATGGACCTTTTTACTCCTCTCCTGAATAGATAGATTGCCTCTGAGAACTCTTGAATTTTATCTTAAGTCACTTTTCTGTCACTCACTTTGATCAGATCTTAGACCTATGCCCTCCTATCTCTTTCCTCTTAAGACATACTCTCTGCCAGGCATATGGTGCCACTACCAATCTTCAGTAAGCATTGTCCCCTATTTGTCCCCTTTGCCAGATCTCCTTATCTCATTTCAGGACAACTAACAAATCCATATTCATTCCCCTTTTGCATAAGCACTCCATTCTCATCCACTCTGGTTCTGAACTCTAAAAGTTAGCAGTATTTGGACCAGTATAGAACTGGGAATCGTCTGGGGAGTCTTCAAAACATTTTAAGGAATATACAAATAGGAGCAGCTAGGTGGCACAGTAAATAGAGCACCAGCCCTGAAGTCAAGAGGACTTGAGTTCAAATCCGGCCCCAGACACTGAACATTTACTAGCCATGTGACCTTGGGCAAGTCAATTAAGCCCAATTGTCCTGCCTTCCTCCCTCCAAAAAGCAAAAGAAATGTGCAAATATCACCAAATGCTAATAGAGTAGCCCTCTCTGACAAGAAAAATAATAGTATTAATAGCTAGCCTTCATATAGTATTTCAAGGTTTACAAATCACTTTGCATATGTCATCTCAATGTATCCTCAAAACAACCTTGTGAAGTAGATGTTACTATTATCCCCATTTTACAGATGAGGAAACTGAGGCTAAATGTGGTTAAGCAACTCACAGCTAGTAAATACATGAGTCAGGATTTGAACTCAGGTTTTCCTGACTAGGTCTCATATCCTACCCGCTGTACCACCTAGCTGCCTCTGTACTTATTAACAACAAAGTGAGGTATAAACCTTAGTTTACCAGGTAAGGAGAGGCCCACCCAGGTTTTCCTGGTTAACAATCTTGATATTTGTTTGATGTATCTTCACACCTCAGGATTCCTCAAGGCACAGGCCAAAGTGGCCTTTATAGTATTCCACTTCTCAAAACAGGCTACATCCTGGGTCATCTCTTCCCTCACAGGAAAAGCCCCTATTTAAAAAAACAGGGAGAGGCTCTTCCAGGGCCTAAGGAGTCTTTTGGATATGTACTGAATCCCTTCCTTCCTTGATTAGCTCTAATCACATCTTGCTCAACCTCAACCAGAGATTATTCCCACTAGCCATCTCTTGCACTTTTAGGCTACTAAATAGAACGAGTAGAAATCACAACACTATGCTGATTGGCCCACTGCAAATTTATGTTATCTAATTGCAGCTGGGTCCTCACTGCAGCAAAGCAATCCTCCTCCCTAATTGATTTTCTATCCCACTCACCACAATGGCTGTTCCAAACTTATTCTCTTCTCAAGTCTCCCATCACACCCCCTACCCAATTCTCTCAGCTAAAGATCTTCACTTATCCTTGCCCCCACCCAAAAAAAAACAAATCAAAGTAATTTGCCAAGCTCATTTCTTCTTCTTCCCTCTCTTCCTCTTACACTGTACCTAACATTAACCCCCACTATCTCTTCCTTCACTCCGTTCTCTAATAAAGAAATAGCCCTTCTCATTGCTAAGATCACACCCTTTACAAAACCCTTGACCCCATCCTCTCCAGTAAAGTATTTTCTAGCAGATTGCCCTATCATCTTTCCTCTAATCTTGAATCTCTCTATTCCTTCATGCCTCCTATAAACATGACTAAGTTCCCCTTCCTTCTTTAAAGAAAAAAAAAAAGCCTCTCACTTGATTATTCCATGACTCTTCATTCTATAGTTTCCATCCCTTCTCAGTAAACCACTTTAAAAAGCCATCTACATTTGGTGCCTCTACCTTCTCTCATCTTATTCTCTTAGAAACTCTCTGCAATTTGGCTTCCACCCTCATTAAACTAAAACTGCTCTCTCCGCAGTTACCAATGACCTCTTGATTTCCAAATCCAATGCATTTTTCTCAATTCTCATCCTTTAGCTTTCTGAAGTATTTAACACTATTTGACCATCCTCTGTCCTTATGGATACTCTCAGGGTTCCTGTGACACTACTCTCTATTGGCTTTCTTTCTCTTGTCTGATTATTCCTTTTCATTCTGTTTTATATACCTTTGCCCATATCACATACATTTACTGTGGGTGATATCAAGACTGTGTTCTGGGTCCTCTTCTCTTTTTTCTCTACCCTCTCTCATCAGCAATGGGTTCAATTATCATCTCTATCCAGATGAATCCCAGATCCATCTATCCCTAGTCTCTCTGCTTAGCTCCCACTCTGAATCACCAACTGCCTATTATTCATTTTAAACTGAAGTGTCCCATAGGCATCTTAAATGTATCATATTCAAAACAGAAATTACATTTTCCCAAAAACCTACCCTTCTTCAGAACTTCACTAGTACTATTGAGAGTACCACTATCCTGCGGCCCAAGTTAGAAATCTAACTGTCATCCTAGAGTCCCCACTATCACTCAGCCCCATGTAACCTATCACTTTAGTCTCCTTTTCCTCATTCACACAGCCATCACTCTGGTTCACTTCCTTCCTCGTCTCTTGTGTATATTATTGCTCTAGTTTTCTCATTGACTGCCTTACATATCTCTCCAATACACAGTGACCAAAATGACCTGAGAATTCAGGTTTTTACTTATTGAAAAAATAAAATATGATTGGAAAAATAAAATCATTTTAGTAGCTACATGGAGGGGAGTAGAGAGATACTTGAGGCAATGAGACCAATTAGTAAGCTATTGCAATAGATTAGGTGTGACAAGTGAGGAGGGCCTGAACTAGGGTGAAAGATGGGGACATAAATGAAAGATATTGTGAAGGTTAAAAACAGTAAGATTTGGCAACTAATTGAGTATGTGGTGTGTGTAACAATGAGGCATCTAGGGTGACACCATTGTGAACCTGGATGACAGCGAGTATAGTGGTGTCCTTGATTGTAATAGTGAAGTTTGGAAGAGGGTAGGATTTGAAGAGAAAGATGGTGAGTTCTGTTCTGGACATTGAGTTTGAGGTGCTCATGGGACATTAGGTTCAAGTTTTCCAAAACGTAATTGGTGATGTGAAACTAAAGCTCATAAAAGAGACTATGACTGACTGCATTGAACTGGGAATCATCTTATAGAGATAATAACTGAACCAATTGGAGTAGATGAGACCAATAAAGTGATACTGAAAAAAAGAGAAAGAACTCAAGACTGAACATTGAGGTATACCCCCCAGTTAGTGAACGGGATATGGATGAAGATCCGGGCAGGAAGAGAAAAAAAAGAGAATCAGGGTCAGGAAGACCCAGAGAGCAGGGAGATCCAGAAGGAGTGGATGGTCAATAATATCAAATGAGAGAAGTCAAGAAGTGTGAGGATTGAAAAAAGTTAATCGATTCAGCAATTAGACACTGGTGAATTTGGAGAGAACACTTTAATTTGAACTTTAATATCTATTTGACTTCATTACTAGTTAACTGGAAAGGCAGCATGACCTAGTGGATAAAGAATGCACCTCAGAGCCAAGAAGTATTATATTCAAAGCTTGTATCTGACCCACATTGTCTGTAGTGACCCCAAGCAATTCACTAACCCTCTCACTGCTCTCAGAAACTCTCTAAAGTTATACATTAAATAAAAGGTGCATTGATAGAAGGAGTTTCCTCATCTGGGATTTCCCATACCATTAATTCACAGGTCCTATTTCTAATAATCAGACAGTGGCAAATAAACCATGAAAATAAATGAAACTTCTGACAACGTACAGTATTTCATCACACCGCTGAAGCTGAACTGAATAATGATTTGCACACATTTGCTTTTTGGTAGATTTGATGATGGAGGATAGTATGAGACATTTTATGACAAGATCAAGGTATAAGAAAGAGTTTCTGAACCTGCTGAAACATATCTCTTTGCTTTATTCTTGGCTATGTGCTCAAGGTTGAAATGTTCATGTGTTAGAAGATACATACGGGGGAAGATATAGGAGAGAACAGATTGGAGGAGGGGATATTCAGTGGGATCACTGTTTTGGGGTGGTAGGTAGGGGAAAATGGGGAGCAAATTTGTAACTCAAAATCTTGTGGTAATGAATGATGCAAACTAAAAAATTTTTTAAAAACTAAAAAAAAAGGAGATAGAATTAAGTGCTTTTTGGAACATACCAGATGCATCTGTATGTGTATCTAATGTGAATATGAGGGCTTAGCACTCAGAAAACAAAACAAAACACTGTAACTGTATAAGGAACTTCCAGGGTTGATACCTAGTTTCTATACACTACTATAGCTATTACTAGGAAGGAGGCAATTTGGTCAGTTGGATAGAATTTTGGCTTGGAGTAAGAAAGACCTGGGTTCAAAACTAGCCTCTGATAATTATCTAGCTCTGTGACCATGGAAAAGTCATTTTAAAGTTGATGTGCCTTTGAAAAATCCCAAGGATGGAGCTATTAGCCCATTGTTGAGTTGGATTTGGTTAGAAGGAGTTTCCATATTGTGAGTTCCCTACACTGACAAATCCTTCAGCTATCCTAGCTAATGCTTGGTTTACATTAAATTGAATTAATGATTTACAACTCAACAAGGTCCTTCTGGGTATTAAAAAGATAGGGATGAGAAGGATTTCATGCTATTTTAGACAGCCAGAATATATTGCTGAGATGATCCGTATGTTTCTTCTTTGTTTAAGTTATAATAGTATTTCTGAGAATATCTCTTGTTGGATTGTCTTTAGAAATGATGTGTTTGGATGCCTACCACGAAATGATGTGTTTGGATGCCTACCACCAAGTTTAAAAAATTACGGTGGATCGGGTAGAAATTTTGCATATTCCTTGAGTGGCTGCCTCTCCCCTTAGAGACAGCTTGTTTTATTCTGTGACTCTTGAAAGACCTTTTTTTTTTAAGTTAAGAGAAACCAGGAGAGAAACAGATGCTTTCATTCCTATTTCATTTCCATTCTGTGAACCTCTCCAGTACATCAAGCTGCCAAGAAAAGAATTATTATATAACCTGCAGATGAATTGAAGCCTGAACTGACAGTAGTTTCCCCTGGATTCTTCTCTTTTAATAGATTGTGAAGCTTCCCATGATCAGTAGGTACCTTAGCAGTTGTGTCAGACTTTTCATTCCAACAACTTAAAAATGTCTCTGTCAAAGTTGGTTACTCCACTCCTCCAAATAAAATATCCATCCACATTCCCCAAGGTTAAGTTATTCTTTCCTTTTATTATGTGTTTCTGTAGGCTTTCTTAGGATTATAAATTATAGAGAAGATGCATTGATAAAGGGACTTTCCTCACCCAGGAGTTCCCTATGCCACTGAAATCACTATTCTGATCCCTATCACTTTCTTAGCATTATAGATTCATAGATTTAGTGTAGGCAAGAACTTGTAGGCAAATAATTTTGTTACACATAAGGAAACTGAGAGCTGAGAAAGTTGGGTAACTTGTCCAAGACCACACAAGTAGTAGAAAACAGAGGCAGATCCAGGTCCTTTGACTCTAAATACAATGCTCTTTCCTTTCTACCACACTGCCTCCTCTATTTAGCTATATGACTTGATATTCTTCAAAACTTAGTTGCCTTAAAATTTTTATCTTTGTTCTTCATATCTTCTGATAGTCTTCACCAAAAAATCTCTCCTTTCATGACAACAGGTTCAAAAGTATATATCAGGGCAGGAGGCCAGGAAATCTTTCTAAGAACACAAAGAAAAGAGAAAAAATAACATTGGTCTCCTGTTCTTTAAAAAGTGACTCTTATTGTTAAAAGAAAAAGGGGGGAAGGAGGGACTTTAATTGCTGTTGATTCCATTCAACAAGATTCAGAGAATATTTATTACCTTCCTACTTTATGAAGAAGATTATGTTAACTACTACCAGATATTTAAAGTTGGTGCCTGCTTGGAGCTAAATCCAAGAAGATAAAATTGAAAAGGGATAAATGTAAAGTCTTAAACATGGTTTCAAAAATCAACCTTGAAAGTACAGGAAGGTGATTCAACTGAAGATCTGAGGGTTTTAGCAGACTGCAAGTTCAGTAGGAGCCAGTAACATGATGTTACCTTCACAAAAGCTAATACGATCTTGGACTACTTTAAGAAAGGTAGAACTGCCAGAGATGAAATGATAGTCCTTCTCTACTCTGCCCTGGTCAGACTATTTCCAGGCTATCTGGGTAACACAGATGACCACACAATGAACACACAAGATCAGTGATAAACTGGAAATAATCATGAGGAAGCAACTAGTGCAGTTAATGACTTTGAGTCTGCGTCATATGAGAGTTGGTTGAAGGAACTGAGAATGTTTAGCAGAATAAAAGTCCCAGGAAGAAACAATAGATGTCTTCAAAAGACATGCAAGAAAGGCTTTAATTTGTTCTGCTTAGGTCAAGAGAACACTATCAGAAGCAGTTTGATTTTAAAATTGGCAGAGACAAATTTAGGGGATTCCTCCTAATAATTAGTCTTGTCCCAACGTGGAATAGGCTACCACTCCCCTTATTGGATGCCTTTAATATATACTGTTATAATCAAAGACTAGATGAGCATTACTTGGTGTTTTATAGTGGGGATTCCTTTTTGAGTGTTGTTGGAATAATCAGTCAACAAGTATTTATAGAGACAACTATGTGCCAGGCAGTGTGCTAAAACCTTCTCTCAAAAAAGAATGGGACAGAAATTATATAAATATCTATGTACATAAAAGACATGTAAAGTGAAAATGGAATGTAATCTCAGAGAGATGGGACTTGTAGGAAAGATCTTCTGCAGAAGGAGTTGAGCTGAATCTTGAAAGAAGCCCTGGAAACAAGGAATTGTGATGAGGAGGGATGGGGTTTTCTGGTAAAGATACTGGAATGGGGGAGTAGGAGGGTGGCTAGGTGGTGCAGTGAATAGAGCACCAGCCCTGGAGTGAGGAGAACCTGAGTTCAAATCCAGATTCAGACATTTAACACAAAGCTAGCCATGTGACCTTGAGCAAGTCACTTAACTCCAATTGCCCAATTTTCCCCCTCCAAAAAAAAGATACTGTAATGGTTTGCCATTTCCTTCTCCAGCTCATTTTATAGACAAGGAAACTGAAGCAAACAAGGTTAAGTGACTTGCCCAGGGTCGCACAGCTAGTAAGTGTCTGAGGCCAGATTTGAACTCAGGAAGATGATTCTTCCTTACTCAAGGCCCAACACTGTTCACTGTGCCACCTAGCTGCCCAAGAGATCATTGGTAACTTTCAAAATAGCAATTACAATTGAATAATGAAGTTCAAAGCCAGTATCTAGCAAGTTTTTAGAAGTATATAAGAAGCAAGGAAGTAGAGGCACTTATTGTGGACAGCTTTCTCAAGAGACTCAGCTAAGAGATGGAGAAATATAGAATGATGGTATGGATAGTTTGGCCAAGTAAAAGTTTGTTTTTTTTTTAAAGATGGGAACATGATGGAAGTGTTGTAGACAGTCAGAAAGGAGCTAGTAGATAGGGTTGAAGTTAAGGATTAGAAAGAGCATGAGGATGAGAGTGGGGGCAATCTACTGGAAAAGATGGGAAGAGATAAGGGCAAGGGTATGTTTAGAGGGGTTTTCTCTAGCAAGGAGGATGACAACCTCCTCATGAGAGAAGAGGAAGAGGAGGATTTCTGAGTCATGTGAAAAGAGGGAAGAAGAGGAAACTTGACAAAGGTGTGGCAAAGTTGTCCCTAACTCTCAGGTCTGTGATTCTTTGATGATATGATCTCTGATTCAATGGAGCTTGCAGAATGATAGGGAGCTATGCCACAGATATAAATAACTATAATATAAATTATTACACAACAAGTTCATTAGAGAGATGCACCATAAGTTTTATTGTATATGAGTTAGAAGAGAGAAAAAGTCATTTACAAATGAGAGAATGCCAGAGGAAGGCATTTGAGTTGGTTGTTAAAGTATGATAGGAATTAAAGGAGAGATGGAACACTGTTGAGAGAATGTTGCAAGAGTAGGGAATAGTGTGAACCAAAGCATGAAGACAATATTAAAAAAGGAATAAGAAAAAAACCTCTAAAAGACTTAAGAATTCTGGTCAATGTAATGACCAACCATGATTTCAGAGTAATGATGGTGAACATGATACCTGCTTCTTGACAAAAGGGTGATAGACTCAGGATCAAGAATAAGACATATCTTTTTAGACATGAATAATGTAGGAATCTGTTTCCTTAATTATACATATTCATTAGAATGGGTTTGTTTTCCTTTCCAATTGGGGAGAGGGGAAGTGGGAAAAAGAGGAGGAATTTGGGAGGTACTTCTAAGAAAGATGAAAAGAAAACAGAAGGAAGACCCAAAGAAACACAAACAGGCAAGACAGCTTTGAGGTTTTTGGGGTTTTTTTTTTTGCTTTTTGGAGGGGGGAAGGCAGGGAAATTGGGGCTAAGTGACTTGCCCAAGGTCCCATGGTTAGTAAGTGTTAAGTGTCTGAGGCCCAATCAGCTTTGAAATTTTAATTGAATATATATAAAAAGAAAATAAAGCTGCACACAATGGATTTGCAGTTTCATGAACATCATCAGCAGTGTGTGTGTATATATATATATATATATACATATATAATCACTTTATTTTTTTCTTATTTTTTAAGTTTTTATTTCTTACATCGCTGTAGTATCCCATGTGTTCCTCCCCTTCCCTGACAGCCAATCCATATGACAAATAGTATTTTTAGAGAAAAAAAGTCAGTACAACTGATAGCTATATTTTAAAAGTGTGAAAGCATGCAACATATAACACCTGGCCCCCACCTCCACAAAGGGCATAGTTTGGGATGTCTTCTTAAATATTTTAATTCAAGTCTCCCTTAATCTTTATAATTTTGTTACATTTATTTTTTATTTCTTTTGTTGTGTCATTTTTTCCATTTGCATTGGTGTACTAGTGACTATGTATATTGCTTTCTTGTCTGTTACTTCATTCACTCTGCATCAATTCATATAGATGTTTCCACACTTCTTTGTGTTTGTCACACTCACCCTTTGTCACAGCACAGTAGTATTCCATTGCACACATATACCACAATTTGTTTAACCATTCCCCAAATGGTAGACATTTACTTTGTTTCTAATTCTTAGCTACCACAAAAAATACTACTAAAAATATTTCAGATTATATGAGGACTTTCTTCTCATCAGTGGCTTCCTTAGGATTTATAAGCCTAGTCATGAAATCTCTGGTTCAAAGATTATGGACATTTTAGTCACCTTATTTGCATAATTCCAAATTGTTTTCCAAAACAGCTGTACCAATTCACAATTCCACCAAAAATGTACTAGTGTGCTTATCTTTCTACAGCCCCTCCAACATTGACTATTGCCATTTTTGTTATTTTCGCCAATTGGCAGGGTATGAGGTGAAGCCTCAGGGTTGTTTTGATTTCCATTTCTCTTACTATTAATGATTCGGAGACTTTTTTCATGCAGTTATGAGGAAATGTTCACTCAGTATTTGATATTTGTCAAGTTCAGAAAATAAACAAAAGCATGGAGGCAGGAAGTATGCAATATATCCAGAGGGTAAATTCTCCAGTCTAGCTAGAGTCAAACTCAGACATACCATTGAGTAGTTTTTGATAGAGGACTTATATAACTAGATCTATTCATATGCAAAACAGATCTCCCAGAGGTGCTAGAAATGGCTTGGAAAGGAGTAAAAGCAGAAAGGCCTATTAGGAGACAGTTGTAGTGTCCAAGCAGATGCTCATGAGGACCTATTTTTGGACACTGACAGTGGAAATAAAGAGGAAAAAGACCTATGAGAGTGGCAGTTCAGTATTATATAGTTTCTTTTACATTCTATACAAAAGTCTAAATTCAAAGTAAAAAAACCATCCTGACATAAAAAAAGACCTAACAATCATGTGAAGATATTGCAGAAGCCAGGGGAAGAATCAGTATGGTTTAGTACTTAAAGGACACAAAGTCAGGGAGACCTACCTGGATTTACATCTTCTCTCTGACATGTCCTGGATGTTTGACTGTGAGTGAGTCTCTTAACTTCTCTGAGCCTAAGTTTATATATCTGTAGCTTCTTAAGGGCCCTTCCAGCTCTAAATCTGTGATATTATTCTGAAATTTGATTCAATCAAAGCTACTAATTATTAGCAACTCTCCTGAAGAATTTTATATGTGAAGAGGTAAAAATTCAGTTCAAAATGAAGCCTACATAACTAATAATAATAACTAGCATTTATATAGTACTTTAAGGCTTGTGAAGAGTTTTACAAATATCTCATTTTAACCTCAAAACAACCCTGAGAGGTAGATACTATTATTCCCATTTTATGGGAAACACAGTTGAGATTAAGTGACTTGCCCAGGGTCACCCACCTGAAATGGCTAAGGCTAGATTTGAACTCACATCTTCATGACTCCAAGTTCAGTGCTCTATAGATTGCATGACTCAGATGCCTACCATGGGTGGATTTAAATGAACTTATACATTCCAAGTCAAAATTCCGTTAAGGCACCTCTACCCCCCCTTCTTAGCCTGGCATGAGTTAAACCCTGACTGTGCCAATGAAGAGTAATACTGACACCAAGGGCATAATAATATACTTAAAGAATTATGTATGTAATCATTTTCATCAGCTTCAACCATTGGGTTCAAAAACAGAATGTTTCCTGATCACTACAACTCCAGTGATTTCAGGTGCTACAGGTGAAAATCAACCTGCCAATAACTTTGGCATAATTACATTATGCTGACATTTGGCAACCAGCTGTTCCAGAATCCCTTCCTATACCCTGGAAAATCTGTAATTTGTCTTGGCTCAGATACTGGAAAACATTTCTTGATTGGGCTGCAAATGTTAGAATACCTTATTTTGTCCTTTTTTTTTCAGTTTCCCAAAATGTTCTAGTTATTGAAAATGGCAGAAACAAATCAAATTTTCTGTGCTTTGGCTGGAGCACATGACATGCGCTACTTAAGCCATTGTCTTTGAGTTGGTTTCAACCAGTGAAACAAATAGGACTGACAAGTAAGGTTTGAAATAAGAGCCTGGAAATATGATTCACAGCCCTAAGACAGAACAGAATTCAGAACTTAAAAAAATTAGCCCATTTGATGTGCTATTGTCAAAAAGAATAAACTTCCAAATGTGTTCTTTGGAAACTGGTGCTTTCTTAAATATCATAATCATAATGACAACATTTACATCGCGTTTACTCTGTTCCAGGAACTGTGCTAAGTTCTTTACAATTATTATTTCATTGGATCATCACAACCCTGGGAGGTAGGTGTTACTATTATCTCTATTTTACAAGTGAGGAAACTGAGACAAACAGAAGTTAAGTGACTTGCCCAGGGTCACAAGACTAGTATGTATCTGAAACCAGATTTGAACTCAGTTCTTCCTGACTCCAGGCCTAGTGATCTATTCACTCCTATACCAAGGCCCCTGTAATTGGGACCCCACTCTGTCTAGCCAACCATTTCCCACTACTCCTCTACATGAACACTCAGCTCTAGTCAGGCTGAGTTGGGTAATGTCACCATCCCATACTCAATCATCAGCCTGTGTCTTCCCCCAACTATTATTTTTGCCCTGACTGTAGTGTTCTCTCTCTACTTGTCCAGGTCTAACCAATGACGCTGGTCCCCACACTGAAACTCTTTGGTTCTTTGGCTTAAATACTAACTTACTTAAGCATAAAAGGAAGTCCAATGTCTATCAATGGCATTCTACTTGAACTATCAGCTAGCCTTATCAGTTTCTCCCTGGAACATACACAAGATAGCTCTTCTCTAAGAGACTCTAGTATTTCTGCTAGTCACAAGAAGGGTAAAACCCAAAACCCTGCTACTAAGCTCCCAAGAAAGCAGTAACACTAAATAACTTGTATTGATCCCTCACTGGGCAGGACTAAAATTAAACTAAGGGATGAAATAGAATTTTACTCAAAATATTAAAATACAAAATCTGGCTACCTAGTTCATTGCCCTCACCCTAACTGGATTCCACTGCGTAAAACCATTTCCCACAACATTCAAAAATTTAGAGGCTCAGCATGTTATGATCACATAGTTTATTGTATGTAGGAAGAAAAAGTAAAATAGAGTCTTTTATGTGGAGACAGTTGCCTACAATCATTTCTAATGTTTGTTATGGGAGTTTCCCAGCCTGGGTTCCATGAATACCAGGGAGAATTTTACTCACCATGAGGTATGCAACACTGGGGAGGGGGACAAGAAGTGAATAGTCAGATCAAAAGGAAAATAAGTTTCTTAGAGCTCTAAGGAAGCCCTCTTGGACTAGAAGCATTCATTTTCTTAAGTTAGAGTACAGCTTGGGTTTTTACAGCTTTTTAAGCCCACTTGGAGTACATAGCCAATTGTCAGCGGTGGAAATGGGAGAAGTGTGCCTTGTCACTTGAATTGCTAAAGGTTAGGTTTGTTCCTGTATGGAACACATCTCTCTGTGGTTAGTTTTATCAGAAGTCTCCTATGTTAGCAAGAAATGGTGGAGGCCTCCTTTAAAACAGAATCACTCTTCTTGATCCTATTGTTAAATGAGAGAAAAATGAAGGTCTCCATTCATACATCCCCATCTGCTCCTTTGTTCATAGAGGCCCCCTTATCTCCCTTATCTGGGCAAAAACATTTTCCCTAAAACTCATAACACTCATGTTTATCCTCCTTCACAACCTCCTCCCAGATGTCCTCCCTCATCTTTGATCCTGGCTGAAGGAAATCCTGAACACATACTCAATACTTGTAGAAAAGGAATAGACAAAGAGAATTAGCTCCTTCTCTCAGGATTATGGAGTAAAAGGAAAAAAAGGTACCTAAGATGGTGAGAAGCTTCCACTTTCACACTTAGACTCCGAGACAGCCTCTTCAGGGATGTCACTAGGAAGGGCCTTCTTCCCATATTCACCTGCCCTTCCTGAGGACCAGTGATAAAGCACCCTTCCTTCATCTCAACAGCAATGACAGACTAGGGGAAGAGTATGTTGCCCTGGCTATCAGACAGTCATAACATTCAGTTTTGCTTAACTTTATTGCTGGCATTGTTATAATAAAGGTTCCCTTTATGGGGGGAGTGGCTATGATATAAAAAGCTAATACAGCAATAAGCTATTTTTAAATGAAGGAACTTGTGTCTACTCATCTCCTTTAAGGATACCTAGGTCCATGACTCACTAGACAGGTGGAGGTGACTGAAGCGATGACTCCACAGAATAAGCATCCCTCCTTTGAGGCTGAGGATAGGTCCACGTTGAGGACATCAGCAGCCCCATCAAATGGGAAATCTGGTGCCTACAGTGAAACCTAACCAAGAAGTCAAGAGAACACGTCTTGCTTCCGACTGGTGGAGCCACAGCTATGGCAACCTTCCTGGGCCCATTGTCCCTTTTTTGTCCTTTGAGGTGAACAATGCAGGGACAGTGACAACCACAAGAAATGCTATGACAACCATAAGAAATGGGTGCCTGTCTCCACCTTATGCCCTTCTCCTGCAAGGATGTCAGAGCAGGTCTTGCCAATAATGAAAATAAGCATCCAAATGTAAAATTCACAATCACAGAAAACAAAGGGGAGCTCAGTGAGAGTGCCCAAATGTGCTTGTAAGGTAACACCATAGCAGCTGGAACCAGCCCTTTTTGGGTGTATCATCAGAGGCCACCTCTGCAGACAAGGCAAAGAGAGCTTTATTCCACCCAAAACCAGGCCAGGGAAAACCAGCCTCTCCATCTTATCAGCTCAAAGGAATTCACAGTGACCATCAGTCCCATGGTACCATGCCTGGGGCTAGAGGTAGTATTCACACTGTTCCATATGTTTCCTGGTCACCTAAACTTTTGTCATCTCTTTCCAGATAATTACATACT
>NW_027187419.1:88728161-88760502 GCF_028583685.1 Petaurus breviceps papuanus | reverse complement strand
GGGGTTAAGTAACTTGCTCAAGATTATACAGCCAGGTGTTTCTGGGTGGGTGCTAAGTGTCTGAGCCAGGATTCGATCCCCAGGTCATCCCAACACTGGGGCTGGTGCTCTTACTCGCTGAGCCACCTGGCCGCCCCTAAGCAATTGGGGTTAAGTAACTTGCTCAAGGTTATATGGCCAAGTGTTTCTGGGTGGGTGCTAAATGTCTGAGCCCGGATTTGATCCCCCAGGTCATCCCAAAACTGGAGCCGGTGCTCTTACTCGCTGTGCTACCTGGCCACCCCTTTATCTTATATCTTATCTTTTCAAGCCTATCACATCATTTGCTAAGTACTTCACTTCTAAATAATTTCTAAATAAGCTAAATAATTTAAAATCATAAAATTTAAATCTAAATAATTCATTTCTAAGACCAGACTTAACAAGGTAGCCATTAACTGTAGTGTTCTATAGTGATGCTACTGTAACAAGGAGAGAAATGGTAGGGTGTAGGAAGTAGGAGACATTCCTATATAGTGTTTAGCACAGTGCCTGGAACATAGTAGGTATTATATGTATGCTTATTCCCTTCCCCCTTCTTCTTTTGAATCTGCTTTCTTTCCTTCCTTCTCTCTCTTTCCCAGTAGAGGAAAGTTAAGCATTCTATGGGGATACTCTGAACTAAACTGAGAAAAACTGGCCTAGGCTATCAAGGCTGGGCTGTAGAGGTAGCTAGCATCATAATTTAGGGATCAGTCATATAAAGTTTCATATTTTGATAACAAAACAGCAGCTAAGAAGGGTCACAGCAAAACTGCAAAGTAGACAATGTTTTAGCCTCTAATCTATTTTTCTCAACTCTGCTCCTACCTCTTTTGTCCTTATTAATAATAATGTAGGCTAGCATTTATAGAGCACTTGAAGGTTTGCAAAGCTCTTTACAAGTATTATTGCATTCTTGTTTTATTCTCACAACTCTGGAAGATAGGTTGCCTTTATTATCTCTAGTTTTGTGGATGAGTAAACTGACCAAAAATGACCAAAAATCAAGTGCTTTCCAGCTGCCCTTCATCTGTCTGAGGGGCTCGATTCTACCTGGACCTCTCCTATTAAAAATATTTATCTTCCTCTTCACTCTCATCAAAACTCCCCTTTTCTGAATACTGCTAAATGTCTATGAATTAATTTATTAAAAACCATTTTAGAAGTGCCTACTGCATATGTGTAAGTCATTGCATTAAAGATAAAAAGTCGAAAATGAAACAGTCTTTTCCAGGAGTGCGTATTCTCCTGGATTAAACCAATGCATTCTAAGGCTTTGGATGAGCACTAAGTTTGCTTCTCTTTGGCATTCAGTTACGTTTTTACAGAATCTTGTTAATCCAAATGAATTTGGAATTTTTTAAATGTGTAGGGTAGATATTTTGAATACATACCTTCTGGGGTTGATTGCCTACTCATGATTGTCATTTTTATCATTCACCCTGCCTCTCTTCTAGTCTGGTCATCATTTCATTACCATGTCTACCATGGAGTATGAAACAGAGTTATGACTCTATAGCACCAATGCAATATTCACAATGCCCACAATCACTATAAATATATCTGCATGGTGCTCGATGGCAAAATATAACAGATTCTCCATATAGAAGACAGAAGGGAAACACTTATTCAGACACCGGAAAACCAAATCCCAAAACTAGTAAGCCAATTCCATCAAAGTAGCATAATAAGCCATAATAGCACAGAGAGTCACAGCATCCTTTAGCCTTCTCACCATCCAAAATAAGACTAATATTTACTCATGAATCTCTCTGCCTCCTCACCTAAGTGTGCTCTCCTCCCGACTGTCTATCTGGCTTTGACTCCCCACTTCTTGTGGGTTCTGCTCCACCCTTCAGCAAATTCTTTCCACCACAGACTCCATGTGATTACATTCAGCCTATTAGAGGGCAGACTTTATTTTCAAAGCAGGGAAGATCTTCAAATTACCATTACTGAGTCTTGCAGCTGCATGCCATCCATCCCTCAATTTTGGATCCTTGCCAAGGTCATCCTTTGAGAAGTTATGGGTTAGCACAACTCTCCAACAATATGCAAAATGAAGAATCTCAAATCAGAACTGCAGAGGACTTTCTATATTTATTAAGTTTTTCTGCAATATGGCAGTTGATCAGAAAGATTAACAACAATGTAAAAAGCGGTATTTAAATGAGATGTTTGAGTATGGAAAAAGCAGGATTTTTAAAATCATAGTCTTATAAAACAAATTAGATAATATATAAAAGGGATTTGAAAACCTTAAAGCAGTATATAAGCATTAGTTATTATTGTTGATGTTACTAATAATAATAACTAACATTTATTTAGCACTTTAAGGTTTATAAAACTCTTCATACATATGATTCAATTTTACCCTCAACACAACCCTTTAAGGTTAGTGCTATTATTATCATCTCTTTTTTACAGATGAGGAAACTGAGTCTGAAAGAAGCTAAGTGACTAGCCCAGGGTTACATAGCTAATTACTTAGTGTCTGAAGTAGGATTTAAATACAGGTTTTCCTGCCTATTTATTATGCCACCTACTCTATATTATATTCACTTATATCTTTGTCTTTGAAATGTACTGCCCTCCAGCTAGGTGGCACAGTAAATAGAACACCAGCCCTGGAGTTGGGAGGACCCTGAGTTCAAATCTGGCCTCAGACACTTAACACAAAAACTACCGTGTGACCTTGGGCGAGTCACTTAACCGCAATTGCCCTCCAAAAAAAAGGCAAAAAAAATTTTTTTTTAAAGAAATGTACTTCCCTCACCTTGTCACTACTTTTTTTCTCTTCAGATCTTAAACTAGCAACATGAAATTTTGAGGAAAAAAAATAATAACCTGAGGTTTTAAGCCTGAGTGTCTGAAAGAATTCTGTTACCCCCAACAAAATCGTGAATTTTGGAGGATGGGTGGATTTAGGGAGGAAGATAAAGAATTCAACTTTGGAGAGTTTGAGTTTGATACACTATTAAAACAACCAGATAAAGACATAGAACAAATAATTGGAGAGTTGGAAATGGAGTTTAGCTCACATATAGAGATTTAAGGTTTATAAACTTATGAGATAAACATTGTAAACATTATTATCATCATTTAACATATGAGAAAAAAACTAAGTTTCAAAGAAGTAAAATGAGTTTTTTGGGATTCAAGTCCTGCCCCTGTCATTTGCTGCCTATTTGACCTTGGGCAAGTCACCTAACATCTCTGGGCCTCAGTTTCCCCATATGTAAAATGAAGGGGTTGGACTCAAGAGACTAAGGCCTTTCCAAATCTAAATCCTAGCATTGTAGTAATTTGTCTATGATCAATCATCCAGCTAGTACGTGTTAGAGTCCCTAATTAAAATCAAATTAAAAATTAGCTCTCTGAACTACTCTGACTCTCAAACCACCAATTTGTTTAGCTAAAAATTTGTACCTTGATTCCAGGACCTTGGTTACCAACAATAAGGGAAACTGAGCTAGTATTTCACAAGTACTAGTTGTGTAACCTTGCGAAAATTAGTTAGTCTATTTGTGTCTCAGTTGCCTCACCTGTAAAATGAATATAATGTCTCCTTCCATGTCCCAAGGTCATACCAGATATTCACTCCAGGTTTCTTCCAACTTTGACTTTTATTAAATGAAACTTAACAAAACTTACATTCCACACCATTTTCTCAAGCTCAGCCAGCACATGATCAGTGGGTCATGATCTACCTATATAAATAGCTTTCCCAATTAAAGCATAAGCAGAAGAATAATTCATGATTCTTCTCCTTCTTTTTTGGTGTTGGTACTAATTAGCCTTTAACTATAATATGGAAGTATCATCTTTTGTTTCATTCTGAACTATGATTTTACCAATGTCTCAAACTCCTTGGTGAATAAACCCCTTCTCTGAATTCAGATCAGTAACTGTGGTGCAGTAGAAAATTGTGTGAGATGGTAAGCAGGTAAATATATATTGCCCAGGGTCCAACAGTTGATGTATCAGAAGCAGGATTTGAAATCAGGTTATCTTGATGCTAAAACTTGACCGTTCAGTATGACTGTCATGTGCAAATATCTTTGTCATTAAAGTTAAACTTTAGAAGGACCTTTTCCTCCATGTGTTCTACAGACTATCTACAAATGCACCTCCTCTAGTTATTTTCTGAGTCTTCCATATAAAGAGCTCACATTTTTTTAAAGGAACATTTCACACATCTTGAGGGATCTCACCTTACCTTCCCCCGCTATTGCTGTGAAGTGAACAAGTTTTTGAAAGAAAAGTTTCCCACACATTTTATTGTAGCAATTTTATCTCCTTCTCTCCTACTATCATACCAGGAAAGCCCAGGGAGCCTCAGTGATTAATGATCCATTCTAAAATTTAACCTGGTCTATAAAATGTGCTACATTTTGGAGTACAAAAGAAACATCAAAGTAGGTCAGGAGTTTGAAAGTGCCCAAGGGCCTACCCTAACCTAATGGACAGCAGGTTAGAAATTAAATCATCTCCAGATATGTTACTGTCTCATACTTTTATTCCTTAATATTAGCTAGAGAGATGAGAAATTAACAATTATAATAATATAGTGTAAGACCTTAATTCAGACAATTAATTTGGAATTTGTGATAATTTGGATAAAGAATTAGGCAAAGTTTCACTTTCTACTGGGAAAGGGGAATTTGCTCAGCAAATTAGCATACAAACCAAAAAAAAAAATTTAGCATGATGACCAACAGATTAGTTTCTATTTTTAAAATAAGCTTAATCTATCCTTTTTTATAACAATCATTTCCAAATACACCCCCCAATTATTTCCCTGAATAAACTCTTCACTGTTTAAAAAAAAACACACATATGGGGCAACTAGGTGGCACAGTAGATAGAGTACCAACCCTGAAGTCAGGAGGACCTGAGTTCAAATCCAGCCTCAGACACTTTATATGTGCTAGTTGTATGACCTTGGACAAGTCACTTAACCCCAATTGCTTCACCAAAAAAAAAAAATGTCAACTGTTATAATGATTATGTCTGAACGTGTATTCATTTGGTCCCTAGAATTTCTTCCTTCTTTGAAAACTAAAACGTGGGAGATATTTCTTCATCCCTTTCTCTAAGGCCAAATTGGTCCCAAGTTATTCAGTTTTTGCCTTCATCTTAGTGATATTTTTATTATTATTATTGTAACCATTGTGTATAAACTCCTGGATTTGTTTATTAAGCTATGCATCAGTTCATAGGCATTTGCCCATATGTCTATGAATCTATCATATTCCTAGTTTCTAATCTATCGATAAGGGCAGCTAGGTGGTACAGTATACAGAGAGCCTGGCCTGGAGTCAGGAAAACCAATCTTTCTGAGTTCAAATTTGGCCTAGGACACTTACTAGCTATGTAACCCTGGGCAAGTCACTTAACCCTGATTGCCTTGCAAAAAAGAAAGAAAAGAAAAAAACTACAATTAATAATTCAGACTGGTGTAAGTGAAAGGATATAATAGGAGATTAAGCATGGAAAAGTTAGGCCATATCATAGAGGGTTAAAAATAAGAGGTTCTGAAGTTTAGCATTTATTCATAAAGTGATACAATCAGAGTTACACTTTTGAGTTTTTGATATGACAGTCTAAAACTGGATATTGGCACAAAGCTAGAAGGAACCTTAGGGGGTATCTAGCTCAGAATCACATTTTATTAATATCAAAGTGCCAAAGAGATAGAGTTTTTGCCTAATTTCATACTACTAATCATTAGCAATAAGCCTAATAAATATTTGTTGAGTTAAACTGAATTGTCCAATTGACAGGTATTAAAGGTCCAAGCTGTACAGTGTCGGGAAACATAGGGGAAAAGGGACAGAGGTTTGAGAGTTTGCTAAAATAGAATGGACAGCCTTTTGGAACTGATAATTTCATACATGGATAGCATTTCTGTAGCACCTTAAAGTTTGCAAAACACTTTACAGGTATTACCTCTTTTCATCCTCACAATAAATTTGAGTGGGAAGTGGGCGGAGGTTAGGGAAAGAGGGCTAAGTGATATTATTATCCCCATTTTATAGAGGAGAATACTCAGGCAGAGATTGTTAAGTTACTAGCCCAGGGTCACAGAGCTGAGGGTAGAGTTGAACTCATGTCTCCAAGTCCAACTTGCTATCTATCCATTGTGTCATCTAGCTGCCTAGGGGTTAAGGATAAGGAAGGAGTTAAAGATATTACTGAGGGTTGAGCAAAGATACCTGGGAGATTACTGGTGCCATTAACTAAGGTGAAGTTTATAAGGAAAAGCTGGTCTTATGGGGGTAAAGAGGAGTTTGATTGGAGGCAATGAGTCATACTGTCTTAGACAAATGACTGGAAACAGACTCAGCAGTCATCTAGATAGTAAGCCCCAGGTATAGTAGAAAGAGTGCTGAATTTAGAGTCATAGGACCTGAGTTCAAATCCCAGCTCTGCCATTGATAGCTGTGTAATCTTAAGCAAATTCCATGTGATCTCTGGGCCTCAACTTCCTCATCTATAAAATGAGAAGGGTAGACGAGATGATTTCTAAGGTTCCTTCTAGCTCTATAATTATGGTCCTTTGGTCTTTTTGAATTTGGACATGTTGATTTTGCGTATGTCAATAAGACATCCATGCAAAGATTAGGAAAGAAGTATAGGCTGGAAATTCATACTAAGAATTGTCCTAGGGCAAGCTAGATGGCATAATGAATAAAGCATGGTTGTCTAATCAAGAAGACCTGAGTTCATATTTTGCCTCAATAAATTAGTAGCTGTTTGTCCCTGGATAAGTCACTTAACCTCTGTCAGTTTCAATTTCCATATCTATAAAACTGGGATAATATCACCTATGTCATAGGGTTCTTGTGAAGACAAGTGAGATAACATGCAAACAGGAGTATTATGATATAATACATAGAATCTACTTTGCAACTAAAAGCTATACATTGCTAGTTGTATAAATGCCAGTTATGTTATTATCATTATTCATTATTAACCTAGAGTCTGATGACAACTTTATTCTCTTGAGCCTTTTACTTTCAGAGTGCTATTGTATCTAGATGAAAGTAATAAAACTATATTCTTTATTGACAGATTCTAAAATACTGTTTTACTTGTACTTTCTACTAAATCATTATCATCTTTCCTGTTTGAGTGAATAATTAAAGTTTTGCTATAGATGGTGACTGCACATTTTACAGATTTCTTTTTAAAAATAAATCATATTAATATATGTTGTTTTCTCCCACAGTCCTTTCTTCTGTTCCTTCCCAGACAGCTATGCCATGTAGTAAATAATATTTTCAGACAAGAAAAGCAAGAGAAATAAAATCAGCAAAGCTCATCAATATATTAAAGCATCTAAATATTTGTGCATTATACTACATTTGTAGATCTCCCTGTAAAGGGGTGGGATGAAGGAGTATCTTCTCATGTCTCTTCTTTGGAAGCAAGCTTGTTTTTGTAAATTTGTAGCATTTCAATTTTTTATTGTTTTGTGGTTGTTCTTCCCATTTGTTGTGGTTGTGCTTATTGTTTTCTTGTCTCTGTTTACTTCACTTTACTTCAGATCATGCTTCCCTGTAGTCATGTTCATCATGTCTTACATCACAGTAATATTCCATTATTTTCTTATAGCAGAGTTTCTGTAGCCATTCTTCACTTGATGGGCATCAACTCTTTCCAATTCTTTAGTATCACAAAAGGTGCTGCTATAAATCTTACGGTACATATAGGGACTTTACATCTTACATAATTCTTAAATGTTTTGATATGTTTTAAAATCCATCATCCTTATATATCTTGTGCAAATGATTCACCAAGTCGACAAATTTGGTGATAAGTCAGAAAAGGAAACTTATCTCCTGCCCTCATACTAGGGGACTTCAACATACTTATTGACTCTCTTTCAATACCCTAACCACTCAGTTCCTGAACCTGCTCACTTCCCAAGAGTTATTCCTCTAGTCTGCCTCAGCCACACACAAAAGTGGTCATATCCTTGGTCTTGCCATCACCTAAAAAAAGTACCATCTCTATCTTCAAGAATTCCAAAATCCCATTATCTGACCATAATCTATTTGTTTTTCACTTCTCCCTCTGCCACCCCTTATAAAACCTGCTACTTTGTCCACACTATGATCTCCAAACCCTTGACCCCTCTGTTCTCTCCTAGGCCATCTCCCCTGCACTAGGCACTCTCTCCTCTTTTCCCCATCTTGAATTCTCAGTGAACAATCCTCCTCTCTTGAATATCCAGCCCCCTTATCTTATCACGGATAACATTCAGCCAAGTCTCAGTCTTGGATGACTCCCATCATTTACTGCCTTTACTCACATAAGCTACTGAATGAATATAGAGAAAATAGTGCAATCCTTCTGAATGGATTCACTACACATTTATGTCACACAACATCAACCGAGCCCTCACTGCTGCTAGGCAATCTTTTTATAATTCCATTGTCAACTCACTATCCCTCTCTCCATGTCAGTTCTTCCAAACCTCCTTAAGCCTCCCATAGCTCTCCCTCCTTCCACTCTTTCAGCTGAGAAATTTGCTTCATCCTTTACAGAAAAAAATGAGGCCAGTTGCTAGGAGCTCACTCCTCCCCTCTTCATCTCCTATCCCTCAGGTGCCTCCTTCCACTATCTCCTCCTTCACCTGGTCTCACAGAAGGAGATGACCTTACTCTTTACCAAGGTTAACCTCTCAACTTGTTCAATCCAATCCAATAAACACTTCTTAAGAACCTGATCTTTGCCAGGCACTGAGCTAAGTGCTGGGGATGCAATTAATAAAAAGGAAAACAGCCCCTGCCCTCAAGTAATGTATAATCTAAAGAAGACAACACACAAAGGGAGACAGGAGAAAGAAAAGATCGGGGCACAGCGAGGCAGAACATCTTGCATGGAGTTGAAACCGGGCAGAGCACATATCCCTTATTTTAAACAAACATGTTGTTCAAAAGTAAAAAGGGGGGGAAGGGAGTGTTCCGGTGATCTCATTCCATCTTGATTCCTCCTTTGGACTTCTCCCTAAAGCCCATCTACCAGACAGAGAGGGGAAGGAAAAGAAGGGAGAATATAAAAGAAAAGAGAATGATTTGAAGAGCTAGGGAGCTTTCTGAGGTCTTTCTCCATCCCTGCCAGTAAGCCCACTGTTGTTGAGTTTCCTTAGAATATGCTTATCATGTGTTCTTTCTATATCTTCCTGTGGGAAGACTGCACACTAGACCTATATACCTAAAAGAAATTAATGTCCTTGAAAGTAGGAGAATGATAGTAAATGACCTTAGGTTCTTCCAGCTTAGCCTTTCTGCCTCCACAAGTCACCCAATATCTACCTAGATTTCCATGTTCCTCCTTGAATTTATCTTTCTTTTGGAGTCAGCTGGGTGGTAGAGTGGTTAGAGGTCTGGGCATGGAGTCAGAAAGACCTGATTTCAAACTTTGCCTTAGTCACTTCCTAGGTGAATGACCCTAGGCAAATCCCTTAACCTGTTTGCCTCAGTTTCCTCATCTGTGAAAAGAGGACGATCAGAGCACCTACTTCCCAGGGTTTCAATGAGGATCAAATGAGATAACAGTTGCAAAGCATTTATCACAGTGTCTGGCACCTAGAGCTATATAAATTTTAGTTGGTGTTATCATTATTATATTTCTGTTCACTTGCTGTGATGAAACTTGCCAACAAAACCAATTCATTTGGCCTAATGAAAGACAAAGCTTGTGTGACTTACCTGAATGCACATTGTCTCCTATTTCCAGTACCAGGTTGTTGTGAGGATCAAATGAGATAGTAATTGTAAAATGCTTAATATGGTGCCTGGAATATAGTCATTGCTTTATGAGAGGGAGAGAGAGAGAGAGAGAGAGAGAGAGAGAGAGAGAGAGAGAGAGAGATGTCAATTTTTATTACCCAGCAGTAGCTTAAACACAAAAGACTTTCTTTCTCCAGATGGGTTTTCAGCTCGTGCCCCAAACAGTAACAGTCACTTAAGCCCTTGTCCCAAATACAGGAGTTAATTTTCAGGTGATTGATCTCTACTTCTTTATGTCTTAGAAGTTATGTTCCTTGGACAGCAATCAATAGTCCCAAATTTTCTTTTCCAATTGAGAACTCCAAATTTGAAAATATTCTTCAGAAAGGCATATTTTTTCCCTTTAAACTCATTAGTAAATGAGTCAGCTTTGGGTTTTTTTTTCCCTCCCATTACCACTTACTAAAGATAGTGCAGTAATTAACCTCTGCTGCATTTGGTTATCTATAAATTAGTAGAAGATTTAGAGTCTATTGAAACTTATTCAATAAACCTGTAAGATTAAAGATGCAAGACTTGTGATATATTTTAGATTAATGATGTATTTCTCAATAATATGAGCATAATTTCAAACTGGCTAGCAAGAAAATGAACCTGGGGCTTAAAATAGTTAAGGTTTGGTTTAAAAATTATATTGCATTTAAAATTATGATAAAAATATACTTTGTTTTGCCATCTGTCTTATTACAAGGTAAATGATAATGTTGGCTTAATGATTTTTTTTCTAAATTACTGAATATTTTAGGGAGGTCTTGATATATTGTGCCAATGAGGCACTCTGATTCAACAATAATGCCCAGAAAAAATATTAATATTTTGGTTACAGCAGCTATTAATAATGAAATTATGTTACACGTATGAGATAAAGTTCTATTATACATGTATCTTCCCAGAGTGTCCTTGACCAGAAAGTTCAAGTACTTAATATCAGTTGGTTATATTGATCAATCTAGGGATTTTTAGATTAGCAGTTTCATTAAAGTGTGCCAGGCTCATTTAATGAGCTGCCACACTTCAAAGGGTTTTATATTTGGCTTAAAATGTGAAGGACAACTCTAGTCCCTTTGCTTAACCAAAGGCCCAAGTGCTCCTCCAAAAAAGACCTGCTTCCCTTCACAGTTTCTGGGTTGGTGCCTTTTTTGACTGAATTATCTGATCCATTGATTGCTGCCCTGGGAATTTCAGTGTTCAGACAAACTAACAAACGTCCACTAGGCAAGCACCAGTAATGCCCAGCTGGCTCTTTGTTACCCATGGGAAATTTTCTCAGTCAGAGCCCAGTAATTGTTTAGTGCAGCTGCTGCAATTTCAAGGGTGCCAGCTCATCTGCAGCCAACTGTATGCATAAAGCAGATGCCTCATGTGACTGATAAAATACACATAGGTGGTGGGCTGGGCCTTCGTAACTCCAATTCTCAATTTGTTTCTGCTTTGTTAGCTGCTTGGGGAGATTACATAACTAATGGGGATTATTTAAACTGTATAAATATGCTATATCCTGATGTAATAAAGCTATAAGAGCACATATTAATAGCACCATCTTCAAAAAGTATCTCTTGAACTCTTGAGAACCAGAAATTCTCTAAACCATACACTTTTCACCTAGTATTACCTAGACAGAATCTCTGCATGTTAGAATCACAGAAGTATGGAGTTGAAAGGGGCCTAGTCCGAAACATAACAAGATCAGGAATCGCCTATAAAACATATCTATGTTAGAGTCTATTCTACAATATATCCAGGCAGGAAAACTCTCTATAACATCTCCGGTGCTAATCATTCCTCTGCTAGGGGATATCTAGAAAAGGGGGTCATCATTATATCATAGATCTAGGGCTAGAAGGCACCTTAGAGGTCATTTAGTCCAACTACCTCATTTTTATGGATGAGGAAACTGAGAACCAGGGAAAGAAAAGGAAGGGAAGTGACTTGCCCAAGGTCACCCAGGTAGGAAGTGTTCAAGTTCTCATTCAACATTGAGTGCTCTTTCAATTGAACTATCCTACCTCACTACCTGCTAAGACAATCCTTTCTTCCTTTGAACAGCCCAACGTGAAACTAGCTTTTTTTGACTGCCATTTCACAAAGGTGGTTAATGTTGACTTTTCAGTCCAGCAAAGTCCCAGATTTTTTTCACATGAATGGCTGATGATTTTTGGAATCAGGAATTTATATTTAGGCCAATTAAATAGTAAATTATTTAGCTAAATCCATTGTTTCTGCTGATATCTTTGGGAATCCCAGTTCTGCTGTTCTCCGTATTAGCCATTGTCAGCTTCCTACCCTCTACAAATCTCCTCAGATTTGTCATTTGTGTCCTCATACAATTCAAAGCTGAAAAATGTTTACCTGAAAGTCTCAGATTTCATGTGTCCACAGATGCAGGCCATCCAGATGATGGAATAAAAATATTAAGCCAGATGGCATCTACAAATACTTATTTTAATATGTACTTGGATCTGTGTTCTCATTAATGTGAATACTTCTTCAAAAGTATAGATCTCATCCCATCCATGTCTTCTCATAATATATTTGCAAACCTTAATAGTCTGCAAATGTTAGTTACCACTGCCAGTACTATTACTGTTATCTCACTCTTATTTGATTGGAGTTCAAATAGAAATGGTAGTAGGACAATTCATTATCCTGCTATCATTCTTTTATATTTAATGTGCTAAGACTGTTACACAAGCAGATAAAATACTCCTTTTTGAAGCTGAATAAGTTTTAGGAGGTGAACATCTTCTGGATTGTCATTCATTATTGTTGTTGCTTTTATGCATGTTCTTCCACAAATCCACCATAGATGATCTAACCTGTGCACTAAAGACTTTCCTTTAGATCTTCTAATATTCTGCTTAGACCAGTGAAGCATGTGGATTATTCATCAGTTATCCTCTTCTTTAGCTCTGTGACCTCCTTTTCCAATCATACATTCTGTAAATCATATCTCCTGAACACTTTTTTACACACAATTTATTATTGACAATATGCTGCAGTGTATTTGTGTCCATAATACATTTCTCTGTTACGCTTTGTGTCATCTGGGAAATATTGATTCTTCAGAGACAATGTTGTTCCAAGATTTCTACCCATATGGCATCTTGTAGGAAATCATGGTTTTCCATTATTCAAAGTCACATGGCCTATAGCAAGAGAGTATACTATATTGCATTTAGAAAAAAATTTAATGATCCCACACTGCTCATTGATACAAACCCAAACTTTTTAACACCGATATTATTGCATTAATGTGTAAAGATTTTAAGTTTATTCTGTTGGGCTGGTATGTAGAGAAGCAGAGCTTCCTTCTCTCCCCCACCCTGCCACTTTGTATGAGCTGGGTTACCCCCAGGACTCATCACTCACTTTTACTCTTACTGCCCCCTCAGCCTACCTCCCCTCTCTTCTTAGGGCTGGTTTAAAAGGAAACCAGCCCAGCAAAGGGAAGGTAATGGTGGGTTCCTTGACTGACTGTCAGTGAGCTTGCTTCTGTACTCACACTGACCAATTTTGATCTAAAGAATACCCCAGTGAAAGGATTCTCTTTCTGTTCTGAATTATGAAAGGAAGGAAGGAAGGAAAGAAGGAAGGAAGGAATCAAGGAATCAACTTCTCTCTCCTCTAAATATTAGGCTCCAGCCAGCAGATGCTGGCCAATCCAGCATTTTTTATCTCTCTCTCTTTAAGATTTTTCCCAATCACCCCCTATCAATACCACATAAACAAAATCTCTTAAACAGAGCCTAACAGTTAATCATGGTATTGATAACCCAGAAATTAGGCAGACTTGGTCAAAAGAACTTCCAGAGAACAACTTAGGCAATAAGAAAGATTGGGGGGTGGGATGTTCTCTCTTTCCAGGATTTATAAAAAGGGAATGGAGGGGAGGGAGGGAGAAGAAGGAGGAGGAGGAGAATGGGGGGGGTTGGGAGGGGAGGAGGAGGAGACAAACTTTGGTTATGGTCTGGACCAAAGCCCTCTCACTAGAAGAGACTTATTGTTTGTCTCTCTCTAGGTCACAACCTACCTCCGTGTCCCAGATTTGTCTTATACAAGTCAAGATACAGGGTTTGGGAGTCTTATTGATTTATTTATTTACTCATTCATTCATTTATTTATTTATCTAGTTATTTATACCTAATATTTAGACATTTCTTCAGAATTTTCCTACTCTAATTAGAAGTTTGAGAGCAACAAGGCTCATCCAAAAGAAATAAACTTTTTAGTCTCATACATGTAAATGAAGTAATGACTTTAGACTCTTAAAATGGGGGACAGGAGAAAGGGGGCAAAACAAAAAATTGAAAAGACACCCCTAGATATTGGAGTACGTGCATGGCATGTCAATGAAATATTTCCATGGCTGATTAGATAAACAATGCATTACATTCAGAACTTAGTTTAAATGTTGCCTGCAAAATCTTGGCAACAGAATAACCATCCGTTTGTTTTTGTTTTTAAATCAAGAGTAAATTTGATCTCCAACATCTCTGTGGCATGATACTGTCTTCTGCATTATAAACTCCCTTCCAGTGATAGGAAAGTTGAACAACTTCTAAGGCTCCTACAATTGGGTAACGTGCTTGCTGAGGCATCTAGTGAATTCCCAGAATTTTCTATTTTCAGATGCAAAAAGCAAAACCTATGAATGAGTAAAACAGAAATCATTTGGAGATTGAATGATTTCTGAGACAATTATAACTAATAATAACTAGTATTTATATAGCACTTTAAGGTCTGCAAAAGCTCTTTGCAATGTTATCCCATTTTGTGCTCACAGTATCCTTGAGAGGTAGGTGCTATTATTATGCTCATTTTACAGGTGAGTCAGGCAGCAGTTAAGTGGCTTGCCCTGAGTCACACAGCTAGTAAATGGCTAAGAGAGAATTAGAATTCAAGTCTTTCTGACTCCCGGTCTATCTCTTCATCTACTGTACTACCTAGCTTCAATGCAATTCTTCCCTCTAGTAGGTGAAATAATCAAGAGTTGATTGTAATAACTAGTCACCTGTTCGTTTTTAAAAAACAACCCTCACTTCTCTAAAATGACTCAAATGTCACCTTTAACTTCTAATTATTATACACCCCCTGATCACCTCTTTATAAATATTTATTTATTAAACTTGTAAACACCTGATAAAATTGTTCCAGCTAAGAATGATTAGCAATGAGGTGATTTCAGTAATACCAGCTTACATTTGTATAGCACTTCACCAATGTAAAATGCTTTGTGTATTATCTTTTTTGATTCTCACAAAAAAAAAAGAGGTAGTACAAATCTCCTCACTGCCATTACTCAGTTGAATGAGGCTCAGAGCAGATAGGTGACTTGTCCCAGGTCACAAAGCTGATAAAAGGAGAAAACCAGGATTAAACTCAAGTCTTGGGGGGGAAGGGCAATTGGGGCTAAGTGACTTGCCCAAGGTCACAAGGCTAGTAAGTGTTAAGTGTCTGAGGTCACATTTGAACTCAGGTCCTCCTGACTGCAGGGCCAGTACTCTATTCACTGCACCACCTAGCCACCCCAAAACTCAAGGCTTTTAAGTCTAATTTCTTTCTATCATTCTAAACTACTTCTCTAAATCCTTAGTATTTCAGCTTGAACTATAAGAATAATGAGGACCAAGAGGAGGAGGGGGAGACAGAAAATTAGCTTATACCCTAATACCTAAATAATGGAATATAACAACTTGTCCCTGGAATGATCCTATAAGAACTCTTTGGAAAAAAAAAGATAAGGATTACATACTACTACTACTACTACTAATAATACTCACATTTGCATATCACTTTATTATGATCTCCTTTGATCCTCACACAAACACCACACCCTTCAAGTCTCAAGATCTGAGCTGCTATAACACCCTTAAATCCCCTAGCCTTTGCATCCATCTTTTGCTAAACTCTCCTGTGCAATTAATTAAGCTAATAAATAAAATTAATTAAATGTGAGGTCCTTCAGAGTAGGTACTATCTCAATTTCCTATTTAATATTTGTATCCCAAGGCTTAGCACAATGCTTGGCATGTAGTAGGTGCTAAATAAGTGATTTTTCATTCACTATCCTCATTGTATCAGCAAAGTAACTGAGGTTCATAGAAATAAAGTGGTTGCCTAGGTTCACATAGGTATTAAATGTCAGAGGATTTAAACCCAGTTACTCTTGAATCTATACTGAACACTCTGCACTCTAACACTACTTCTCCACTACTTTACCAATAATTCAAGCACTCAATGTGTCTCTTGCATGTGCTATTCTAGAGAATTGTTGATTTTGCAGTCAAGAGAAAATAGAACAAAGCCCATTTTATGTCTACACACAAAACTGTATTTTCAGTTGTCATCAAGTGACCTTTCATGTGTCATCAGGCAGAGGTTTTGATTAACCTTTCAAAAATTCATCTTTCTTGGATGTTTCCAATAAGTAGCTAACATTTTCTTATACTATAAGAAATCAACATTTGATGTAGCACCTAAACACTGATTTTATAGCCAACATATAAGAAGGAGAAACTGGAAAAAGGCACTCACAAGGAAAAAGAAGTGAAATATACTAAGTAGGGTAGAAGAATGGGAAGAGGATATCAAGCTCAACTGTATATTATTTAATGGGTTCCAAGCAAGAGACTTAACACATATCAAAGTAAACTCTACAGACAAAATGAATCTTAAAGATGATGTGAAAGATAAGTGTGTTATGGTTTGGTGATAGTTGACAAAGAATATGAAACAGAAACTATGATTACTTAAAAATGCACAGAGGGGAGGTAGCAGTTCATACCCATCAGATTAGCTAAAATAACCAAAAAAAGGAAAATTACAAAAGCTATAAGATATATTGACAAATAGAAACATTAAAGCACTATTGGTGGAGCTGTGAACTAATCCAACTGTTTCTGGCAAGCAATTTGGAAATATGTATGAAAAACTATTACACTGTGCATACCTTTTAACAGTAGTGGGAATATATACCTGAAAGAGATTAAAAGAAGAGGAAATGAACCCAGATGTACAAAATAATTATAGCAGTTGTTTTTATGGTGACAAAGAATTGAAAATGGAGGGAATACCCATTAGAATGACTGAACAAGTAAAACCATATAAATGTGATGGAATACTATTGTTATAAGAAATAATGAAGGAGATTATTTCAGAAAAACCTAGGTGGACTTGTATGAATTGATGCAAAGTAAAGTGAGCAGAACCAGAGAACAAATTACACAGCATCAGCAATATGGTAAAGATATTCAACTTTGAAAGATTAGTAACTCTGGTCAACACAATGACCAACCACAATTCCAAAGGTCTCCTGATGAAAGATGCTATCCAACTCTAGATGGAAAACTGATGGACTCAAAGTGCAGACTAAAGCACTAAAGACTCTTTTTTTTTTAATTTTCTTTTGGGCAATATGGTTAATGTAAAAATTTGTTTTGCATGACTCTACATATTTGTAATGGGCTTGCTTTGCTTGCCTATTCAATGGTGGTTGGCAAGAAGAAATTAGCAAGGGAGAAGAAAGAAGGAAGGAAGAAAATTTTAGACTGAAAATAAAATTTTAAAATATACTGAGTTAAGGATGTGAAAGGAATCAGGATAAATCAAACATTAGCCTATTCGTACATATAAGATAACATGAATTTTTGTTATTGTTGCAAATTTTTAGTCTTACTATAGAACAATAAAGATAGCAAGCCCAAGTTCAAACTTTCATCTTGTCATATATATCTTTCTTTTGCTGCATTCTCTAAATTGTCAATGTACTAAGTAGGCCTCTAGGGACCTGAAAAGATTTAACACAACAAATGTAGGGGTAGATTAAATACTTAGACAACTTGATTCAAGAAGTAATATATCTGCCAAAAAGAATTTCCTTGATTTTTGTGACTAATAAAACAAGGATTAATACTACTCATTTTTATTTGTGAGTACTGTTTATAATTCTTTCCTAGACCCTGAGCCTAAGAGACAGTCAGCAGGAGTATAAAACAAACTAGATCTGGAGTCAGAAGACATATAGATTTGAATCCTAACTCTATTACTTATGACCTGCATGACCTCGAGTAAATCACTTAAATTCTCTGGACCCCTCTAAAATGGGGGTAGAGAGCTGTGAACTCCATGACTGCTGAGGTCCTTTGCAGCTCTGCAGCTTGACATTTTGAAAAATAGGAAATATGATGTTCTAGATAATCTCATGACAACATCATCATTATATAGAGGCACTGAGGGGCAGCATGGTGCAATGAGTCAGATTAATAGTACCATAGATTTAGAGCAGCTGGGACAACTAGATGACACTATGGATAGAGCACCCATCTTCCTGAGTTTAAATCTGGCATCAGATACTTAGCTGTGTGACCCTGGGCAAGTCACCTAACTTTTTTTCCCTCAGTTTCCTCTTCTGTGAAATGAGCTGGAGAAGGAAGTGACAAAACACTCCAGTATCTTTGCCAAGAAAACCCCTGAAGAACTGAACAACAGATTTAGAGCTGTGAGAGATCTTAAAGTTTATCTAGTCCAACCCTTTCATTTTATATATGAGGAAAGTGAGGCCCAGAGGAGTTAAGTGACTTGCCAGCAACACAGCTAGAATTAACACTCAGGTCCTCTGTCTCCATGCTGCCTCCTGGATTTGGATCTAACCTCCAAAGAAGAAAGATCTGTCTTCAGATCTCACCTTGACACATTTGCCAGGTGACTCCAGGCAAATGACAACTTCTAAATACTCCCTTATGTGCCTCAAGAGTTCCCTAAAGCATAATACAGTGGGAAAAAAATAGCTGGGTTTGGAGTTAAAAGCCTGGATTCTAATCTTTTAAGTTATTTATTTGATATTTTCCACAATTACATGTAAAAGCAATTTTTAACATTTTTTTCAAATTTAGAGTTCCAAATCCCCTCTCTTCTTCTCTGCCTTCCCTCCCCCATTGAAACGGCAAGTAATTTGATATAGGTGATATATACACAGTAATACAAAATATATATTTCCATGTTAGTCGTGTTGTGAAAGAAAACAGACAAAAAAAGGAAGGACGAAAGAAAGGAAATAAAAGATAGTTTTTAAAAAAAGTTGGGTCCTAATCAAAAGTCCAGGTACTAAATAGGAAGCCTAGCTTCAAATCCCAGCTCTTACTATTTACCTGCATAATCTTAGACTTAATCTCCCTAGGCCTCAATTTCCTCATCTACAAAATAAGAGGGTTGGACTAAATTACCTCCAAAGTCTCTTTCAGATCTAATTCTATTATCTTATTATCTCATAGCATTTAGCTGCACTCCCACACTGGGGGGTCCTTCCTGCTGATATAATCATTGATGCTTTGTTTATTGTCAAAATCAGTATAAAGACAAATTGTTAATGTTGTCTCTGGAGAAATGATTTAATGTTTTGGAAGTTTGGAGTAACTTAAATATCTATTTTCCTGAGGAACTTTCAGTTGTGCACCTACATCAAATAATCTGTCACAGACCCAGAAAAGTTACCATTTACTTGTATTTTACAATACCACACAAATAAAAGATATGGTAACTTCAAATTCTGGAGTCATAGGTTGTTAAAACTAAAAGAGATTAGGGGTGGCTAGGTTGCGAAGTGAGTAAAGCATCAGGCCCGCAGTTAGGAAGAGTTTGGTTCCGGCCTCAGACACTTAACACCTACACACACACAAAAAAAAAACTAGCCATGTAACCTTGGGCAAGTTACTTAACCCCAATTGCCCTCCAAAAGGCAAAAACAAACAAACAAACAAAAAAACCTAAAAGAGATTTTTAGAGATCAGTCACTCAACATCGTTTTACAGAAAAAGAAACAGAAAACCAAGAAATGCAGTTTGTTGCTCTATATGCAGCATTTGAAAGTATAGTATAAGATTAGTTATTCAATTAAAATTAAGGGGAGAGTTAAATCATTATTACAATAAAAATATCACTGGACTTCCTCATACCATTTTCTATTTTAAACCTAAAGAAATACAAGTTTCTTTTGTTTCTCCAAATGTGCATTTGACAAAGGAATCAGAGAAGACGGGGAATGTAAGAGATTTTTAGTCTGTCTTCCTACAGAGCCAGAATAGTCTTATTAGGAAGACATAGAGGCTTCAAGAATGAAGAGATCAAGGTGATTGAAGTGTGAGCTTCAATTTTTCGTCTCTAATAGTCTAGAGGCTAGAGAGAAAAATAGCTATGCTTATCATCAGGGGGGCAAAAGCTGGCTTAATTTTCATTTGTTCATTGTCACTTTTATAAGGCTTCATTGTTTTAGACAGTGAATATAAGATTTATGTGTCTCCCTAGAAGGCTTGGGCAGGTATAGACTTTTTTGTTTTGTTTTGTTTTTGAATAAACTAGCAAAGTGGTTAAAAAAAAAAGACCCTGTGGAAGGTACTTTATAATATCAGCAGAAATGAAATTCAGGACCATTAAGAATCAAGAGAAATTACCTTGTAGGCAGATAGCCCTGTGTGGTAATACATAAAAATAGGACTCTAATGAATCTCTGGCACTCAAAATTATACTTCTCTATTAAACCTTCTAAATCTGAACAAATGGCATAATTGTTTTTCTTCCATCTTTGTAGAGTCTTGAATCTATCAATTTTAAAGTGACTTTAAAAGTTTAAAAGTGGATGAATGTGGTAGACAGACTGCTAAACTTGGAGTCAATTAGACTTACATTCATATCCTGCCTATGACACTTGCTAACTGTGTAATAGAAAGCAAGTCATAACTTCTTTGAACCCCAGCTTTCTTCACAGTAAAAAGAGGGAGTAAGCCCCTAAGATCCTTTCCAGCTCTAAATCTATGTATTTATGAGCACTTTAGGCTTGTGTGAAATGTGAGAAACACTTTTGGTGGGCTTTGTTTTTGCCTACCACAAAGAGGAAGGAATAACTCAAAAAGTTTCTTTAAATAAAGTAATTTCCCAATGTGTATGCATGTGTGCATAACTATTTCTTTTCTAAGGCAGAGTTAACCTCAGATTTAGTTCCAAGATGCTTGGCCTGGCTACCATTTGAGAGCCATTAGTTTGTTTACGTTCTTAGAAAAACAAATAGTATATGATGGCAATCATCATCATGAAATGCTCTTTGCAACAGTTGTTCTTTCCATGAAGATTTATTGAAGATGGTTCCTATAGATAGAAGAATCTAAAATCTTTCATTTTCCCAATTTTTTAGTACTAATATTTTTGGACATAAATTGAACCATTCTTTCATTCAGTAATTGGTGTTTTAAGACTTAAAAGATTATTTTTGGAAGATGCCTTTGCAAAGAACTGATAACTAAGGAGCTGTGCATTAAGTAGGGAATAACTGAATAATTTATTGTATTTGAATGCATGGAATATTATTCTATACTATTTAATGTTATCGTGCTGTAAGAAATAATGAAAGAGATGGTTTCAGCAAAATCTGGGGAGAGTTCTATGAATTGATTCAGAGGGAAGTGAATAGAACCAGGAGAAATATTTATGCAAGAACAACTGTCAAGACAAACAACTTTGAAGATTTAAGACCTCTGATCATGATTAACCAATGCTATGACCACTGCAGAAATTTGTTTTGCTTGACTATGAATATCTATTACAAGGGTTTTGCTTACTTTTTTTTCAATGAGTGAGAAAAAAAAATAGATTTTGGGGAAATAAAATTTTATTTGACTTAATTCAAATGAAATTTAATTAAAAATATGCCTCTGACTATGAAACAACTAGGAATTAAGTTTTTTCCTATATTCCTAAAAATCAATCAATAATTAAGAGAAATAAAGTATACTTATATTTTTTGTATAATGCCAACTATGCACCAGGCACAATGCTAAGTGCTTCATACAAATATTATCTCATTTGATATTCACAATAACCCTGTAAGGTAGGTACTGTTATTATGCCCATTGTACAGATGAGAAAATGGAGACAAATAGACATTAAGTAACTTGCCCAAGGTCATCTAATAAGTATCTAAACCAATTATGAATTGGGGTCTTCCTGATTCCAAAACTAGCATTCTTTCCACTATACCACCTGCTGCCTCAGTTTTAAGCAGTGCCTCTGTGTTAGGTACCATGCTAAATCCAGGAAACACAAAGATCTTATTTTTAAATCATATTTCCTGCCCTCAAGTAGCTTACATTCTCTTGTCAGAAACCATGGATACATATATCAGTAGATACAAAATTATAGTAATTATACAACATAATTTCAAGTGGAGAGGCACTAGTAGCTGAGATCAGAAAAAGTCTAATCTTGTAGGAGATAGTGCTTAAATAGAGCTCTGAAGGATATTTATCTTAATGTTGATAATTTGTCCTCCCTCTATTTCTGTTCACTCAAGCACTAGAAAATATTTATTAAGCATCTATTCTGTGGTACGCAATAAAGTAAACAGTGTTTAGGGATGCAAAAGAAGTAGAAGAAGACCGTCAAGGAAGTTAGTATTTTGTTGAGTTTCAATCAAATTTGCTATTCGTTACCATACAGTTCTGAGTTATGCCCAACCACCTAACCAAATCTTTAGTGTTTAACCATTCCTTTTCCCTATGCACACATGCTGCTTCTCCTTGGCCCGTCTAGTCTAAATATAGAACTGCCTAACTTCTCTTAATTGTCATTTAGCCTTGAACCTTTAAGAATGTAAATACAACAAAATCTCATTAATTCAGAAAATTTGGGTAGACTATCACTGCACATTACTGAAAAATTTTAATTACAAATTATAGATTGCTCATGCAATACTTGATTGATTTTTTTAAAGGAAACTCAATTTAATTCAAGTTCTTGTTGAAATAATATTGTTCCCACTCTCCTTCCTGCTTTAGTTCTGCTCTGTTGGACTTAGCCTGACTACTGGAATTGTGACATTTTCTATAAGCTTGCTCTTCTGGGTAAGATGTAATAATGCCATTCAGACTTCAGTAAAGAGCATATCCAATAGGCAAATGGCAAGTTTCCAGGAGCCTATTGCTAAGTAAATGGTTGGCATCATCTCTAACTGTGTGAACAGGTTTTGCTGCCTCTAACATTTGAAAATGACTTCTCCATGACAAAACCCAGTGTGGCATACACCACTAAATTACTAGAAGGAAAAGTGTTGACTATGGGGAATTTGCCCAATCCCAGATAAGAAAACACTAACACACTGGAGGATTTACAGTGTATATAGCTGTTCTCAAAATTAACTCACTTTAAAAAGACAATTTAAGCCTAGGGAAATAGTTCACCCTGGAGCAAAGCTTCCAACCCTGTGGATATCTAGTTATTGTCAGCTGATAAGGAAGGGTCAGCTAAGTAGCAGGATGAATAGAGCACTGATTTTGGAATCAGGAAGACTCATTTTCATGAGCCCCAGACCTTTAGTAACTGTGTGACCTTGTACAAGTCACTTAATCCTGTTTCCTTCAGTTTCTTCATCCAGAAAATGAGCTGAAGAAGGAAATGGCAAACCATTCCTGTATCTTTGCCAAAACTAAAAAAATGAAAAATCCAAATGGGATCACAAAGAATAAGACATGACTGAACTCAATCAATAGCAACAAGAAAACTAGACTCAGAAGATATGGTCAGGATCAGATTTAGGAAACACTTTTTAACTTACATGTACCAGGGGAAAAAAAAATGTTTTGACACCTACCCATCTCTTAACCATATTTTTTTTTTTTAAGCAATCGGCAGTAAGTAACTTGCTCAAGGTTACACGGCCAGTTATTTCTGGGTGTGGTGCTGATTGTCTGAGCCCGGGATTCGATCTCCAGGTCATCCCAACACTGGAGCCGGTGCTCTTACTCACTGTGCTATCTGGCCGCCCCTCTTAACCATATTTTAAAAGTGCACAGGATAATCAGCAATAATCTAAATAGTTTCCTAAAACTTGCCTACTCAAGAAAATTTTCAATAACTGTCTCTATTACTCTGACTTTAAAAAATTTTTGCAATCTATTTGCAAACCCACTTTTCCAGATTTTGTGTACATTACTCCTCTTTCCACACTCTATGGTCCAGCCAAACTAGCCTTCTAACTGATCTTCATATGTGACATTCCATCCCTGTCTCCAAGTCTTTTCTCTGGCTCTACCTCTCATGCCTGGAAAATATTTCCCCCTCATTTCTATCTCATAAGTTCTTTTAGTTCCTATAAAATTGCATGCAAATTTCACATTCTACATTAAGCTGTTACTTATCCTGGCTACTAGTGACTCCCTCTTTTCAAATTACCATATAGTTATTTTGCATATTTTTATATGTGGATGAATGAATAGATGCATGGATGTGTCGTCTTTACCAATAGAATATAAGCTCCTTGGGGCTAGGGGCTATTTCTTTTTATCTTTTATCCCTAGTGCCTAGCACAATGACTGCATGTAGTATCTCTTAAAAAATGTCTCCTGATTGATTTGTCTATCACCTTACTACTTAATCCAAAGGGCATAGTTTCTCCTTGTCTTGTCCACGTGAAATATGGAACTCTCATTAATATTTTTCCTTACTTCTACTCCTAATATATATTTACTCTTGAAATGTCATAAAGTAATAAAGTAATTTATATAATTTACATAAATTTACATAAAGCAAATAAGACCTCACTATTTCAGACTTAACAGGGAAATAGTGCAAATTATATGCTATAGTTGGTACTTAAATACCTAACTGATTTTTAATGCAGTATAGTTTTATAACTTTCCATCACAGTTTAAATCAAATGAAACTAAATATTGCCTAGTAGAGGTCTTCCTGTATTTGCTGTAATTAGTTTTTTTAATATCTATTTCAATTAAAATGTAATTTTAGTTAAGTATAGCTTTCTTAAGGGTTTAAGTGTACTGAAAGCTCATTCTCATACTATTAAAAATTTCCTCAACTCTGTTTAGTAAACTTTGCTAGCTGCTGGAGCTGCAAGAAAAAACATTTAAACAGCCCCTGCTCTCAAGTAGTTTACATTTAATTGGAAAAGGGAATCCACCATTTATACAGATAAGGAAGGACATACTAATTTGAGGAACAAGAGTTCACTAACAATCAAACCCTTCTACATTGCTTATGTACCCAAAGTAGTATGTTCTCCTATTAAAAATTTATCCAGGAATCTTAATTATAGTAATTATAGCTAATATTTGTGTAACCGTAGTTATTCCATTTGATCTTCACAACAACCCTTTGATTGAGGTGCTATAACTATCTCTTTACAGATGAGAAAACTGAGTCTAAGAAGTAAAATGACTTGCCCCAAACTGCACAGCTAATATATATCTGAGGCAGAACTCAAATTCAGGTCTTACTAACTATAAATCCAGTGTTCTGTTCACTGGAGCTCCTATCTGCCTACTAACTAAAAAATACAACAATAAATTTCAGATTATTTCTCCTAAAATAACAAATTCCAAGTTTGCATAACATTAAGTTTTGCTGTCCCTTAGTGACCATCTATATCTTAGTTTAATATTTCTATTCTTTGGGGCGGCTAGGTGGCAGAGTGAGTAAGAGCGCCAGCCTTGGAGTCAGGAGGACCCAGGATTGGTTCCGGCCTCAGATACTTAACACCCACACGCACAAAAAAAAAAACAAAAACTGTCCATGTAACCTTGGGCAAGTTATTTAGCTCCAATTGCTTTAAATATATATATATTTCTAACAAAAATTTGTATTGATATTAGTGGATCTGTCTTAAGCTGATGGCAGGAAACAGGTCTATGTCTTTCTTTTTTTATTTTTTTTGTAGGATGTTCAGTATAAATGCGCTGTGCCATATCCAAGTGGGTTCTTAATAAATGTATGTTGATTATCAAGACATTCATATGAACCACTACTGAATCCTTGTCTCTGTAATTTCATGCACTGAAGCAGTGGTGAACCTAACCAGGGACATCTCCACCTAGAGTTGCACTTATGTTCTCAGCCCCAAACTTCAATGAAAAGATGTAGATAAGTGGCAGAAGTCTGCAAAAAAAAAAAAAAGTGGGGTGGGTAGCTATATGATATGGTGATATGGTAGATGTCACAATATAAAGGTTTGGGAAGAATAAAATTTTCCAGAGCATAATTCTCTCAGCTTACCTATAACTGTGGAAAAGCTGAGTCTGAGATGCGTATGGAAGACAGGAGCAGTGAAAGTCCAACACAACCAGGTGATGTGGGGTTTGACACTTACTAGCTCCTTATCTAGGTAAATGAAGTCATTTCTTTCTGCCTAAATTTCCTCATAGGAAAGAAAGTGGTAACAATATTTTTAGCACTTAAATAAAAATGTTACACTAAATATTCTAAAATGCTATGCTCCTATGAAAATGCCTACATGCTTCAGTGATCTCAGCTCTCTTCCTCTCTTTCCTTATGCTGTCAATCCTCTAAGTTACATTACTAATTAATACAGTTGTCACCTGCATTGGTGGTTCCTGAAAAACTGGTTGGCAGCTCTGCCTTGTTGTAGACCCCCAATGAGATTGGTGTGACTGTAGTGTGGCTTAAACATGATTTTGAAAGGGTTAAGGAAGAAGAGGATAAGATATACTGGTAGTGGAATATGGAGATTACCAAATCTCTGAGACAAGAGGTCAAAGATATGGCATAGCTTCCCAAATTTCTAGACTGCAAATCCTTAAGAAACAGGAAGACCTCAAGTGGCTCCTTCCATCTATGAGTTCTATTTTGGAATTGCTGAGTTTGAAATAACTAGAAGACATCTAAGTGACGATATCTAAGAAACAACTGTGATGTGGGTCTAGAGCTCAGGAAAGTTGTTCAGTTTACACAAGGATGTTGCCTGCTACTCAGTCCAGGGTTTCAAAACCAGGCAGAAGCCATGGGGAGTCTCTGTTGCTGTCTGGCTTAATGGTCTTCCTGGCCAAGCTCAGTGAGCCACTACTCACCTTTGAATAGTAATTATTATCAATTTTGCCCAATTCTAATCAATCTGATTTCACTTAAAAAAACTGGTAGCCTCTACCATCCTCAAAAAGAAATGCAGCATGATATGGGCATACTACATACTATTTATTAGTCTTGTCCATTTTATTCCAAAAATATTTTCTGTTTCAATTACACTCATTGGTTTCTCTGAATCTTATCAGAACCCACATTTCTCAAGCAATAAAAGAAGGATGAAAAGGAAGGACACACAGTACTTCCTCTTGTCCTTCTTCTTAAAAGGATACTCCCACTTCACTAACTCAAAGACTTACTGATTAGTCCTCTGTTTCAAAGTGTATCCTTTACTAAGCCAAGCAAATGTAACCAAGCCAAACTAGAAAATATATTTCTGTGAATTTGACCTTCTTTTTGCATTAATTTGCATCTATGAAAAAATGTTAGGTATCTGTAAATATCTTAAATCCAAATTTTAAGTAAAATTGATATATTCATAATAAAAATATTGAATGATACTCAAATTTTGTCAACTTCATTCTTTCTCATATCATGATTGATTTTCAAGTTAATCAAAATATTATTGTTGCTATTATTATTATATATTTCCTTTTTTAAAGATTGGGTCTCTATCTTGTTCAAAGGTCTCATCTCATCACTCAGATCAACTGGGGAGCTCTCTGGACTTTGCTGGCATGGACACGCAAGGTGCCCATCCTCTACCCACCCCCACCTCAAACACACCACTTGTGAATATAAGGGTCTTCTAAAGATTTTCTACAGATGGAAGAGTAGGAATATAAGTCAAGTTGTTGATATTTTCAAAGTTACTTTTTTTTATTAATAAGGTGCAAGAATTTTTTCACACCTTTTGGTACCTTATATATGGATTCCCTCAAAGCCCTTGTGATTTTGTTACCTCAAGCAAAAAATCTTCCCTATCTATCCTTGATCCAATCTATCTATCTTTTCCATTTTTCTTTAGTACCTTTTCTACCTTCCCTATAGTCACATCTAAGACCATGATGTTAGGATCTAGGTGTGGTAGTTCAACTGTCCTCAATAGTGAAAAGATTGTTACAGTAATCTTTGTAGATATTTTTCATTATTTTCCATTTGCTTTCCTTCTCATTTTTGTCTTTTAATTCCCTTGGAGTGCCTGAGTTGAATCTCTTACCAAGCTTCATTTAAACTGTTTTAACAATCCACTGCTTTAAGAGATGAGATTACTCATAATCATCTATCATTTTCCTTTTTAAGATTTTATGAGTCTACATTCTAAACTAGTATTACTTTTGGCCAGCATTCCCTCCACATGACAAGTAAATCAAATGTTTGCTAAGACATTTTCTGAGGTTTTTTTTGGACCTCTTGTTATGGCAATTAATTTACATTGGTTAAGCTTAGATTTAAATTAGTTAAAAAGAAACATTATTACATAACTTTGCTGTATATAATTATTACTATAATCAGTGATATTTTATTTGTCCATTTTCCACTGTCAGTTTCTTGTTTAGATAGTTCATGACAGAATTATTCAAACTATATAGTTTATCCTCATTATAATTTTTTCTTCATGTTTACTAGAGCTTTTCTTTATTCTGACAAGTGGGTAGTCTGACGAAACACAGAGGACCAATTCAGGGATAATTTCAATATCAATAACAAGTCTATTTCATTTCTGCAATGTTATTTGGTACTCACCATGTTCAACATCTACCAACTCACTTCTCAAAGAAAGTATTCATGATAGAAAGAAGTGAATTTTGTGTGATCTACAAGTCTTGGGGTCTCTCTCATCCCTTCTTCCTGAATGATGCTTTTCCATATTTTTGTTATACCTATCTTTCTCACCTTTGCATTGAAGTCAAGGAGTATCAAAGTCTATATTGGTTTAATATGAAGGACCTATAGAGTTTTTTATGAATTTCTCTACCTATACAACCACAGGAACTCATGCAATTATTTAATTGTGTTTTGGTAAATATTTAGCATTTATATTGAGTTACGAGGTGACCAACAATATCATAAAATGCTATTTCTTGTTGCTTTTAGGGGTCTGATAAAACCAATTCCACCATCTGCTTTCTCGACACCACCAGGTACTCAGATACTTCTGAGTCATCTTTCCACTTGGTCATAACTTCCTTTGTTCTTCTACTTTCACTTACAATGAAATTATCCAGATTAGTATGTTCTGCTTCTCTATCTTTTCTCATAGCATTGGCTCTCACTGGACATCAGCTAAGGAGCCAAACCAAGAGTGAACAGCCAAAAAGAAAAGGACTGAGGCTCTGATTACTTGTGCCTTATGAAATCATTCCCTGTTCTAGTTCCATGGCCAATCAAAAAGGCTTCTCCTAAACATGTGGTTAGCAAACTTTATCTAGTTATAGAATGTCTACACGTGTCCCTCTCTCCCAGACATTTCTCTTACCTTATTTTGTCACAGCTCTCTCAGAAGCAGGCTCCCCATCATCTCTCTCATGGGAAGATACTATTAGAAGTTCTCTACACTATATTCCAGTCCCTCTTAAAGAGAATGACAATAAAACATAATAGTGAGCCTACGGTGTAGTGAAAGGTGCCCTAGACTGATTGTTGCGAGACCAATGTTCTTGTCTTAGCTGCATGTTCCTAGCTGCTGTCCATTACAGCAAAAAATCATCCCAGATTATTCTCCAATAGTGTTAACTGTTTCTAAACCCTGGAATCATGTGTCAACTTGACAATAGACAAAAGACACTTCTTGCAAAGTATATACACAGAACACTCTCCTGACTTGCAAAGTCATATAGTAGGTTCTTCATAAATGATGATTGACTAATTGACTGCCTTTCCACAAGTGTTGGCATACCAACCAAGCACACTGACATACATAGAGAAGGGCAGATACCTGGAAATGAGTGAGTGAATGAAAAGCATTTATTAAGCACTTACTATGGGCAACTAGGTGGCACAGTGGATAAAGCACCGGCCCTAGAATCAGGAGGACCTGAGTTCAAATTCAGCCTCAGACATTTACTAGCTATGTGACCCTGGGCAAGTCACTTAACCCTATTTACCTCAATTCCTCCTTTGTAAAATGAGTTTGAGAAGGAAATAGCAAGCTACTCCAGTATCTTTGCCAAAAATCCAAATGGTGTCACAGAGTCAGACATGACTGAAATGACTCAATAACAACAAAAATGTACAAAGCACTTTGTTAAGTTCTGTGTACACACATGGAAAATGAGACAGTCCCTGCTCTCAAGGAGCACATTCTAAGGGAGTCCTCTTTTAGCAGTCTCTAGGATCTCAAGTCCTAGAAGTTAAGGGACATGTTAGGGATTAGTGACTCACATCTATTCTAGCAAGGATTCCTGTCAACCATTCAAAACCCAAAGCTTATCTTTCTCAGTCACCTCTCTTGATGTCATGCAACCATCCCAAAATGTTCCATCTGCACTCAGGTGGTGCTACATAGCAACTTAATGCATTATTCTCTCAACCACATCATGTGCACAGGCAAGCTTTTCCAACCCACCTTGGTGGAGGTGTAACATTCATAAAATCATTGATCACTTGTCAAATAGTCAGAGGAAGGCAATTAGAATGGTGAAAGGACTCAAAACTGTGCCAAAGGAAGATCAGTGGAATGAATGAGGCATATTTAGCCCATTGAAGAGGAGGTATGAGAGATATTGTCAAATATTTGGAGAATTTTCATATGGTCGAGGAATTAGATATATATTGTCTATCTGCTTACACCCCACCCCACCCCCAATCTCCAGCAAAGAACAAGGTAAAAATTAATGAAGACAGAATTTTCTTCAATATAAGGAGTAAATTCCTTAAAGCTGAGGTCTACAACTCAATCATGATAGGAAGTTCTTCTTCTCCACACCCCTGCCAATGCCTATAGGCAAAGGCTGGTTGACTATTTTCAAGGGATAATTCATAGAGTGTGCCTCTTTGGGTACCTTGTGGACTAAATGATTCCTGCAGACCCTTCCCCCACAGAAATTTTGTGATATCAAGATTCACAAAGTTGATAGCACACTTTATTTTACTGAATTTCATGTCAAGATATGTAGATTTTCTTTTTGCTTAAAACTGGCATATTATTAGCATTATTCATATGTCCTGATTAAGTTCATTGGGTGGGGCTCACAAACTGATTTAAGCTAGGAAGGAGTCATTTTTCTGGAGGTAATAGAGAATTGACAGAAAGGAGGGGGGAAAGACCAGAATTATCAGCACATAAATATGTCTATGAAAAAGATGATTGGAAGTTGAATTAACTAATCTTTGACCTGTGAAAAATTAATGAAATAGGGATTGTGAGAATAAACTTGTACATGCATAGTTTCTCCTAGAAGAGGAAGGAGATACATCAAATTATTTCCTGTGTCAACCACCAGGTGGCACCATGAGTCCAGGGCAGTATACAACCATTAGGTATTCATTTCACACAAAATTTAGAAATCAGGTGCTCATCAATCCAAAAGTCTCAATTTTCAGAAATTTGGAAATTTATGAAGTGACATATAAATGTGCTGAATGTCTCAATTTCTGAAAATAAAGCTTAATATCTAAAATATTTTGACTTGGAATTTTTCTCTCCCACCCATACTGACTGGCAGTAAAGCCCAAGAACAGTATGGTACAAGAGAATGAGTACTGGATTCGCAAGCGATGGAACTGGGTTCATATCCACACTCCCTTGCTTACTGATAGCATTGAATGATAGCATTGAGCAAGTCACTCAACCTGTCTAGGCCTGTTTTCTCTTCTGTATTTAGTCAGTTAGCAAGGATTTATTAAATGCCAGCTATGTGCTATGGAATATCCTAGGAATTCAAAAAAGATAAAAATGTCCGTGCCCTCAAGTAGATCACATTTAAGTGGGAGAAACAACTTGCAGACAACTATGTATGCAGAGCACATACACAGGCTAATTTGGAAGTCATCTAAGAGGGAAGGCACTAGTATTAAGGGGGGGCAGATAAGAGTGCAGCAGCTAGGTGGCAAAGTGGATAGAGTGCCAGGCCTGGACAAAAAGACATCTTCCTGAGTTCAAATCTGTCCTCAGACCTTTCCTAACTGTGTGACCCTGCCCAATTCACTTAACCCTTTTTACCTCAGTTTCCTCATCTGTAAAATGAGATGTAGAAGGAAATGGCAAATCACTCCAGTATCTTTGCCAAGAAATTTCCAAATGGGGTCACAAAGAGTCAGACATGAATGAACAACGATGGTAGTAAAAGTGGGATTGGGGGAGATAAAGCAGGAAGGAGAAATATGTCTTGAAGAAGTTAGGATTATAGCTGAGACTTTAATAAAGCCAGTGTAGCCTGGAAGTAGACATGAGGAGAAATACCATTCCAGGTATGGCCAGTGAAAATGCATGGAGCCTTTTATGTGAGGAAGAGCAAGGACACCAGCATTGCTGGATCACAGAGCGTATAGAAGAGAATCAAGTGTAAGAAAACTGGGAAGGGAAGAAGGGGCCATATTATGAAGAGCTTTAAAAGCCAGACAGAGGATTTTATATTTCTTCCTATGGGTAATAGGGAGGCAGTAGAGTTTAGCAAATATAGGATGACAAATATGGGATACCTGGGAGATAAAAGATAGATAGATAGATAGATAGATAGATAGATAGATAGATAGATAGA
>NW_027187419.1:88643439-88728151 GCF_028583685.1 Petaurus breviceps papuanus | reverse complement strand
AGATAGATAGATAGATAGATAGATAGATAGATAGATAGATAGATAGATAGATAGATAGATCTGACAATCATCTGCATAGAAATGCTAATTGAATCCATAAAATTAGGTGCTTTGACTGGATGGCTTCTTTCTTTATGTCTATCTACAAGTCTATGAGCTAAACCTGGCCAACAAAAGTGAACAAATTTGATGCAAACTGCAATTACCTTTTTCTGATTTTTGAAGAATGACCTAGCTCAAGCTCACAGACTTTCCTAGTTATAATTTATTCATGCAAAAACAAAATATAGAGTAACTGCGTGTGTCAGGCTGTGAGATGGCCAATGGGATCCCTTTTGTGCCTGTCCTAGGACATAGCAAGACATGTGATGATCTACTGGAGTTAGACTGACTTGCTACTCCAGACATTGGTGCCTACACTACTTTAGACTAAGGAGTAAAAACAAAGGGAGCAGATTGTGGTAAACAGGCCCCAGATACATTTGGATATAAGTATCTGGGGTAAGACAGATAAGGAGCCTCAGGCAGTTCTGCACAATCCTCTAATACTCACTGGATGCACCTCAGGATTGTCTGTGTCTGAGGCAGAATTTGGATCCAGGTCCTCCCTAGGGCTAGAGCTCCTTCCATTGTCCAGTACAGTACTCTTATGGAACAATTAGGTCTTTGACAACAACTTCAAATGTTGCGTAATGTCCAGTGCCAAGAGGCATAAGGATAGAAAAGATTAAGTAATCTTTGTCCTCGTGGAATTTACAATATAGTGTGAGACTACCATACATCTATAGACTAGCACATTACAGTGCAAGTGGGGTAAAAAGTCATCTAAATTATAGTATCATAGAATTAGAGCTAGAGGGCACCTTACAGGTAATGAACTCCAAACCCTATCATTTTGCAGCATAGGAAACTGAGACTTGAGAGATTCTAAATGACTTGCCAAGGTTGTGCAGCTATTGTTTGAGGCAGGATTTGAACTCAGGTTTTTCTGGCTTCGAAACCCAGGGTTCTGGAGCCATGTTCTAGAGCCATCTAGCTGCTAGACAAAAGGATCTTAGGACCATCGATCTCAAACTGCAATCCAATCAGGTTGCAATCCAACCTCTCATTTTACAGATTAAGACATATAGTAAGTGACAAAGTCTGAATCCGATTAAATGATAAAGACAAAACAAAACAGCTTCTGCCCTCAAGCACCTTCTATATTAAGAAGGAAAACAACATGTATACCATTCAATTCAATTCAACCAACTTTTATTAAATGCCTACTATGTGCTAGCAGATTGGGGACAGAAAACTATGTCAAAAAACTTTGTGTTGGGGACACAAAAAAGAAAAAGAAAAAAACACAGTTCTTGCCCATAAAGAGCTTATATTCTGCTGGGGGCATGGACATGGAAGAGGGGAGAAGCAGAGTGGGAATTCACCATCAAGCTCTTTAATCACTTAAAATGTTTCCCTGTGGATACCTGTAATAAAGTTGCATATTGTTAAATTACATTATTACTTTGCCTTTATTTAACACTGCAGTATTCGTCAGAGCAAAGTATGACAAATGCAGTGCCTAAAATTAAACTTCTTCCAAATGAAAAATAATTTTTAAAAAACATTTTGAGATGAGATAGACTTAATTTGTGCCATGTGGTGTTTGTTTGGTTTTTTCTTTTAACTTAATTTAAATAGCTCCGTGATTAGCAATGAGAATACCTGTTCAGGATGACAATTTTACATCAAGTCACACAATGAAAACCTGAGGGGTTTAAAGCTGTTCCTGATGCTATATTATCTATCTGATTCATTTTGCTACTGACTAATCTTTCTCATATACAAAAATACAGCTAGCCCATTAGTTAAATGCAAACCCCAAGTAAAGAATAAATAACAAATGAGCTTTCTCTACCAACACCTCAGCATGGTGTTTAAGAGCTGCCAAAAGCACTGTATAATCTTTTGGATGGCTTAATCGTTCCCCACTGCACTTTTCAAAAGAGAAGAGTGGTTATTAATCCTGGTGTTCTCACAAAATTTTCACAGTAGATCTTCATTGAATAAATAGTGCTGTTTAGGTTACTAAGTATTCAGGTTTTATGTAACATTTAACTGCCAGGTTAAACAAATAGTCATGTGTTAGCAAGGAGAAAAAAAAATCTATTTGGTAAAGAAACCATATTTTGTACTGTATTAAACTTTACATTGAATTACCCGTTTAGAAATAAAAAGGAAAATGGCCCTTGGATCTATGCTTTTTTTCTTTATATAGTATAGTTTGTTTTTCTTTTTATTCCTTAAAATAATTTTTTTAAAACAAATCAACATTTTTTGTTTTAAAATATTTTATTTCACAAATGAATAGAAAAGGATAACTCTATATACCGATGAAGCATTTTCTTTTGGTCAGTAGTCCACAAACATGCTATCTATCCATCTTTACAGCAGTAAATATTGTATAACGTTCTAGTCACTGTTTCAAATAAGTTCATTTCCTAGGACATTGCCTGAAAGCACTACCAATAGCTAGTTTGCATTGGATCCCTCATTGTTAGAACAGGAGAGTGACCGGCATATGCCTCTTGGCATTTCTTCTTTTATCTCTTTAGTACCTTATAAAATGGTCCAATTTGTTCTGGCCAATGTGCACCTCACTATAGATACAACTCTATCTGTAGGACAGTGCTTTATTTATTGGCTCTTAATAAATTCTAGTTGGATTGGATTGGATTAGAGAATAAAGAGACTAAAACTATAGATAATCCAAAAATTATTTGCATTTGACTGTGGAATATGTTTTCACATGTTCTGATGCTCTGAAGATCCAAAATTTTTCAAGCCATTTCATTTATTTCATTCAAAGATTTCACTCTACAATGCCCCCATTCTATCCTGGTCCTGTTTTGTTTTGTTTTGTTTTGTTTTGTTTTTAATATCTTTTAATATCTTAGCAAGCCACTTAACATTTCCAATCTTGTTTCCTAATCTATAAAAGAAAGTGGCAAACTAAATGATCTCTGAATGATCTTCCAGCTTTAAATCTATGAATCCCCTGCTTTGTTTTTTTTTCCTTTTATACTTCTGGTTCAAACCTGCCCTAAGACTGATGAAATATTTCCCGGCTAGGTAGTTTCTGTTCTCTTTGTTTCTCCTTGTTGTTGTAACTATTTTGGACCAGTTCAGCTTTTCTAATAAATTATGTCAGAGTCAATGTCTTTACTTCCATTCATTTCCTATTTTTCAGAGTTGATCATCTGAATTTTAAAAGTTGGAATGGAACTATTATAATCACTTACTATCTTTAACATCTCTTCTTATTTAATATTGATTTGAACCTGTACTTTAATCAGTCAGTAATCTGACTAAATAAACAACCGATCTTGAAAGTACTCCATGTGCAACCTGTCATTTCTGATCCATTAAGATAGTCTCCTGTTCTTTAATACAATTCATTGTGCCATAATCCAATATATTTTTAGTATTAACAACTCACAGGGATGAGACTCCTAAGTAATCCACATGTTTTTGACCCCTTTTATTTCTTATTCTCAGGATATATTTCCTAACACAATTTTCATAGTGTTCTTGCCCACTTTCAGCTTGAAGTTACCTAGTATCATATTATAGGCGGGCTTAGTTTGAAGATCTTGTCAAGATCTTTGAAGATATCCCTACTTAAAACCTCTGCACATATGTGACACTCAACAAGGCAACAGGACTAACACATTTCCTCAGAGGAGACACGTTTACATTTTTTGCATTTGTAGGACACTACACATGTGAGCCACCCATAGCATGATTACAGGTCTGAGGATCCATGATTTGCATAATGTAAGCAAATGTAATGAGAACTAAAGTCATCCCTAGAGCTACAGCATGGTCTTGGAGTTAGGATGATCTACCTTCTAATACATTCTGCCTATGTGGCACTGTGCCAATCACTTATCTTCTCAGTGCCCCCAAGCAACTCTCTAAGGTGCCAAAAAGTTCCTGATCTGCACTGATGGAGGAAGCTTCCTCCCTATACCAGGAGCTCCCCTATACTGCTGAAATCACAATAGATACTGATGCATTAGCAGCTATCAAGTCCTGAAACAAATCAAAGCCATGAATTGAGAAATAAAACTCCTTTAATTAAGATAACCAGGTAGCAAAACTGCCACCCTGGGGGCTTTCCAATGGATTTTTCAACTTTAAGACCCATGCAAAAATATCTTATATCTTTAGGAGGAGAGCGGAAGGAGGTAGTATGAGGTAGCAAGGCCTGGTCATGAGACCCCAGTGGCCCATGGCAATCCAGGAAAGGAAAATCACTTCATTCTGATTGTTTTGCCCTTCATGCCATGAACCCCAAAAGAAGGGGGCAAGGACACTAGAAGTTGAGATCCAGCTTGAGCTGGGCTCCCCAAAAAGGCAAAAATCTCAGGATAGGGAGACCTAGGGTGTGGTTCAGCCTAACCTAATGAAGAGTAAATATCGTAAAAGTAGGAGTGTAAGGACATTACTGAAATTCTGGCATTACAAGAATCATTTGAGGAAGTGAGAATCCATAGACATTTGGTATTAACAACTTCTGTCATTATATTAACAATTTTTTGTCACCATTTCCCCTACTTCAAGGGAGTTTACATCTTATTAGAGGAAAAGAACATAAACAAATAACTATCATAGGAGAGTGGAGTGGCAGGAGGTCACTTACAGCTGAGGAAATCAGAGAAGCTTATAAGAAGGAAGTGGTAGCAGAGGTAGCCCTTGAAGAACCAAAATGACTTCAACAGACAGGGGAGTATGTTCCAGGTATGGGGGACAGCAAGCACAAAAATATATTGGTGAGAAAGGGCAGGGCAACAACAGGGATGACAAGGAGGCCATTTTAGTTGTTAAGCAGACTATTTGAAGGGAATGGAAGCGATAAGGCTGGGCGGGGGGGAGGGGGATCACATTCTCAGAATATCTAATAATTGCATGTGATACATGCAAATACATACTATGTATTTATTTCTTTCATGGGTTGCCACAGCCAAAAAATTCATCACCTGTTAGCCAACTTTCTTATGAGGAACCTATCAGAACTAGATAGGCTAGCTAGTTCGTGAAAGTCTGTCAATGGGACTGTTCACAAAGCCTTTCCAGCTTAGCAGGGCCTGCCAGTGCCCCCATTGTATTCCATTGGCATTGCCTTCAGTAAAACCCCATGATGAGTTGTCAGGGTAGGACTTAGGTGGATGTTTATCTCCTTGTACTAGACCATGGATTAAATGGATATTAAACTCAGTATATAACTTTCAACACCTTGCCTTATCAGACAAATAAATGAAATCAATTCACACTATGAAATTCTCCTTTTCATTTGGCTGTCCCACATACAAAATATGATATGTGTGTATGGGGGGAAGAGTGTGGAAAGACTGGTTAATTGAAGGATTTGGTTAAATACATTTGATTAATTGAGATTTAATTGTAAGTGATAACAAAAATCTGTGACCCTGGATCCCAAGAAGCTTTTCTATCATGCTTCTTGGTCCATTACAGACTCTTCATTCTAAGGCTTTTTTACTCATGAATCAGATTCGGTTTCTGCCTAAAAATTGAGCAACATATTTACCTAACAGAATTGTAATTAGTCCCCCAAAAGCTACTTCTCATCTGAATGGTAACATTTGTTATTTATGTTTTTCCATAGACAGAGCTTTCGAAAAAAGTTGCCTTTTTATTCTCTCATGAAATATTACTAGAACGAATTTGGAGCAAATCTATTGGGTTTTTATTAATTTAATCTTGAAAATGTGTGGGTTCTCCATATGTATTTCAAAGTGACATTCTATGTTGAATTTGGTTTAGTAGAAAGTGTGCTTACTTTAGAAATCTGAGCGTCTGCTGCCTTTTCCATCTACTGCCTGTGTGACTCTTGAGGAGGAAAAAAAAAAACCTGTCTTCCTGTTCCTCATCTGTAAAGTGGGAGGGTTCAACTAGAAGACCTCTTAAGATGAGTGGTGTGCCGGTAAATGTTTAACCATAGGATAGGCTCTCTGGAGAAGAAAAAAAAACTGTACTCACAACAAACTTTTAGTTTAAACTGCACTATTAACATGTTTTTCCCTCACTTTCTTAAATAATAAGATCCATCCCAATTTTAAATATGTGATTCTATTGAGAAATTACTTGACAGTGGATAGAGGGCAGGTCTTAGAGTCAGGACTTGAAAGTTCAAATCCTCTCTGACATAGACTGGTTGTGTACTCATTCACAAGTCACTTGCCTTCTCAAGGACCCAAAGAACTCTAAGACAAGCTGAACAGGTGCTCTGCATGCTGAAATGTATCTCAGCAACAACATAAGATCCTATTATCCACCACTTAACAGATGATTTTTACAGGCTCCCCAGCCTAAACAATACCATTTTACAGATTATGTTTCTTTCTTTTCCATCCTCAGGTTCTATCCTTAGGAGCAGATGTCTTGCCAGAATATAAACTACAGACTCCTCGGATCAACAAGTTTACTATATTGCACTACAGCCCTTTCAAAGCCGTCTGGGATTGGCTTATCCTCTTGCTGGTCATATACACTGCTATATTCACCCCTTACTCTGCAGCCTTTCTCCTGAATGACAGAGAAGAGCAGAAGCGAAGAGAGTGTGGTTATTCTTGCAGCCCCCTCAATGTGGTAGACTTGATTGTGGATATTATGTTTATAATAGATATTCTAATAAACTTTCGAACAACCTATGTAAACCAGAACGAAGAAGTGGTAAGTGATCCAGCCAAAATTGCAATTCACTACTTCAAAGGCTGGTTCCTGATTGATATGGTTGCAGCAATACCTTTTGACTTGCTGATTTTTGGATCTGGCTCTGATGAGGTAAGAAGTGCTTTATAATCTTGCTTTCTAAATGATAGTGTTATTAGAATAATAGCCTACTTTTTAAAAAGCTTTGAGGGATTTTTTTTTTATTTTTACAAATTTTACCTCACAAAAGTTTCTATTTCACTTGTAAAATGAGACATTTTTATCAGCTAGGGTGAAAAATAAGCATAATTTCTGATTTTTCTAGAAGTTTTATAAATCTATAATAACAAAATGTTCTTTCTTTTTTGACTAAGCAATTCAACTTCCAAATCCACATCAATATGTTTGAATGCAAAAAATGAAGGGGTCATCCTTGTCCTTCCTTTCTATCATGAAGGGCTTGGGGGAGGGAAAGGGAGCATGCGAGGGGGAGGGAGGAGAAAGAAGAGGACCCAGAACTAAACCACTCTGGAATTTTTCCTTATGTGACATCCTTTCTTTTGAACAATATGGAGGCTGAAGTTTGAAAGCTCTCTGTGTGGCCCCCACCCCGCCCCCCCTTCTCCAACCCAGCCAAGAGCCCTGCTGTGCATAGAAATGCTGGCAGAGAATAGGTGAGCCCCATGCAGTCCCTTCTCTTTGTTGCTGCCTTTGTCAATATAGGAAGCTAATGGCCTGAGATCTGGTAACCTTCCCATTTCTAAAATGAATTAATGCTCTGAAAACTGGGAATTTTTCAGCTAAATTATCTATCATCACAATACTGTTTGGGCTAATTATCACTGTTTTAGAAGTTGCCAATGGAGACAAGAAGGCAGGCCTCCTTAGAGAGAAAAGTTACTAGACTGGAAAAAAAAAAAAGCCTGACCTTTTCCCATTCATGGTTCCCTAGTTATGGTAGTCCAAATGAAAAGAAATGAGTCTCTAGAGAGGAAAAAGCTGTCTTCACCAAGTCCTGTCAATTTAGCAGGCCAAATGGTAAATCCACACTGGTGACTGTAAAAAACATCATATGTATGCAATTGTTAAGTGAGCAAACTGATGAAAAATATTTCCTGGATATAGTGAATTTAGAGAAGTGACAAGAGGGTCTTAGGCTAGCCTCCAAGCCAAGACAATCCGAATTCAGGTTCTGCCTGACAGGTCTCAGCTATGTGACTGTGGGCAAGTCATTTAATCTCTCAGTGCTCAAGGCAAGTCTCTAAATTGTACAAATTGCTGATCTACATAAGTGCAGAGTACTCCCTATACCCATGAGACCAACAATCTGGAACAAAAACAGTAGGGCTTAAATTACAAGAAATTCAGAGTGCCCTTGGACCTCCTTGGGGCATACTGTCTAAGTTGCCAGAAATCACTCTGCTGAGCTAATGAACTCTAGCTAATTAAGATTAGGGATAGTGGAAGCAAAGTAAGGGAAGTAACAGCTTGAGAAATCATAACCATTTTCACTTGGTTTGTATCTGAGACTGGTTGAGAGAATAACACCTATCTAGGTCAGGGGTGGGGAACCTGTGGCCTCCGGGTCACACGTGGCCCTCTAGGTCCTTAAGTGCAGCCCTTGAGGACCTAGAGAGCCACATGTGTCCTCAAGGTTGCAGGTTCCCCACCCCTGCTTTAGGTACTAGCTATAAAATAAGGTAATTGCGTTAGTTAAAAGCTCTAAGCTGTAGGCATTATGTACAAAAGGGAAGTCCTTATTGAAAAAATAGTACTAGTAAAACCTCTCTAACTCAGATTTGTAATAATTTAAACTGTAAATTTTCTTTAGCACTACTAATTGAATGAAAGTATACAAGCTTGGCAAACAATTGAATAATGTAAATGAGATTACACTAGGGATGTTTATCTATTTAAGAAAATAAATAAGACTCTTAATTTTCATTCAAATGATAGCATCACATCCTAAGCATTTCTTTATGGAGTTATAGAAGCAATGGTCTTAAGGGAGCCAAGACAGCTTTATCTAGAACAGGTATTGCCAGAAAAATCTCATATCCATTTTTGACAAGTTTACTAGAGCTCTATATCTATGGAGCTGGGAGGCTAAAGTTTATCTAGATTTTAGAAAAGCATTTGGGAAAAAAAAAATTGTTGCTATTCCTCTAAATGAGATACTAAGATATGGGCTAGGTGACAAGTTTAGAAATGTTAATGAATGAAAAGCTGTTGTTCAGTCGTTTTTTAAGGCATGTCTGACACTTCATGACCCAATTTGGGGTTTCTTGGCAAAGATAGTGGAGTGGTTTGTCAGTTCCTTTTCCAGATCATTTTACAGATGAGGAAACTGAGGCAAACAGGATTAAGTGACTTACCCAAGGTCACTAGGAAGTGTCTGAGGCCAGGTTTGAACTCAGAAAAATGAGTCTTCCTGACTCCAGGCCTAACCTTCTATACACTGTGCCACCTAGCTGCTTTGAATGAATGAAAGTATCTAATAAATATTTACCATGTGCCAAACACTGGGGATACAAATACAAAAAGCAAAGACTGTAATAAGGGCATAGATTCTAATAAACACAATTACATAGAATGAGGACTGGTAGACTAGGAAGGGGAATTTGGTCTGGAAAGTTAACCAATAGAGGGCCGAAGAAGATTGATACACCCTATCTGATAGTACAGTTCTTAGCTCCAGGAAGGCTGAGGGAGGGTGGAGGGTGCAGAAGAAGGAAGGGAGAGAAAGCAGCTGGTGATGATTCTTGAAAGAAATGGCTCAATAGGAGAGTTAGGAGCAAAGTGAAGAGAAGAATGACTTTTATAGTTACCAATCAAGTGAGCCAGGGTTGGAAGTTACTCCAAGGTGGAAAGAATGGCTGTGCCATAAAGAAAATGGCCAGAGAGAGAGTCTGATTCATGTCGTGAATAGTCATTTAATGGCTCGGTGCTATGTTTGACCCAAAGTGTATGAAAGGCATACTTAACAAATCTGCATAAGACCCAGCACTAGGATAATTGACAGTGAACCAACCACAACGTCAGGATGCAAAGAGATCTTAGCTGGCTAGGAGATTGGGTCACATCGAAAATGATGAAATTTAAAGGAGACAAATATAAAGTCTTCAGTACTAGATGGGAAGGATGTGACTAGGCCACCTGAAAATAATTTGGAAGGCTAATGCAAGCTCCATGTGAGTCCAAAGTATGAAGCAGCAGTCAAAAATACTAAGATGATCTTAGAGCATCTTAAGGGAAGCTTGGTGGCCAGGATTAAAGGTGCTGGTGCTCTGATCTGCTCAGACTGCACCAGAACTACCATGTTGAGTTCTTGGCACCCTACTAGCAGGTGATGAGTGTAGTAAAGGGCCTTAAAATCATGGGATGAGGATTGATCAATAGAACTAGAGTGGTTGTTTTACCCTGGAGGAGATAAGGTTTAACGGGGGCTGGATAAATCTGGGATTTGGAGGGGTATCACATGGATTAAACACAAAACTCTTTCTGTTTGGCCCCAGGTGGTAAAACTAGAAGTTGTGGGCAGAAGTCAAAACTTGGGAAAGGCAGACTTGATGAAAGGAAAAATTTTCGTAACAATTAGAGATAACTAAAAATGGAAAACTAATAGGGAAGCTAGGTGGCACAGTGGATAGAGTGTGGGGCCTGCAGTCAGGAAGACCTCTCTTCCTAGATTCAAATCTGGCTTCAGACACTTACTAGTTGTGTGACCTTGGGCAAGTCACTTAACCCTATTTGCCTCCATTTTCTTACCTGTAAAATGAGCTGGAGAAGGAAATGACAAAACTATACCAGTATCTTTGCCAAGAAAACCCCAAATGAAGTCATGAGTCAGACACAACTAAAATGACTATTTTGATTGTTTCAGAAGGGAGTGGGTTCTCCCTAAATAGGAAGCAAAGCCTAAATGAGAACTTAGTGGATACGTTGTCCAAGAAGACAGCTGGAAGGTGGGGTATGTCATAGATGGACTCTTGTTTATTTATGGGCTAAATTAAATATCCTCTGAGGTCCTTTCTGACACTATTAGTTCTGTAATTGTGATTACAAAGTCCTTCTAATTTATTCACTGAAGCAGAGCTTCTAGTAAATCCCTGGTCCACCTGATTCTCTGTTAGAGTAGGCCTTTGAAATTTTAACAATATTTGTAATTTGAACTTTCACTGTTTCAAACCAGCTTTTTATCACATGTCTAGCCACCTAAAGCTTCCTTGGTTGGCAAGAGCAACGTTTTACAAAAATTCACTCACTGTCACCTGAGATGAAAGCTTTCTGGTAAACAAAGGTACAAAATCTATTTATGTTGTTGGCTTTAGGGAAACTTAACTACAGTTAAGTATGATGAGACCTGAAGAGTATGACAAACTCTCTCCCTTTTCATCTGAGGTATACATGTCCAATCTCCCTCTTTAAAAATGTAAACATATTTCTTATGCAGAATAACATATTTTTTCCTATTAGTATTTTAACATTTCATTAATTGACCTTTGAAATTAGAGCCCCGAGGAAGAGGGAGATAGGACAGAAAATATTTGATGAGGATATCAACTTTAAAAGATAAGGGGCTTTGAGAGGGCAGATAGACTTTGTTGTGCAGTAGTGTCCAATTCTTAGTGACCCCATTTGGGGTTTTCTTGACAAAGACACTGGAGTGGTTTGCCATTTCCTTCTCAAGCTTATTCTACAAATGAGGAAACTGAGGCAAACAGGGTGAAGTGATTTGGCCAGAGTCACAATTGGTAAGCGTCTGAGGCCAGATTTGAACTCAGGAATATGAATCTCCCTAATTCCGGGTCCAGTGTTCTAACCACTGCACCACCTAACTGTCCCAGATCGACCTTAATGAATCACAACTGTATGTGGCCCTCAAAAGTCAGAGATCAAAATAAGTCATTAATCAATCAATAAGCACCTGCTGTGTGCTAGGCACTGTGCTAAGGGCTGGGGATACAAGAAGAAGTAAAAGACAGTGCTGCCTTCAAAGAGCTTACAATCTAATGGGGAAGACAACGTGCAAACAAATATACACAAAGTGAATTAATGGAGGAAAGTCTCTAGAACTAAGATGGGTTGGGAAGGTCCTTCAGGAAAAGTACTTGAGTGACTGAATGGAGAATGAATTGGAGAGAGGAAAGACTTGAGGCTGGAGACCCACCAGGAGACTATTTCAATAGTCCAAATATAAGGTGATTAGGAGCCTCCACCAGAGTGGTGGTAGTGTCAGAGGAAAAGAAGAGACATGTTCTAGAGATGTTGCAGAGGTAAAGTCAGCTTGGCAGCAGCTTGGATACAGGGGGCTGAGAGAGTGAGGAATCCTGTGAACCTGAGAATGGCATTGGCCTCTGCAGTAATAGGGAAGGGGGGGGGCTGCTTAGAGGAGAAGATAATCAGTTCTACTTTAGACACACTGAGTTTAAGGTGTCTACTGCATATCCAGTTTGAGATATCTGAAAGGCGGTTGGAGATGCAAGGCTAGAGGTCAGCAGAGAAATTGGGACAGGATAGGAAGACTTTAGAATTAAATATAATTTGTTTATTAAAGCATTACAGCAATGGGAGCTGATGAGATCTCCATTATGAGTGGTCTGATGAAGTATGAGAACCCTGAAAGGATAGGGGAAGAGTCATGGAACAGAACAATAACTAACATTTACATAGTACTTTGCCTTAAAGTGCTTCATCTCTGTTATCTCATTTGATTCTGTGATTTAGATGCTATTGTTATGCCCACTTTACAGATTAGAAAAAACAAACAAAGAAAAAACACAGCCTGACAGTTTAAGTGACTTGCCTAGGGTTCCACTGCTAAGGTCTGAGATAGGATTAGAATTCAGGTCTTCCTGACTCCAGGGCTAGCACACTATCCACTATGCCACCAGACTGTTTTGTTTTTATAGAAGGGGGGGTGGCAAAGATGAATTTTATATAAGTCATAATTTTACCCAAGGCTAGCCAACCATGGGAATAGCAATGACATCTATCTCATGAGCAATCCTTATATCATGTTTTTCCATGTGTAGTTTTGTTTCAAGTTTCATTATTGAATCCACAATATCTCCAAGGTCTTCCTTCTAACAATATTATAGGAATGTTAGAATTGCCCTAGGGTTATTGCCTAGGGCACTCCTAGGCAAAGTGAACATTTGTACCTTTAATATACACTGAGGGAAACAATTATTTCTCTATTATATTAATAACAACTATTAAATTAGAATAGAGATGGGGTTTTTTTCCCTTTATTTCCTCATTTAGGAACTTTGTAGGTCATTCAGCAGGTCTGAGAAGGACAAGGCTACCAAAGAGATTGGCCTAATCCTGCAGGAACATTCTATTCAACCTTGGGCAGGACCCCACCCAACTAGGGGACTTTACTTTTGTTCATAGTATAAACAGAAGCTAATTGAGGTGCATTCCAGCACCAAAGCATTGGGCCCATGTCATTGTACTCCAGAGTCCCTGAGGACACAGCTTATGAAGGAGAAAACCAACCAGACTGGTCTGGATAGAGATGGATTTCTTTGTCCAAACTGATAGAGGGGGCTGTCTCATGATCAAATCATGTTTTTGGCAGGAGGAGCTGAAGACTTTTAGCCTACCTCCTCATTTAAAAGTCTACCCCTCATTAATTGTTCACCAATCAGGTTTGATTTTTACCTGTCAGAGGCACCCCCTTTTCTAAAAGCATTCAGGAAGCTCCATATTGGGGTCTTTGATTACTAAGAGAGATCACTGACCATCAACATATTGATTATTTCCTAGCCTAATCAATAAATTGGTTATTAGTTACCTCAGAACTCTGTCTCTTGGACTTTACATTTGTCACAACTATTTCATTAAGATATACCAATTTGGGGGCGGCCAGGTGGCTCAGTGAGTAAGAGTGCTGGCCCTGGTGTCGGGAGACCCGAGATCAGTTCCAGCCTCAGATACTTGGCACCCACACAAAATAACTGGCTGTGTAACCTTGAGCAAGTTACTTAACCCCAATTGCTTTAAAAAAAAAAAAGATATACCAATTTGGGGGGTAATTAGGTGGTGCAGTGAATAGACCACTGGCCCTGAAGTCAGGAGGACTTGAGTTCAAATCCAGCCTTAGACACTTGACACACTTACTAGCTGTGTGACATTGGGCAAGTCACTTAACCCCAATTGCCTTGCCTTCTCCCCTCCAAAAACCAAAAAGAGTTGAAGGAAAAAAGAAAAAGATATACCAATTTTGGTGGCCCTCTAGCCCCTCAGTAGTTCACCAGACTTTACAGAGACTTTGACTGGTCCTAAAGACTACTAATGTAGTTGCAATCCATTATGGTCCTAAATAAGTACAAATAAATGCTTCCAGTGGAAAGATATTATGTGCTCAAATGGGCTAATCAGAGAAGCTTGATCTCATGAAGGGATAGCTCTTTGGTATCTGAGTCTAGAATAAAATTACCAAATCACAGAATCATCAAGTTAGAAGGGGACTTTGAGAGATTAGCTCATCTACTTCTGTGATTCTCAGCAGGATTTGACTTAACCTATTCCAAGCATTTAACTTTTCTGCTTCTAAAGACTTCAGAAAAATTTCTATAACCTGCCTGGTTTTTCTATCTATAGAACCTCATTCTCTTCTCTTATCATTTATGCCTATTTCCTCTTGCTATAAACTTAATGAAGTCAAAAATCATGCCTGGCCACCACCCAGATGCGTAATATTTCCTAATCTCTATTGATAATAGCTACTAATATACATAAAGTAGTAATTATGTCACCTTTTAGTGTGCTTATAGACATTGAGAACCATATGGGCTAAGGAAAGCCAGATGGAGACTGAAAGAGAACCTTGAGAGATCCTAAAAGTTGTTCCTCTGACTTCAGGCAGAACCATCCCTGACAGATGATAACACATCCTATTTTTAAATGTTTCTCTTGGTTTCACTCTATAACCCACATCCATTTTAACAACATTTACAGTCACTAAAGTCTTCCTCATAATCTAAACCTGTCGTTCTCACTTAAGTTTTATTTATTCATTTCATATTTTCAGGGGAGGATCCCCATTAGACAAAAGAGGAGAAGACATAGTGAAAATAGGCAGAACAGAATATTATCTTCAAGTATTTTGAAGGGTTATCCTATGAAAGAGGGGTAAGACATGTTCTTTTTGGTTCCAGAGGCAAATCCATAGGTAAAGGCTGCAAAGGGGCAAATTTAATCTTAATGTCAAGAAAAACTTTCTAACAACCAAGGCTTTCCCAGCAATACAATGGGCTGCCCAAACTAATGGTGAATTTTTCCCCTCTGGAAAATATTTGAGCAAAGGCTAGTTCACCACTTATCAGGAAAGTCGTAGAGAGCATTCTTTTTTCAGGTGTGAACTCAGTGGCTGCTGACATCCCTTTCAAGTCTGAAATTATGTGATGCAAATCCATCTTAATACACTTCTCTGGACTATCTCCAACCTTTAAAATTCCCTCTTAAGAAGTAGTCTAGAGGACTAGCTAATTATAATGCGTTGTTGGAATCTTGATAAGTAAACCTAGAATTAGAGGAGCCCTCAAGAGATCATCTAATGCAGTCTCCTGAATTCAGGCAAGTCAATTATTATTACTATTACTCCTATGATGCACATGATGGAACTGAGGATAAAAGAGGTTACATTACTTATTAAAGTTCATTTCTATCTTGATGAGAGGTTTATGACATGAATTTCATCATGACCCTTTAGCACTTTTTAGTTCCTGAATGCTATTTTTCTTTTTTGTTGTTATTGTTCTTGATTCTGTTCACTCGTGTCTGACTCTTCATGACTCTATTTAGGGTTTTCTTGGCAAAGATACTGGAGTGGTTTGCCATGTCCTTCCCCAGCTCATTTTACAGATGAGGAAACTGAGGCATAAAGGGTTAAGTGACTTGCCTAAGGTCACATTTGAACTCAGGTCTTCCTTACTCCAGGCCCAGTGCTCTGTCTGCTGCACCTCCTCGCTGTCCATTTTTCCATTGATGAGATATTTCAATACTAAATTCCTTTTTTTAAATCTCTAGTCTTATTAATATGCATCCTCTTTCCATTCGGCAGATAACAACCATTCTATTGCTTTGTTTCATGAGTTGCAATAGTCAAAATATATTTCACTATTTGTAAGCAAATCTCTCATTGGGAGTCTCTTAGCAATTAGCCAGGCTGGTCCTTGCATGGAAGTCTGTCACCAGATCCAAGGTCAGAAGTTTTTACTTTACTATAGCTTCAGCTCAAGTTCCATAGTCTAGTCTTTGAGGAGCCAGTCACCTTCATACAAGTATGAAGCATTGGAGTGGACTTTCAATGGATTTATTATTAGCAAATCCTACTACAAAAAGAGTGGGCAAGTAGGTGGCACAGTAGATAGAGTGCCAGACCTGGAGTCAGGAACACTCATTTTCCTTAGTTCAAATCTGGCCTCTGACTCTTCCAGCTGTGACCTTGGCCAAGTCACTTCATCATGTTTGCTTCAGTTTCCTCATTTGTAAAATGAGCCAGAGAAGGAAATGGCAGACCACTCCACAGTATCTTTGCCAAGAAAGCCCCAAACGGGGTCACAAAGAGTCAGACACAACTGAAAAGGACTGAACAACAAACTAGAAAAAGAGCTAAAGTTGAAGATAGCCTAAAGGTCAATGGAAAGATACACAATGGGTATAAATAAACTACAATAGATTACTTGTGGGAAATTATATACAAATAGCGTAAAATACATTATTAGAACATGTAAGACCAGAAAAGGAGGCAAAGTGGTCACATTTTACTTACAAGATATAACAGAGAAATAGCCTGAGTGTTGCATTGACTTCGACATAATTTTTAAAAAGCTAGAGAAAGACCTCCTCTATGGACCTACCTACGTAGAAAAACTGGGACAAAAAAATCACAAAAGATGAGAAAGTTATCAATGATCAACATATATTAGAGGAGGAGGGAGAGCCTGTATCAATGAGATTACAGATCCATCAATATACCAGGCTACAACTACTCTAGTAGCTATCATTTCTACTACCACTGCTGCCATAACAATAACTACTAATAACTACTGCTACTATTACTACCACCACCACTACTACTTCTACTACCACCTAAACATTCTCATATCAAGCTTGACTTTGTAAAACAAAGATATTGTGGTATTGATTAATATTTAGTCCATGGTGTGTTATTGTTCCCCAGTATTTTTCTGACATACAAATTCAATTAGAAATCTGTAATATATGAAATAGAAGAAAGTGAAATGAGTGTTCATGAAATTACTAATCGACAAAAATTTATTAAATACCTACTATGTGTCAGGCACTATACTAGATGCTTGGATTATAAAAAGAAAAATGAAAGCATTTTTGCAAGGAAGGACCTTTCATTTGATCAGGGGAATAACAACATGTACACACACACACACATACCCATACACACACAGAGTAAATTCAAGATACTTTTGAGAGATGAGATGTTAGCAAGTTGGGGAATCAGGAAAGACCTCATGTAGGAGATGCAGCTGAGCTTTAGGGAAAACAAGAGAGGATAAGAAGTAAAGGTGAGGGTGAAGAAAATCCCAGCTACAGGGGATAGCATGTGCAAAGGCATGGAAATAGAAAATAAAGAGATTTGTTGATATTGAATCATTTTAGACTCTCCATGACTCCATTTGGGGTTTTCTTGGCAAAGATACTGGAGTGGTTTGCCATTTCCTTCTCCAGCTCATTTTACAGATGAGGAAACTGAGGCAAACAGGGTTAAGTGACTTGCCCAGGTTCAAACAGATAGTAAGTATCTGAGCTCAAATTTGAACCCAGAACTGGCACTCTATCCACTGTGCCACTAGCTGCCATAGATAGGTAGACAGAGAGACAGATAAATAGATAGATAATGATGATAAAAGGTCTTTTTTGCAGCCCAAGGAATTTTGAGAAAGGCAATTCTAGTTTTATATCCTTTGTAGTTCATTTTAGATCCCTGTATCCCGTCTCTGTTACAGATTTTTATTTAAACTTCAGTATTATAAATGTTTTCTCTGTACCCATATGTACAAATTCCTTAAAGCCTCTACAAATATTGCAAAGATTGACCTCCAACTCAAAAGGTCCCACTGTTCAAGTCATTCATTGGAAAATGAGAACATCTACACTCACTTAATTTCAACTCAGTTAGTAAAATGGTCCTTCCATGCACCATAGAATTTTGGATTAGCTCATAGGAAATATATCTATTTATGGCCATCAGCCTGAAATGTTATTTTGTTTAATTCCAGTAGAAAATTAATGTTTTTCTTGTCCTTATTGCCCTCAATTGTAGGCTATTTCAAGCAAGTTTTATAATTTGAATTCAGCCCTTGAAATGAAAAAAAAAATATTTGAATTTTTAATCACATTATTTTACATGCATAATTGCTATATTAACAATGAATAGATTGGAAGTAGCATTTTTAATAAAGCTGGCATTTAGAAATGTGAACAAAGCTGCTCGATTTCTTTGAAATTCGTCATTTCATTTTCAGCTTGAAGAACTTCATACCACTCTTAAGAAATGCTGGGGAAAATGAACACTGACATTAAGTGGATTTGACTAGGCATTAATATTTTCCTAATGGTGAATAACTAGTCAAACAAATGCATGAACAAATCTTCCGTTTTTCTAATTATTGCATCCTCATCTACCACACTATCCAACTTGTTTCAATATCATTGCACATGACATCAATATGAGTGACCAAAATAACTGTAATTTGTAGAGCACATTAAAGTTGGTTAAGTACTCTATATGCCTTATCTCATGTTAAACTCACAATAACCCAAAAGGTTGCTGTTACAGGTGCTTGTCACCATTTTACAGACAAGGAAACTGAGATTCAAAAGTGTCAGTTTATTTGTCATTAATAATCTGCTGGAATGCATTTTGCAAAGGGTAGTGACCTATCATATTTTAATCTCCCCATCCCAGTTATTCTAAACCCCTAGACATCACTGTATAAACCCCATTCTACTACCTTCTCTCTCTGTGTCCTTACTCCTTTCCCCTCCAACCTGATTCCCTCAATGTCCCACTCCAGATCTTTTTACCCCTTCCACTCTATTTTGCAAAATGCTTGCTCCATAGTTAAAATTTTTACTTACATCTTAAACTTTTCCCTTTCTTATTTCTTCCATCTTCTTGCACTCACTAAGGCCTAGCTCCATCCTGATGAGACATCTTCCAGAACAACATTGTTGCACTTTCATTCGTTATTTCCTATCACCACCACTGGTCCCCATTACCATTTTAAGACTTTCCCTCCACCATCATCACTCAGTAACCTCTCCTTCTTTGAGGTTCATTAAATTTATACTAAATTACCTAATCATGATTCTTAGTAGCTGCTATCTACTGGAGCCCAGAATACTCCCCTTCCTTCCTGAAGAAGGTCAATGCCAGGCTAATGGTTTTCTCTCCTTCCAACTCCTGTCCTCATATCATATCATATTAACATACATATTGATACTTAAACATACTAATTTCTGAGTTCCAATTTATTCATTTCCAACGGCCTACTCCTTTACCTTATGTCAGCAACAAAATGAGATGGTTGTAATTTAAATCTTGCCATCACTCACAAATGTTCCCCTTCTGTGTTCATGAACTGTGAAATTCCTTTATCTGATCATAATCTTTTATCAATCCATCTTTCATCCTATCTTGAAATCCCTAATCCTGTTCTCTGTCCTCACCATGACCTACAATCTCTCCACCACTCTGTTCTTTCCCAAGTCATCACCCATGCACTGCCTATACTTTCATCTGGGGTGGCTGAGTGGCACAGTAGATAGTATCAGACCTGGAGGGAGGAAAACTTACCTTTCAAATCTGGCCTCAGACACTTATAAGCTGCATGACCCTGGGCAGATCACTTCACTCTTTTTGCATCAGTTTCCTCATCTGTAAAATGAACTGAAGAAGAAATAGCAAACCACTCCAGTGTCTCTGCCAAGAAAATTCCAACGGGGGTCACACTACTGAACAACAACATACTCTCATTCCTTTCCCATCTTAACCTCTTGGTGGAATAGTTTAATTCTACACTACCTTCTACTCTTGCATCCCTTGCACTTTTTTTTTCCTTTCATCTATCTTGCCTCACCAAGCTCTTGCCTTATGTTATTACCACCATCCCAGTCTTTGCTCCAGTTCTTGAGCTGCTGAACAGAGCCAGAGAAAATCACAAACCACGCTGACTGAATCCACTACAAATTTATGTTACATAATTTCAACTAAGCCTTCACTGCATGCAACAAGGCAACCTTTTCACACCTCCCTAATGAATTCCCTATTACACTCACCACAGTGGCTTTTGTCAAATTTTCAACTCTCCTCAAATATCCCAAGGCACTCCATCCCTCGATCCTCTCAGCTAAAAATCTTGTCTCATATTTCACTGAAAAAAAATTGAGAACATTTGTCTAGAGCTCCCTCTTCCTGTTTTCATATCACTCGGATGCTATCCCCCACTATCTCCTTCTTTGCCAGTCTCACATGAAGAGGTGGACCTTCTCTTTGCCAAAGTAGACTCTATTACCCTACATATGTAAGCCCATTCCATCCGGTCTTCTCCAGCACTCCATCTCTCATCCCTACGTGGATAATTCTCAAACTATTTATCCAGCCTTAACATCTCTCTAATCTCCTATTTTCAACTGCCTATTGAATATTTCAAATAGTATGTCCCACAGACATCTTAAACTCTATATGTGCAAAACTGAACTCTATCTTTTCTCAAAAATACTCCCCTTTTCTTGCCTTCTTTATTCTTGTCAAGGGTACCACCATCTATCTAGTCACCAAATTCATACCCAAAGTGTCTTCCTGGACTCTACTCTTTTCACCACCCCCTTACAATCTTTTTCCAAATCCTATTATTCTAACTTTTTAAAATCTTTCATATAGTCCCCCTTCTCTTCTCTGACAACTGCCACAACACTAATACAAGTCATTATCATGTTGAACCTGTAAGAGCAATAGCCTTTTGTTTGGTTTCCCTGTATCTTCCAATCCCAGTCCAACTTCTGCTCAGCTATCAAAGTGACCTCCCTAAAGTTCAGGTCTGGCCATGTCACCTCCTTTTCCCTACTGAATAAACTTCATTGACTCCCTATTATCTCCAAGATCAAATATAAAAGGCTCTAGTTTTTAAAGGCCTTTGTAACCTAGTTCCTTCATACCTTTCCAGTCTTATTATACTTTACTCCTTTCCACATACAACATTGGCCTCCACGCTATTCTTCATATAAGACACTCGATTTCCCAGATTCATGCATTTTCACTGACTATCTCCAATGCCTGTAATGCTCTCCACCTTCATCTCTAGCTCCTGACTTCCCTGCTTCCTTCAAGACTGAGTTAAAATCCCTCCTTTTATAAGAAGCTTTTCTCATTTACCCTTAATGCTAGTGCCTTCCCTTGGAGATTACCTCTGTGTGTATGTATATGCACATATGTACGTATATATATATATATATATATATATACATATATATGTGTGTATTTGTATGTGTAAATTTTTGCCTATTGTCTTCCCCATTAGAATATGAGTTCCTTGAGGTCAGAAACTATTCTTACTTTGCTTTGCATCTCTAATATGTAACATAGTGCCTAGCATATAATAAGTACTTACATGTTAAGTGCAGCTAAATGGCACAGTGGAGAAAGCACTAGACTGGAGTCAGAAAATCCTGAATTTAAGTCAGAGACTTACTAGCTTTGTGACCTTGGGCAAGTCACTTAATATTTCTCAGCCTTAATTTCCTTCTCTGTAAATTGAGGATAATAATAGCACCTACCTCACAAAGTTCTTGTGAGGATCAAATCAGAAACTATTTATAAAGTACTTTACAAACCTTAAGCACTATATAAATGTGCTTTTATTATTATTAAAATAAACAAATTAATAAAACATTATTAGCTATTATTATTATTAACAAATACTTATTGATCAACTGACTTGTCAATAATGACAGAAGTGAATTTTACATATTCATGGTTGTCTTTTCCATTTTGGCTCAGTAGTGGCAAGTCTTTCCTAATTATTAATAATTAGTGCCTACTGAAGAACTCTTCACAAATATTTGCTTTACGAACAGTTTTCATGATCAACAATTAGCACACTTATTAATTTATTTATTATTAAATTATTGCTATCTCTGCTCTTTTTATTTACACTTTCTTTGCATATAGTACACATGCATTCCATCAATAAGATTTTGAAAATTCAAATACCTAACCAACCCCAATTCAGGGAAAGCTTAAGAAAAATAGATGCCAACCCATATGTACAAAAAAATGTTTATAGCAGCTCTTTTTGTGGTGGAAAATAATTGGAAATTAAGGGGGTGCCCATCAATTGGGGAATGGCTGAACAAGTTGTGGTATATGCATGTTATGGAATACTATTGTGCTATAAGAAACGAGGAGCAGACGGTCTTCATATTTACCTGGAGAGGACTATACAAACTGATGCTGAGTGAGAAGAGTAGAACCAGGAGAAATTTGTACACAATTACAGACACAACGTATGTGTGATAACCAACTTTGATAGACTGGACTCTTCTCACCAGTGCAGTGATATGTCAATTCCAAAAACTCATGATGGAGAGAAATGTGTGCATCCAGAGAAAGAACTAGAAAGAACTGAGTATATATCCAGGTGGAAGCAAAATACCTAATCTTTTTCTTTCTCTTGTTTGGTTTTATGTCCTCTTTACCATTTTTCATTCCAGCTGATACAATCCGTCTTTATAACCTGACTAATGTATAATGTGAAAGTATTTACAGATCCTATACTTGACATATGCTGACATGGGGGGGAGAAGAGGGAGAGGGACAAAATGTGAAACTTGAGGAATTGTGGAATTGAATCCTGTAAACTAAAAGGAAACAAACAAATTAATTTAAAAAAGAAAAATAGATCCCATTTATGCTGATCCTTTGCATTACAGTGATATAGTCACGCCATTGACTATGCCACAAAGAGTGATTTAGCAGTCATTAGTTCAAAAACACTATCCATATTTCCAGCTTCTCCTCAGAAGTGTCTCTACTATGTGGTTTCACTTAATTGTTGAAAGGAAACTCCTCACACAATCGAAAAACCTATATCCAATTCAAAGTACAAAACCTATTCCAAAAGCAAATTAATATGCACAAATATACCAACAAATAATTATGTATTTTTTAACTCTTTGCCATTAGTCTACATCAGTGAGATTTGAGCTAATGCTAAAATACTTAATTGCATACAACAGTAAGGAGAAAGTGAAAACTTTAGTTTTGGTTTAATTAGCATAATAATAAAATTTGTCCATTTTTCTAGTGAACCTTTGAATATTTTAATGGACAGAGAGAGAGACAGAGAGACAGAGACAGAGAGACAGAGAGACATAGAGACAGAGACAGAGAGACAGAGAGACAGAAAGACAGAGAGACAGAGAGACAGAGAGACAGAGACAGAGAGACAAAGAGAGAGAGAGACAGAGAGACAGAGAGAGAGAGGAAGGGGGGAGATCTACTACACTTTAACTGCCAAGCTTCTGTATTCTGGATTTATAGAAAGCAGTGTGGTATGGTGGAAAGAGTTCTGACTTTTGAAATCAGGTGATCCTGACCCAAATATCTTTGTGACCATGGACAAGGTCAGTTATATTCTAAGTTACTTCAGCTGTAAAATGGGTGAAATAATATGTATGCTAGCTACTTCTTAAAACTGTTATGAGGAAAGTGCTCAGTAAATTGTAAAGTGCTGTATAAATTTTAGCTATTATTACAGAAACTTTTGGTTCATATTGAGACTAGCAGTAAAAGTCTGACAAAATCTATGAAATTATAGTTGAATTACAGACCGATCTTATCTGCTTACTTCCTGGACAGGATTGTGGGTGAAGTGCTATTCTAGTGATCTTTGCCTTTAGAAGCATAGATCTATGCATGTGTGTTGTGTTGGTCCTTCATTTTCAAAGAGGACAATGACATCAGGAAAGTGATGACATGACTTGCAGTTGACTTTGATTTGAGTGAGGGAGGGCTGTGCAAGGTCACCAGCCTTGCTTTCTCCTCCAGAGCCATCTGGGTCCAGTGGCCATGTATTCATCAGGGCAATTGAAAGTGGCCCAAGATGCAATGGGAGACCCTGACCCTTTCAAGCTAAGGCCTTTTCAGGTTCTCACTTTGAGTGACGTAATGCTCACATGGTGAATAGGCCTCTTTAAGAAGTGAGTCAAGGGATGGCCCCTTTAATTTAAAATAATAATAATAATAATCAAACTAGGAGGGGAAGACCCTCAGGGTTACTGGTCAAAAGAGAAACAGTTACTACTGACATTCACTCTGAGACAGGAGGGTCCAAATATAGCCATTAAGAGCAGGGACCTATTGTGGTCCAATCCATGAGATCCAGAGTAAAATGGGTTTAAGGTTTGTGTGTACATAAATGTGTATGTATACACACACACACACACACACACACACACATATATATATATATATATATATATCCATAATTTATATATTATCCATTGGTAATCTAGCACATGGTGTTTTATTTTTATGTCAGAATACACTTATTTGCACACAAGTCTAGTTCATACAATAAAAATATTATATCAAATGCACCATTTAATTTTTCCCATAATTTTGTTTGCTACTGGGTAAATATATTAAATATATACTATTGAGTAAATATATTGCTATAGTATAAATGTATTAAAGGCAAACAGTTTTTCATCTCCACTATGAACAGAGAAAACTAAAACAACTGTGACTAAACTTAAGCCTAATGGATTTAGATCAGTCATATGAAAGAATTTCCTAACAGTAATGGCTGTTAAACATTGAAATAATTTTCCAGAAGTTATATAATTTCCTTTCTGGGAATTTTTGATCTCATAGTAGTTTTCATGGATTTTTGACATCTTTCCTGTGGGGACTGTAAAGCATATCATAAAATTATAGAGTTGGAATGGATCATCTGACCAAAGTCCTCGAATTTTACAAATGAAGAAACTGAGGCATGACTATATGAAGTCATTTGCCCTAGATCACATATGATCATGGGTATGAAATAGAAGAGTTGGGCCTAGAATGCAGTGCACCTTATACTATTTCATGCTGATGATTTTCTAAAGTCCCTGAGAGCCTCTTGATTTTTTCTATGATGGCAATGGAAAAGTAGTGTGGCTTATAAGGTTAAGCAGTGGATAAGAACTAATAAGGTATGAATTCAGTTTCTAATATTGGCACTGACTGATTTTGTTATATTGGCTATTGCTCCTTAACTGGGAAGCTACAACAAGCAACAGATTTGAAGAGTAATTTGGAATGAGATCCAAATTAAACATGAAGCATTGACTTATGCCATTTGCTACCCACTAAAAATTTTAATTTATAAATCATGAAAGGACAGGCCAGATTGCATTGGAGTTTTTAGTTCTCTTTCAGTCTTCCAGCCTTTTTCGTGCCAACCGATAGCTTAATGTTTCTATTTCCTTGTTTATAAATTAACAATAAAATCCCCCCCAAAAAAAAGCATCTGATTCCACTTTTCATCTACCTGTAGGACAAAAAAAAAGACCAAAAAACCCAAGTTTGAAATACAAAGTTTTAGGAAAAAATTTTTAATGTAGTCATAGAATTTGTTACACAGATTTTTGTGCATTATAGTTCATTGAGTATTTGAAAGTAGAGGGTACTGGCAAATTCTTGGGCATAATTTCTGTCTCATAAATGGGATTTACTCAACTTGGTTTAGAACATATTTAGTTTTCATTTAGGAATCAATTTTCAGTCCTACCATCTCTAGATAGAGAGGTGATGCAGTATAATAGAAGGAGGCATTTGGTCTAGAATTAGACCTGGTTCAAGTCCTCCTCTTAGCACATGTTCCATATGTAACCATGGGCAAACCCTTTAACCTCTCGATACCCCCAGGAAATTTTCTAAGATTACAAATTATAGGCATCTGTATCAATGGAGAGAATGCCTACAAAGAGAATAGGTATCCCCTTAAGGTACTAGGTTCCCATTAATTCAGGGGTTCTTAACCTGGAGTTTGTCAACTTTAAAAATATTTTGTATAATTATATTTCAATATAATTGGTTTCCTTTGGAGTTAAATGTATTAGATTTTAATCATTTACAAACATTATTCTGAGAAAGGGTATATATTATTCATAGGACTTCTAGAAGGGTCCATGACACTAAAAAGATTAAATGCAAAGGCTAATAAGCTAAATGAAGAGGTGATAAAGCAAAGGATAGATCATCACTTATGAAGACACTCAAGATGAGAACTAAGAGAGGTTAGACTAAGTGAACTCCAAATTAGCTTACGGTTCTGAGATTATTCTATCACAAAAATTCTCTCTCAAAGATAAAGAGTTATCTGTGATTTTAGAAGACATGGACTGCTTGTATTTAAAGCTGTTGGAATTAGAATTCACACACTATTTGGAAATTTGACATAATTGAATACCTAGAAGAATAGATATTTCACAGAAGAAGCCAATTCTGACAAAATGCCTTAAAATAAAACTCTTAACTAAGTGTCCTTTAAGTCCCTGGCATTCTGTCATGAAAAGTTTAAAATCTCATTCAATCATTTAAGAGAAATCATTAGTTCCAACATGTTTGAGATGCTCAAAATTATATGTGGAGTTTGGGAATTGTCCATATTCATTATATCATTTTTTACACAACTCAAAAGATTAAAAAGGTATCTTTTGTTTGGTGCTGTTCCACTGCCCAAACATTCACTTCTTGATATATTCTGCCATTTCAACAATCCATTTCCTTGATTTCCCCAAATACTTAAACTATTACTTTCTACTGTGCCATATAATCCTTACAGGAGGATATCTATTGACAAGGATCAACTACAGTAACTATAGCCAGGAACTATGACTTATCCCTTCTAGGGGCTTAATGAATATGTGCTAATTCTAATTCAAAGTAAAAAATCAACAGTTGGATAAATTTTTATTAAGTGCCTATTGTGTACAAGACCAAATGCTTAGGATCTAACAATAGGAAACAGTTCTTTCAATCAAGGAGCTTACAACCTAATAGTGGGTAAATATAGATTATGCTAGAAGACAAAATTACAATAATTGCAAAGAAGACATTCAAAGTTTCATGACAAAATTGTCAGTGAAATATCATTCATACCTGGGGAGGTAGGAATGGAGGAGTTGGCACCTAAATTGAGTCTTGAAAGGAGGGAAAGAATACCTAAAAGATAATTCTTCATTTCTAGTAAGTAGTTTCTCTCTCAATTAGATATGGGTCACTATATAGTTTGATTTAAAAATAATTTTCCTAAATGAAAATTACAAATACAGAAGACCCATAGTACAACACAACTGGTTACTATATAAATTTGAAAACAAAACTTTCTTCAGCAAAAGCCTGATAGCATATGATTAATCTGAGAGGAAGGTGTTAATTCCATCCTTTAAAATCAAGCAAATATAAATGGGTTCTACCATTTTGAGCAAGATAATGTTCACCAATAAAGTTGGATGAAGCTTCAAAAAAATGTCCAGGGCAAACTTTGAAAGCTGTTAGTTGGTTTTCCCTGGATATTCATTTTCCAAAAGTGTCTACTGGAAGAGACACAGTTAAGTGGTTAGAATGATGAGGCTGGGATCTGAGAATTCAAGTTCTTCCCTTATTATCCCTCTGAGGTTTTTAGATAATCACTTAACCCTCATCTGTAAACTGGGGCAATAAGCCTCCAGTCTTTGCCAGAGTGTTAAGAGAATTAAGTATTAAAAGCCACTGAAGATAAAAAGTACTATTTTAACCCAAAATGTCATCTATAATATAAAAATAATTATCTTTTGGTGATACCATGGTACACTACCGTGATTAAGAAAGAATGCTCAGGTGTGTTGGTATCAACAGGGTAAAAATAGATATGTTAGAGTCATTTTTTACCTTGTCAGAGGAGTATAAGTAATTGTTTGGGCACATATTACTGAACCATAAGAGAATGTCTTTGATTGTTGAAGTCAATATTTATTCATCCTTATAATTCAACAGAGACCTAGACCAATTGCTTAGTAATGGTTTCAGAGTAAACTCTGAAACTCTGGTTGGTTATACATAATCATTTTCTATTAATAATAAAAATTATGTGTAGATATATGGCCCAACACCATATCCCTCCCACTTCCATATTCACCTTACTTTATTTGCAATGTTTATCATGTCAATTTGCATGTTTAATGCACTTGATGACATCTAGGGTTTCATGATTATTTCTTTTAATTTATGAATAACATTAGAACAGGCCAATGACACTGTGTGATTTGTTATTATTATTATTGTTGCCCACTCAAGAGACTTTTTTCATTTGTAAATGAAGAATCTTTTTAGTGTTACCATCTTTGTAGCTGTGAGAGTTGTTTTTACCCAGTCACCTCGGTATGTTATGAAAAAACACTTCATATTTGTTGTGAAGAATTTCCTTTAAATAACTGCTTGCCTAGTGTTTTTCAAATTTTTATTTTATTTATTTTTAGGTCAATATAGCAGTTTGCCCCCAAGCTACTATATGGATATAGCAGCTTCAAATAACAAATCTCAAATATTTCTCCAGTTATAAAACAAATAAATGGGCCACAGTACAAGTAGGGGGGAATACTCAAAATAAAAGCAGAAGAGAACTGGTGAGTGAGCCAGGGAAATTCCTGCTGCCAACATGATAAACAGTATGTGTAGCCAGTTCAAATCTCTGCCTTTCAAAGTCTCTGGTGGTTTGTGCACGGGGCTAGAAGGCAGGTGTTACTTCTTACACAAGTATAGCCTTAAGGGGAAAAGTTAGACAAATTGGAAGATACATTACTCCTTTCCAGAACTCACAGGTTCTATTTTATTTCAGAATCCATACCTTACTAAATGAAATGCCCAGGGGATGAAAGTGAAAATGCACCTTCTAGCAAGAGGAAGTAGGCCAATTCTACCTCAGTCTCTCCTTTCATACACTGAGAAGTCCTTATTAAAAATTTCTCCTTCCCAACTCTTCTCTCTCCTTCTCTCTACCTTGCCTCCCATCTTTATCCCATAGTATCTGACACAATGAACATATCAGAGTAATAAAAATCAGAATTCCTGGAAGCACACTTCTCCAAACTTTCTGCATTTCCTTAAAGAAGAAAATTGCTATGTGCCAACTAAAACGAGTACACCTCTACTGCAGTAGACTGTCAGAGAGAATCCTAAAGAGGAGACTCTACTTTCTTTGCCCAATATGGTGCTAGAGTACCCAAAGATAACACCCGATGAAATGTATTTTTAGCCTTTCTTTTAATAGAAAGATTTTTCTTTGAACTAGGAGGTGTTTGTTGCTTTTTTAAAGGTTGTAAAAAGATAACTTTTAATGTTTGCATTCAACTTTACATTCTGTTTTAATGTGGTGATTATTATTCTTAATTCATTTGGAGGTATTCCATGAAATAAGTATTCGCGGTAGTATAAAGATAAAATGACTCAGTAATCGATTGGTAACTACCATGTAACAATCAAATGATTACATACCCTGTGGATTATAGAGTCCTTATAATTGACGTTGTTTAGGAAATCTAAGAAACGAATATATAATTTGTAGTTATCAGATTTCAAAGCCAAATACCCACTTAAGTATCCTGTCTTACCATTAGATACTGGTCAATAATAATCATATTATTAGAGATACATAGTTATCTGTGACACCTAGAAGCTGAAGTGTTAAACTACCACTGTAATATTGTTTAACTCTCATATGAAGATACAGGTTCACCCACCCAATAGATTCCTAATTTAGGTCTAAAGTCTATCAATTAAGCATAGTATCTAATATAACCGGTTCTTAGAGTGTCCTTTCCTTGCTATGCAGTGAATTGTCTCTTTGCAACCTATCTCACAAAGCGGTGGTTCAGGATCTTATTAAAGAAATGAAATGAATATTTAATTAAAACTCACTGTAATAATTTGATCTTTCACTTGAAAGCATTTTTTTTTTAACTTGGATTTACCATTTGGGAACATGCCTCCTCCTGAGTAGTAACACTTTCTGATGTTGCGTATTTGTTTCTGCAGACCACAACACTAATTGGCCTTTTGAAGACAGCTAGGCTTCTGCGATTGGTGAGAGTGGCACGGAAATTGGACCGATATTCTGAATATGGTGCTGCTGTTCTCATGCTTCTCATGTGCATATTTGCGCTAATTGCACATTGGCTGGCTTGCATTTGGTATGCCATTGGCAATGTAGAAAGGCCTTACCTGATTGACAAAATTGGATGGTTGGATACCTTAGGACAACAAATTGGAAAACGTTACAATCAAAGTGATGCAAGCTCTGGACCATCCATTAAAGACAAATATGTTACAGCACTTTACTTTACCTTCAGCAGTTTAACAAGTGTAGGATTCGGGAATGTGTCTCCTAACACCAATTCGGAGAAAATCTTTTCCATTTGTGTCATGTTGATTGGCTGTAAGTAAAACTTCTGTCTGGTTACCAAATAGAATGAATATATTAATAATTCTAGGATAAGTTTGTTGTGGATAAAGGGGGGGGAAGGTAAGTGAGGAAAATTGTGGGCATAATGGAACATTATCAGATGTTTTGTTCTATGGGATCTGGTTTATTCCAAAGCAGATGCTATAAAAGCAATAAAAGGTTATTAGGACCTAAGCATGCCGCCAGAATGAAGTTGCAATTACATTACTCTTAGGATTCTAGGATGGAATAGTTTTAAATGCTGTTCTTTATTACTGCTAGAGACTTTTTTTCAGGAAGTATTTCCTTCTCAGGTAGAGGCTTGTTTGAATGCAAAAGACAATTTCATGATTCCATTTTTGCAGAGGTGTAAGGCTTTTTCCTTAGGCACTGAATGATGGGTCATCTACTTATGCCATTGCACTAAAAGTTAGGAATGGAGGAAAGTGGGGACAACCATAGTTGCAGTGAGCTAATATGATGGCGAACAGTTTCAAACCACTTTAGCATCCTTTGAGGTGAAAAATCCTATGAGTTCACATTTCAGAAACACTAAAGGAATCATGTTACTACAAGACAATAGTTTAAAAATATCAACTTTGATTGACAACTAAATTCAAATACTTGACTTTCAATTTTTTAAATATTGAATTTTGAAAAGTGCTTCTATAAATCCAATTTATTCTAAATGTGTTTTCCCCAGTTTGTTGACCAATTTATTTAAGATACATTTCATATATGAATATATGTGTTTTAAACCCCGAACATCCAGATATTTGCATAATAAATAAAATTGCCTTTAAATAACTATTAATCCTGCTCCCAAAGCCAAGCAAAGGCTTGACTTTAAGCACAGATTTTGCATTGCATTCTAAAGAGTAATGAGCATAGGCTTACTGGATGAAGTAAAAATGTCATTCCTAAAGAAGTGGTTCCTCTCACAGGAAACTTTCTTTCCCCCAATCCTATGAAGTATATCAATAAACAGAAGTTTATGCCAGTTACTAATTGAAATGGCTTTTGTAAAATACACACATAATACCCACAGATGGTTGGAGAGAACAAGGAGTTTGTCTTTAACCAGTTCCCTGCCTTATAAAGAAATTCCAAAGGGACAAACTGTTGAATTAGAGACCAAATTTTTCTAAAATAAAGATATACAAAATATAAGGTACTAGAATTCATCCTCTCCATAATCATACAAAGTAGAGTTATCAAGGGAATACAAACATTAATCAGATCAGTATTAACAAAGAACAGGATGTGTTTATTTATTCAAAGTACTATAAAAAACAATTGTTAAACATAATTTCTTTACATTTTGACTTTCTTGAAGTATGTATCCCTGTCTTTCCTCTAAATATTTGCCCTTGCTTCAGACCATCAAAGAGTAATAGGAGCGGCTTAACATTTTAAAGGCGTTAGTATAAATAGAAAAGCAAAAAAAAAAATTGGGGGGTGGCTAGGTGGCGCAATGAATAGAGCACCGGCCCTGGAGTTAGGAGGACCTGAGTTCAAATCCGGCCTCAGACACTTGACACACTTACTAGCTGTGTGACTTTGGACAAGTCACTTAACCCCAAATGTCCTCTTAAAAAAAAAGAAAATAAAAAAAATAAAGTCAATGAGCTATGTTTGGGGCAGACCAACCAACCAAGAGTTGTTTTCCTCTTTAAAAACTATCACTTAGATCAGAAAAAAATATTGAGGATTAGGGGGTTAGCCAAGTGATGGTGGTGATGGTTATGATGATGATGATAATGATCAGGATAATGAAATTTATATAGTGCTTACTGTGTGCCAGACACTGTGCTAAGCACTTTAGAAACATTCTCTCCTTTGAACTTCATAACAACCCTAGTACAGAGAAGCTATTACTATCTCCATTTTACAGTTCAGAATACTAAGGCAAACAGAGTTTAAGTTACTTGCCCAGGATCACACAATTAGTAAAAGTCTAAAGCCAAATTTGAACTCAAACCTTCTTGACTCTAGGCCCAGCATCCTATCTACTTTGCCACTTAGCTTTCTTGATAAATAATTGCCTCAATAATAAATTATGTTTGTCATACATTTTTTTTTAATCAGGCAAATTGTTGGGGCTTTCTAAACACTTTTGAAGATCTGAGCTCCCTACTGTTTAGGATCATCTAAAGACTGGAAAAGAGAAATCCCAGGAGAGGAAATTCCTTTTGTCAGTGCAGACCAGCACCTTCTCTGCAATTTATTACTTTAGAGAATTCCCTAGAGGACTAAGTGAAGTGATTTATCCAGTTTCCAATAGCCAGTATGAGCCAGAGGTGAAACTTGACCTCAGGTCTTCCTGGCTCTCAGGCATTCTCTATCTACTAAGGCATGCTGCCTCTCTCCTCAACCCTTATTAATGATAAATAAACAAAACTTTAGAATAAGTAGATACTTGATATTACTTTTCCCCTAACAAATCTCCCTGCCTATACTCTCTACCAAATCTAATCCATTCTAACACTCTGATCATGTTACTCCTCTGACCAAAAATCTTTAGTGATTCCCCACTTTCTATTAAATTAGGTCAAAACTTTTTTTCTATCATTCAATGCCTTCTGCAATATAGCGCCAGACTACTTTTCCAAGATTATTTTAAAATAATCTCTTTCATATAGTCTATTCTTAAGCCAAACTGGATTGTTCACTATAACTCTTTGCTTTCTGGCTAGCACTCTCTGTCAAATTGTTTCTTATGCCTAGATTCCCCCATTTCCTCCTGTTGAAATCTAAATCATCCTTAAAAGTCCAGTCCAAATGATAAGTCTTCAATGAGGCCTTCCCTATTCCATTCCTTCATTTCAACTGGGAAATCTAATCTCTTTGAACTCTCATAGCACTTCGTAATCCTCATAAGCCTACAATATTCTATTTTGTTTTATAGTTATTGGTATTTTCTTTCCCCTACTGGGTTGTAAACTGCTTTCAAGGACAATGATTTGTCTGGCTTATTTTTATATCCCCTTTGATGCTTAGCATGCATTTAATAAACATTTTGCAAAGTGCTTTGCTTTTCTCCAGCTAAATATTCCAGTGGATCTGTAAACTTATCAATGTGAGTATTGCTTCCAACAATGAAGAAATAAATCATCTATATCACCTCATCCCATGTGACTCTTATATATTAGCCCTCCTATATATACTCCATGATCACTCCACTGAAATTCTCTCTAGCTCTCTTGATATTACATAGGTACCAGTGCAGCACATGGGCAGTTCATTTGTAACCTTGACTCTTACTATATTATATAGATGGCCCACCTCCTTTTCCAGTCATACATCCCTTTGGTGATATATATTACTCTGTTTTTTGCTTGCAATTCACTGTTGATAATAATCTTCAGTATAGTTGTACACACCAATGCCTTTGACTAAGCTGCAATTTTGATTCCATAAATATTCCAATATTCTATTATCAGTTGCCTTCACCAACAGAATATTGATATTAAAAAAATATGAGCATTTGTTTCAGGAAGAGGCTTGCAGTCATTAAAAACTGCATGGAATTTTCTAAACACAGTCCAGCCCACTGTCTACATCTTATTTAGTTCTAGGCCTCGTTCATTATTCTTTTATATTATCTAACCTATATATGTGTCTAATCAACTCTACAAGCAACAAATCTAACTGAATTACATTTTTCATCCACTTAGTTTTTCCTATTTGATTAGTTAGTCCAGTCTCTTTTGAATGATTATGATCCTCAGTTAGGAGATTTTGCAGTGTTCCAGGGCTTGATTGCATTAGCACAATGGCATCCACTAACAGTAGCATCTGGAAAGTTTGACCAGATGATCAGGGAATCTCCCAATTAGATACTCCTCTGAACATATTCCATGACAAAAGCATCATTGTATGGTATACATTTCTTTGTTTTATGCCTCAATTGCTACTAATAATCAAACTATCACCAGTTATTTATGTTGTTGCATATATCAAGGAATCTTTTGTGGTCTTTTCTAACATAAGCAAAAAAGATAACTTATTAAGGAGGCTTTAATCCTGAATTTTTTTCTACCAAGTCAATTTTTTCCAACAAATAAAAACAGTGAAATCTTATATTCTCTATATACTCTTCTGTCAATTATATGACTGTAAAGCTAGTCTACTCTAAAATATGGTTTGTAACAACCTGTGTATTCCATTCCCACATTCTATTCAAGGGTGCCCATGAAACGTATGTAAATTATTCTCATATTTTGTATAGATGAGGAAATAGGCCCATGAATTAGTAGTAACTGCTAATTCCTTGATCAAATCTTTCCAATAATAATAACATCTATAGTTTCTCCCCCAAAATTGACCAGTTTTTTTTCCCTCCTTTAGATAATTAGGAAAGTCATTCCTTCAATTCCTTCAACATTGTATTTATTCCTTTCTGTGTACTTAGTCTGATCTTGCTGCCCTTCTTGGTTTTTGTTTCTTTGGCATTTAATGGAATTAAATTTCACTTCTTCATGTACCACTTTGGTGACCATAACAGAGTCCAAATATAGTGGATCACAGGCTCATAGGATGTAGAGTTGGAGGAGATTTTGAGGTCATCTAAGCTAACCCTTCATTTGCAGATGAGGAAACTGAGGCCCACAGATGATGTGACTTCCTAAAGTCATACAAGTAGAGATAGAGCTGGTATTCAAATTTAATTCCTATGTTTCTAAATCTAAAGTTCACTGCTATTATTAAAAAAAAACTTCCAGCTTCTATGGGAGGTTTTAGGAGAAGAGAAAAGAACTAGAACCAAATGAGTAGGAAAAAAATTATGCAAGTGATTTTGAGGGATTTAGACCCTTGTGGAAAAGGCCAGAGACTGAATCTGAGCAGAAGTCTGGATCAATTTAGGAAGAAGCTTCATGAGAACAACTTAAGCTGAAGGAGGAGAAGAACTCAATATAAAACAAGGCTCATTCTGAAAGAAATAAAAAAAAAGATTGAATAGCGAAAGCATGAAGAGAAGGATTCAAGAGGGAAGAGCAAGGTAAGGTAAATAAGTGTAAGGGTTCCATGAGCTACAGCTGATCACAGAATCTAAAGTTTCAAACCAACAATCCATCTAATAAAAAAAAATTCATATACTCCCAGGTAAAAGAAGTTCTCAAGGCAGTTAAAGAGAAGTTAAAGTAATAGCTCCTTGCAAGGAAATATGTCCTCAGATGTAAGCAGTTCATGAAAATGAAAGCAAGTAAAAGCCTTCAGCAAAGAAATTAATAGCAGTTGTCAATGAGAAACTGCATTTATATTCTTCTTGCCTAAAGGACGCACAGTTAAATCTCAGATCAATCCATCTGGAGGCAAAGTCACAATTCAAGCTTCCCCAAGACTACATGATAGATTTTTGCTCACAATATTCCTAACTGGTGTCATGAGGGGGGGAAAGTGTTAACTCATGCATCCCCAATTCCACTAGTACCCTGACCCACAAAAATCAGAAAAGGTAAATAAAACAAATAGGTGAATTGGTAAGCAAAACAATTATGGAATACAAAGCTAATTAGAGAAGGAGAAAAAAAGTTACAGATATAGTTGTCTAAGTATTGTTGAGGGGAAGGAAAGCAAGTTACTTTGGCTGTCAAGTTAGTGGTGCCAAGGCTATAGAAATATTAAGGAGGTATTTAGAAAGAGATACACTCATAAGCAATTCGAAAAACAAGGTCCAGAATCTAAATCAGAATGGAAAGTAGGCAGAATTATATAGTTCCTTGCATTTTCAGTGGAACATTTTAATTTCTGCCACTGTTGCAAGTAACTGTTGTGTTCAAAATATAGATTGGTTTCCATCCCAGAAGAGAAAGTGAAGGGGCTCAAGGAATCCCTCTCACGCTCTAAGTAATCAAGGATAATGAAATATTCCTAAAAAGAAATCTGAAGTAAGGCTACAATGGGAGAAAAAAGATATTAAGTGACTGAGGACAAATCTGACTTCTGTCAGGAAGTTAAAGAAAATCTTGGAAGAATGTCATCCAGAGGACAAAAGGAAGACAAACACAATTATACATTTGGAACTTTCAAAAAAAATCCCTCTAATTTGAGACTTTCTGAAGAGGAAGGAGCTGCCTCCTCTGAAGAAACAGCAGCTGCTTGGCCTCCAAAGACTGACAAAGTAGAAACACAGAAGCTATCAAGTAAGGGATCATCCAATAAGTGTCAGAAGAAGAGAAACAGGAATGGTAGTTGGTAAATTCCTCTTCAGAGATGCTGTAGTTATTTGAAGACTTGGGAACAATAATAGAAAAGATATATTATCTTCCTTGGTCACATACCCAAGATGTAACAAAGATCCTCCTATCAAAACAGTTCTCATGATTCATGTGGACACAAACAATACTGCCAGAAAGGAACCTACAAAGCATTACCATAGATTATAAAGTCTTGGCCAAAAAACTGAAGATCAAAATAGCTCATATTATATTTCTCTCCCTGTTTCTTATTGAAGGTAAGGAAGGGGAAAGAAAAAATTGAAATTGGGAAAGAACAGCTAGCAACTAAGATGGAATCTGAGAACAGGATTTGAATTTCCAAACCTTGACTTTAACCTGTTCAGTAATGATAGGTTCCCTATCAGGATGGAATTTACTTAACAAAGACTGGGAAGTATGAATTTACTTGATATCTTGCAAATTTAATTAGGAAGTGTTTAAACTAAAAAGTTTGAAAGAAAGAGACAACAGGCTAGGCATATTAATTAAAACAGATACCACAGGGGCTGCTAGGGGGTGCAGTGAGTAGAGTACCAGCCCTGGAGTCAGGAGGACCTGAGTTCAAATCCGGCCTCACACACTTGACACAATTACTAGCCGTGTGACTTTGGGCAAGTCACTTAACCCCAATTGCCCTCCAAAAACAAACAAACAAAAAAACCCCCAGATACCACAGACCAAAGGAAAAGTAATAGTTGAGGCACCCATCATTTCACAAAAGTCTAAGAAAGGAACCAGTGGTAAAGTAATTTCTATATACAGGTACCCAAAGTTTAGGTAACAAGAAACATAAAATACAGATCCTAACATGAAGAGATAAATTTGACTAAGCGGGTGACACTGAGGCTTGAAGAAATTCAATGGATTACTGGAATATGACTCTGAGTAGATATGCTTTATTAAAAAAAAAACAGGATGGGTAAAAAGTGATAATGGTGGGAGTGGGTTGAGGAATAGCATACTGAAATACTCGTGAGGAAATGCAAGAACCAGCGTGAAGAATCATGGTCAAAAGTATTTGGGTAAAACTTAATGGAAGAAAAAATAAATTATTTTATTATTGATGTATACTATAAGTGTCTTAGGAAAAGGAAACAGAAGAAGAGTGTGGGAAATGGATCACAGGCCTAGTACGAAGTCATGATATAATAGCGGTAAGGGTAGAGAGAGGTCTTCAATGCTCATGATCTCCTGGGATTTCCTCTGTCAAAAGGATAGTAACTCAGAGCTTCTTAACTTACCTTATGGATAATTTCATCCTTTCCTAATGGAGGAAAACTCTGTTTTGGATCTGATTTCTAACAGGACAAAGACATTTCTGGGGTAGAAATGGCAGGAACTTTGGTGAGTAGTAAGGAGAGAAGAGAATAACTGCTCCCTCCTAGAGCTTGTGATTTAAGAAGGAGACAGAAGCTGGACGTGGACTTTATTCTAGTTGTTGAGATCAAAGGATTTAGGGATCCCATGGGCTAAAATTCTGCATGGAAATTTATTCCAAAAGGAATCCATAGAGAATCCAATGACCAACTTAGCTTTTTTTTTTCCAAGATACATATAGAAAGTGGAAAGAAGTACATATAATGGGAAAGAATACCCCCCAAAAAGAGGGATTGTCAATAATATATAAAAACTCCTGAGTGCTAAACATTAGAAAAAGCTAGGGATGGTTTTGAAAAGTCAAGAACAAAAAAATGGGTCGTTTAATATATATTTGGCCAAGGAGGAGAATCAATGAAAGGAAAAGACCAATGCTTAAAGTAGATGAAACAATGATAACTGACAAATTCTAAAATGAATCATTAAAAAGATAGTGATTAGAAGTGGAGTGATGGGGTACTTGAGTGCTTATGCTTTGGACCCCAGTTCCAAGATTACATGTCTCCTTAGCCTCAAAACAGTATCCCTGATAGTTTTCTCTCCAGTCCAAGGACACTATGCCTAACAGTAACTCATGAGTGGGCCCCAGTGAAACAACCTATCATTCCCAATACAAGAAAAGTTGACCTCTGAAGAAATTCTATTGTAAAAACAGAACTATCTTGTAAACATAGAATTATCATGTATTGATTCCCAAAGTTATCATATTCAATCCAGAGGTCAAGATATAGATATCAACTCTCAAAGCTATCTTGCTATGGACATAACAGACCAAAAATACCCTCCTGAGAAACCCCTTCCTCTGGTTTCCAGTAGTGAATGGCACATGTGACCAGGGTGGTAAATTATCACCTAATTAGCATATCTGTCAGATAATCCATTACTTTTCCTATATAAGCTTTAGCATCATTCCTGTTAAGTTACAAGTTCCTTAAGAGGAAGGCAAGTTCCTTTGCCACCTTGACTTAAAAAAATGCTTGAGTCCATCAATTCGTTCCAGACAACCCTGTCCAGTACTCTAATTTTTGGGGGTCCCTGAACCCCTTAAGCTGCATCATTTCTTTGGTGCAAAGAGTCAGTATGCTTTCATCAAGAACAGGTAATGCTAACTTTATATCCTTCTTTGAGGGTTTGTTAACCCTCAAATATATACCATATCAGAGAAATAGCAAGAAAAAATTTGTCAAATTTGGGGGGAGAAAATTAGCAGTAGTAGTTAAAGGGTAAATTGAAAACTAGTTGAATGGAAGAACCAAAAGAGTAGTTTCTAATGGTAATATATGAGCTTAGGAGAAGGTCTCCAATGGAGTGCTCTGGGGATCTTGGCTTAGCCCTGTGGAAAAAGTTGTAGGTGGGATGCTTATCAAATCTGCAGATAACATAAATCTTGGAGGAATAGCTAAAACACAATTACAGAGTCAAAATCCCATTTCTACCTTCCAATATTGACTGGCAAGAGTACTGAGCTAAGTCTAATAAGATTATAATAAATAGGGATAAATGTAAATCCATAAGCTTTGGTTCAAAAACTCAGCTTCATAGGTGCAAAATGCGAGAAACAATGTACAAGAGCTGTTTAACTGAAAAACATCTGGGGATTTATGGACTGAAAGCTCAATAGAGCTCAGCATTGTGATGTGGCTCCATTTAATAAAACTAATTTAATCTTGAGTCAAATTTTTAAAAATGTAACTTCCAGGAATAAGATAGTAATTGTTCAAATACACTTCTGCCTGGTTAGAACACCTCTTGAATATTATGTTCAGTTCCAGGCACCAAATCACCAAAATTAGGTAAAATGTTGACAAAATAAAGATCATCCAAAGGAGAGCAACCATGATAGTGAAGGGCCTTGAGTCTTTGTCATAATAGAATCCACTGAAAGGAATGAGTATGTTCAGGCTAGAGAGAAGAACTCAGAGGGAATCATCTTCCCCCAGCAAAAAAGCAAAACAAAACCAGAAAAATAAAAGCCCTTCAATTATTTGAAGGGTTACCATAGAGAAGAGGGAACAGATTTGCTCTTTTTGTCCTCCAAGGACAAAACTTATATATATATAAAACTTCCTAACCTCCGGAGGTCATGAGTTCCTCCTTTATGGAAGTCTTTAAAAAGAGTTTGTATAACTATTTGTCAGTTGCACTATACTGGGGATTCCTTTTTAAGGAGAGATAGTTCAGATTAGATGACCACTGATGTCCCTTCCAATTTGAACAGTCTGTGATTCCATTATTATTTGTCATTTGCTTTTCTTAGTGAGTGGATGTTTACATTTAGAGAAAGAAAATGCACTATATACCAAGAGTCAGTGCAGTTTAAAACTTTAGTAGCTTAAAATTACAGTAAGACTTTCAGGACACCATGTTCATTTTTAAATATTCCTTATGGCTTAAGTTTTGTTTTTTTTTTAATCCATAACCAGAGAGTACTACTTTAAAATAAAATTTTTAATTAAATTTTATCTTTTTAATTTTAGATATTTTTTCTCTTCTTCCTACTTCCCCATCAAATTGGAAAAAAAATTAAACCTTTAGAACAAATTTGCATAGTTAAGCAAAAAAAAAACAACTTCATATTGGTCATTTTCAAAAAATGTATCTCATTCTGCATATTTACTCCATCTACTTGCTATCAAGTAGTGGATAGCATTCTTCATTATCAGACCTATAAAATCATGGCTGATCTTTGATTCCATTGGTCAGAATTATTTAAAAAAGTTGTTTATTTTACAAACCTTCCTACATTTCTCTGAAAGTAAGATAAAGTTTTAAAGATAAATTTTACAAACCTATGGGTCCATGCAACTTTCACCAGCTTGTAACATATGAATTGCCACAACAACCCTACCAATACAATCTTGAAGGCATTGAGAGATTTTTGATATGGCTTCCTATACATTTTCCACCTTCCCCATGTCCACTTTTACATTAAAGTCACCATATATTAAAGTATATTTGTCTTTAATTAGGAATTCTTCATAGATTGTCTCCATCATTTCATCTACTATGACAGAGTTAAGCACAGAAGCTAAAATTATATTCTTTATGCCCTCTCTGGACAGTATAGGTGAGATGGGCACATTTACCATGAAGTGTTCTTTCTTGGTTTTGGACCATAAAAACAGTTCCATCAATTTCTGTATTTACTTTTCTAAAAATAACCTGTGAACTATCATTTCATTTAGCTGCTATTTGCTTATATCTTCTGACTTCACTAAAAGCAAGAATATAATAACTGATATGATTCAACTCCTGCAATAATATGTCAAATTGTTGGTCATTGGCTAAGGAGCTCACAATTAGAGCATCAAGTTTAGTTAATGTTTACAGATGGCCTAAAAACTGTGTTTCTTAGCACCCTCTGCCCCCTTTTCCTCCATTATGCAATGATCACTGAAGAAGTGGAAAAAGTCTACAAAGACTGAGGGCCATTTGTCTTTTATTTTCTTTCATGCATTGCCACGGTCTAAGAATTCATCCCTAAGAGACAGCCTATAGGTAATAATTGTCATTAGATTTAGCTAATCCTTGAAAAATAGGGATCGTGTTTAATTCCTGATAGAACTTGTGCCCCACTGGCATGGCCTTCAAAAACCTAGGTCACCACTATACCATGATGAGTCATTAGAGTAAGATGTTATCTGGATGTATATCCATGTAGGTTATTCAAAAAGTCATATACCATCCATAAGAAAGCAACTGTGTGGTCTTAGATACATCAGCAAGTCTAGAAAACCATGGAAGGGATTCAAAGATCTTTAAATATTTATTTTAATCAACAACATGGACACAAAATACTAATTTACTTATTCTTATGTAATAATGATGACCAAACACTTATATAGTATCTTAGAACTTACAAAATGCTTTCATCACAACAACCCTATGGAATAAGTAGCCCATCAATTACTCTCCCCATTTGAAGATGAAACATCTCATCAAGGTTAAGTGAATTACCCAAAGTCTCATAGCTACTGAGTGGCAGAATAAGGATTTGAACTCAATTCTGTCCTTTTCACAGTGCCACACTCTCTGCATTGCTATAAGTTGGCTAAAACATATCGATTTAATTCAACATCTTTTGTACTTATTCCAGTTTATGGCCTTTAAAATATTAAGCAGCTCCTTTTCTTTTTGCTCTATCTAAAAAGAGAGAAATACATATTATTTAGCCAAGAGTTCTTATTGTATTTTTTAAATCATAAGCTTGACTCTCCTTTCAGAGATTCTTTTGTAGCTGTTTTAGGGATTGATGTATCTTTTCCCCTTAATTTAGATTTTTGCCAGGGCGTTGATGTGTGTGAAACATTTGTTTGTGGCCCAAACTTTTTACGGTTTGCTTCTATCTGATGGGAATAGGAAGTCACAAATATAGTGTTTATTTGAAATGAAATAAAGTATTTTTTTCAAATTTTCCTTTGATGTGTAATGATGTCATTTTAATTGAAAACATAATTGAATCGGCCTAACTTAATCTTCATTAAGTAAGTTCTTAGATAGAAACTTACTTAAACTTGATTAAGTAAATTCTTGGCTAGTACCTTCTAGAATATTCCTCTATTCTAAAATATTACCTAGGATGAGGCACATACATAAGTATATTCTCTTTGGGTTTAGGAAACATACACATCATACAAATATACTTTTTTCACAGAAGGCACCTAAGGCATAAAGCAAGCTATATTCTTGGACTGCTTTGTCCTTACAGCCCAATGTTTTGCTTACTCACACACGTTCTTCTTAGTCTCCTCCCCCTAAGAAGAAATATGTGTTCCAGTCATCACTGTTAGCATATTTCCCTGGCTGATAACAACACCAAGATGGGCTTTGTCCACCTTACCTACCATCTCTAGCATCTGAATGTTATTTCAACTTTTACCCCTTCAAATAGAACCAAACAAAAGTCCTCTTTTGAGATATTACAGCTAGTTGCCATTTATGGCAATCAAGCAACACTTCTGATATTCAGATGTTGTACCTAACTGTGGAGAAAGGAAGGTGAAAGTCCAAGAAGAAAGACTATTTTGATGTAGTAGTAGTAGTGGTGGTGGTGGTGGTAGTAATAATAATCATCATAACCATACACGTGCACACACACAATGTCTTGTATGCATTATCCTATTTGACCTAGACAAATATTAATGTTGTTTAAAACCTACCATTAAAATTATAAAATAAAAAATAACAGTATTTAAAACATGAGTTGAAGGGGAAAATTGATTATTTAGATGAATCCTTAAAACATTCTATACTATTTAATTACTTCTATGCTAGTCTCCTACCACCACCACCACCACTATCTCTTATAAGTAAGTATGTACTTACATACCTACCACTGTCTCTACATACATACTATTGCTCTATTGTGTTCAAGAACCCTACTGACCTAAAAAAAAAGTTAACTCACCTTTCATATGCCTAACCTGCTCTCAAAGACTAATGGTCAAGAATTTGACAGGCCATCCATGATAAGGAAGACTTTAATTTGAAGTACCAAACTTTATTTTAACATTGCCTACAAATGATAACTAGGTTAGCAAAGCACATGATAAGGTTTGTTTTTTACAAAAGAAATATGGTTAAGTTGCTAGTAATGATAGCTCAAGATGGAAACTGTAACTTAAATGGTATATCAGAATAAGAAATACCTTTATAGTTTTTTTTTCCAATGAAAGAAAAACCATTATTATTGTCCTAAGCCAAAAAAAAAACCTCTGTTTCTCATGGAGAAATGTCTTAAAACACATTTTAATAGACCCAGAATCCAGATTTAAAGTCAGTTATTAGTGATTTCATATTTAAAGGAGGCTATTGACTTTCTCAAAATTATTGAACAAAAATTATGCATCATTGGTAGTCATTTGCATAGCAAGTCCTAAGTAGTTCAAAATATTTCTGAGATTTTTTTAAGATTATAAGAATTTTTGGGGCAGCCAGGTAGCACAGCGAGTAAGAGCACTGGCTCCAGTGTTGGAATGACCTGGATCAAATCCAGGCTCAGATACTCAGCACCACACCCAGAAATAACTGGCCGTGTAACCTTGAGCAAGTTACTTAACCCCAATTGCTTTAAAAAAAAAAAAAAGATTATAAGAATTTTTTTTGAAAGACTAGATAGAGAAAAGGAGAAGAGGATGAGGAACACATTTTGGTTTTTGTTTATTTAATATGAGTGTATTGGAGGTGAGGGTGAGGTGGTGTTTGCAGCACAATTAAAAGTCCAGAACATTTTAAAGTCCCAAAGCACCATTTTTATCCAATGATATTTTCCCGATGGTATATCTGAAATATCCAATTAAGGCAATTTTCTAATTTTAAACATAGTAGTGTATTTGTATTCTAGCCCACTAAAACCATATTTGGATGTTGTTATTGATATAGTATCTGTTGCTGGCATGTTTTGCATTGTTAGTGGTATGGATAAGTTTTAAACAGACCCATAGCTCAAGGAAAAATCTTCCATTTAAAAGTTTGATGAGGACCGACTACATTTCTTCTATAGATTACTATACAAATTGTAGAATATAAAGGAAAATTGGTTGATGTTTTGATTGTTTTCTTCAAAGAGCTGGTAGTAAATATCCATGGCCTTTCTGAGAAGACCAAAGTCAGCCTATATCATTCAAAGTACTGGTAATATCTGACATGTTCACAAGTTCAGTGGTTCTAACTTTGTTTTTTATCTAATCTAGCACTAATGTATGCAAGTATTTTTGGGAATGTATCTGCAATTATCCAAAGACTGTACTCAGGAACCGCCAGGTACCACATGCAGATGCTGCGAGTAAAAGAATTCATTCGCTTTCACCAAATTCCTAACCCTCTGCGGCAGCGGCTTGAAGAATATTTCCAACATGCTTGGACTTACACCAATGGCATTGATATGAATATGGTATGTAGCTCTGTTTTCAAAAGTGAAACATCCATCATTGCAGTCTACAGCTAAAATTTTTTCAAGTCTCACCAGCTTGAAACCCCCCTGCTTTTTGTTTTTTCCTCTTTCAAATATTTATTTTCTACCCTGAAGATAATCTCTCATTCTCAATTCATGGCATTGCATGGTGCTATATCTAGTTATATTGTGTGGCAAAGGCATTATAACGTGATGCAAACTGATATAACTTTATGTACTAGGGACTCCCTCTTCAGACTTTCAGTGTTCTAGGTAAGATCCAGCACCCAAGAAAGATCTGGGCCAATGTAAATTAAGATTTGGCAAGTGGACATTATCAGGTTTGGGTAAGGCCAGAATAAATGAGTCCTCATTAAGATAAGAACTAAGGTTACCAAACTTTAAAAGGTAGGATGTTTGGGGAACGCATGCCAAACATTAGATTCCATAGGCATTTCATATGCATTCTGTGATGGGAAGTTTAATATTTCCTTTAAGTACAGTTTTCTTTCTTTTTTTTTTTTCAGTGCTGGTAAGCAATTAACTTATGTGCCCTTATTATTGTACCTATTGGGTTTAATGAATCTTTTCTTTCAAGCAGAAATATGGATTCTTTCATCTCTTTTAGCCAAAGCACACAAAATAATAACTTGCCATAGCCCACTTCTTATTGCACCACTACTCAAAGGGAAACACAATTAAATATATGCTATCCCAATAAGCTTTTGCTTTTATTAGAAGAACATTGCAAGATATGATGCTGATATTCATTTGACTTTGCTGTTTGGACTGATTGATCACTTAAATAAGTCACCTAGTGAGCCATTGTCTGCAGCATCCTATCCAACTATAATAAAATGATCAAAATTAAGTTGTCATCCAATGTGGCTACTATTCCAAAGGTAGTCGCTGTTTCTAAATATCCTTCCAAAAAGGAAATCTCTCATATTTACAATGGTAGTCATACCTATTTAAATCAACAAGCTTATGCTTCCTAGATGACCAGTTGCTCAGAGATCTGGAAGCTTGATCAAAATAAATATCTTCAGGGAAAGAGCAAAGATTCATAATTATCAGTCAGGGTACAGAAAACAGTTGGAAGTATTGCCTAATTTGCAAGAATCTTCCATTTATGTGCGAATAAATTCCTCACAGCTTGATGCAATCTATATTAATCAGAAATAAGGCCACTGTTGTTCATAAAACACTTTAATTTTTAGAGCTAATCAAATCTGTCCTTATGGATATTAATTAATATATTTCATCTAAAACATTCATTGAACTCTGAGTTGTTTCCAATAATCCCAAAGCTCTCTATGAAGAATTCATTCGCTTTTTGATGAATGAATCTCACTGCTAAGGGAACACCTTAATATCACTTGAAAGAATGCTCCCGAATTGATTGATGCTCTCTATTTCAGTAAGAGTTTATTGTTTAACCAAGTTTTCATCATTCAGAAAGTACTGGGGGCTTTCTGCTGTGTAGGATAAAGCAGTATGATTATATGTTTTAACTAAAATCTGCATCACAAAATTTCTTTCCATACTGCTAGTTTATTGCACAATAGTGGGGGAAAAAACCCACTTACTTATGGTATCATTTCTTCTCCCTGTATTATTCTAGTATTGTGATCATTTTGTGAGCACAAGTCTACTTTTGTGACTATTTACTTTTCATTGTTTGAATCTATTACCTATGACTATGGTTTATATACCACTTGCCTAATTGATGATGTACTTATGAAAGATTTATCTCTTTCCTGTCTGCTTCACACCTTAATACATGGAATCACAACACCCACCGGTAAGAGCAGGAGGTATTTATATATAATTTAATTCTCGTGTAAAATATTGAGAATATCCATGTTATCTGTCAGGTTTAGAGCTTGTTTAATGCTTTCAAATTTCAGTTTTAACCTTTTTTTTGCATGATGGAGTGGTAGGCAACACAAGATAGAAATCTCTGGGAGATAAGCACGGGGACAAGGTAGAAAAATAGACATTCTTAAAGTGAAGAACTGCTTAAGCTAAAAAAATTTTTTTCAACAATTTGCTACTCCCCAATACAAATCACATTTCTGTACTCTGCCCCACCCTAACACACACACACACACACACACACACACACACACACACACACAACAAAAAATGTGTATACGGTTTGCATTAGATAGCTGTCATGAAGAAATGTCACTCTCTCTCTGGTCATCCTGTATTTTCCTTATGTAGGCACTTTTCTTTTCTATCATCTGCATGCCTATATAACCTGCTGGTGGGCTGTGTGAGCTCTAAACCATGTGCTTAGGAGATTTGCATGTGGTTTTGAGAGCTTGACCTTGCACGAACTTCCTATTTGTACACAGTGTCTGCCTTTTTCATCTCGTGACTGCCAAGTGAGTAAAAATAATCATATGAGATTAATTAGCAAATTCTGAAATATCTGATGTCATATACTTGGTTATTAAACATAATAATCAAAAAATACCTGTTTAAAACCTACATTATTATTATATTTATTGGAGAGAAATAAAAGTAGTGAATTTCTTCTGAAACAGTATGTAGGCTGTTAAAAATAATCCCTCAGTGACTTGTGAGAATTACTTAATTTAAATTGAGTGAGACAGTAACATAATTTAAATTTAAAGGTTTTAATACTTTTATATTCCTTGAGTAATATTCTTTTTTCTTCAAGGACATTCCATATTACTTCATTTGAGTATAACTTTAATCATAATTTCTCATAAAACCTTTCAGAAAAGCTGGTTTCACTATTAGTCCATATCTAAAAGAAGCATAAGATTTCTAACTATAATATGTTATGGTTTGTTAACCATACTATGTACATACTTAATTGGTCTAAAACAGTCTTTCCTGCCAAAACTTTTGATTGCATAGCAATTAACAAAAAAATAAAGATGGAAGAAATATTGAATAATATAATAGGGTCACCTTTTCCTTCCTACAAGATCCTTTACCTATTTAAGTAACCACTCCTATAATATCTACAAACTAAAGTTATCCTGGAAACAGTTGTTAGTATCCAACTCCATAACCAGGGGATGTTAATAATTCAATAAGCTCTTTTTGTGATCCAGGCATCAGGGGCAGCACAGCCAGATGATTGAAGCCTAGAGCTCATTTCCAAAATTGCGTCAGGAATCTGGTACAGATCGTGAGGGTTTTTGTGTTTGGCTTAAGGTTACCCAAGATTTATGACCAGTCACCCATATCTCCAGATCTGTTCTGGGATGTTCTTTCCCCACCAGCAATCTGAATAACTGACAGTTTCTCAAATTAGAAGACATTTTTGGAACTCTGATACTAGCTCAAGGGATTGTTCTGAGTTGACTCAAAGAATGGTTTCCCAGAGGCTTGGTCTAAAAAAACTCTAGAACAACCTTTAGTGACTGATATTAATGCTAGCCCCGCAAAATGCTAGGATTGAAATCATTGGTTATGTCAAACCCTCAGTAACTTTCCCAACATCATTTATAACTACCCTCAACTGATTAGGGAATCTTACTTGATCACATAATTGCCATGGTCAACCATGCATTTTGGATAGAGAAAAAACAAATCCTTCTCTAATTGTTTTGTTGACTCCATAGGTTAGATTCCATCTCATAAAATAATAGTTTTCCTAAAATGTATAAATCAGAAGTTTTTAATTAGTTTAATTGTTATAAAGCCACGACCAACTTCCCAAAAAGCTATATCTGAACTTGCTTTTTTTTGCCAGCAAAACTGGTTAAATTAAAGAAAAGAATTTATAAGTTGTGGGTATTCATTTTTCAAAATTTCTCATGATTTCTTGAGATTTGTGAGATCTTCTAGAAGAGTCTACTAGGCCTCTAACTCAATTTTACTTCAATGATTGTTTCTGTTTTCTCCTGAATCAGGACGGCATCCAGTGATACCTTTGACCCTATCATTTATACTTGGTCTAACCTTATCCAATCAAAGATGTGTTTTTTCCAGTTCTCTGCACACAACTCATTAAAAGGACTTCATGTGTGCTGGACCAGCATTCCCAGATCTACACTGGTCCTGGGGCTGTGTAAGTGAGCTGACAGAGAATGGCAAAATCGTTCAGTCATGGCCAGTTAACTATCACATAGAAAAAGTTCCTGTCTCCTAAAACTATACTCTTATTTCTCATGATGGTTTGGAAGTGACCTGGGATTCACAAAAGCTGTGCTAATGGAACTCAAGCTCTGACTAGTCCTACTGTGCTGGAAAAGTTTAGAATATTAGCCTGGCAACAGGTATATATGCCATCTGAAAACCTACCTAGCTAAATGCAGAGAGACTGCTTGACAGAAAATGTGTATGCCATAATAATTCATGAAGACTATCTGCTAAGGCATGGAGGGGTCAAGATGCACTTTTGTGGGGAGAGTTCCCACACCTATGAGATCACAGATCCTTCATGTATTGGAGTGAGAAGAAAGAGGCTCATTTTACTCCAATGCTCTCTGAAATTTTTTTAAAGTAATGGTTACATATTATAGCATTTTGTACTGTGCAGTACACAGAATGTTTTTCATTTGCTGAAGCAAATAGATATATTCTTGAAAGCATTTCACCTCAAATCAGTAACACACTATAGGAAAAGAAGAGCAGAGCCAGATTTGGATACAGTGATCAATGTGAGCCACCAATTCCTTTTTTATTCCCTGTAGGGAGGAGCTACCTTCTTAGTATACACTGGATAAATTAAAAAAACAAAGCAGTTTTACCATACACCAAGGAGGTTCTATGATTTTGTTGGCTTGACGAGCTCACAGCAGGCCAATTCTTTTCACCAAAGACCACAGCCAGTCTATAACTTAGATACTTTGTGGGGAGTGCACAAAAAAGCACATAGAAATTAAGTGACATCACACAACTAATGACTGCCAAAGGTAGCATTTGAAACCACATATACCTGATTACAAGCCCATTATCCTAATTATCCACCACTCCAGGAGATGTCTACAGTTTTACACTATACCAATTCACAGGAATTGCCTGGCTTTCTGGGAAGCACGTAGCAAAATTATTACCATGAGTTCTACCCTTATTAAAAATCTTTTGTTTTACTCAGAGTCTCACATACCCACTGACTAATAGGATGACAGTTGTAGAACACCTGTTGCTTAAGAAAAGATGATATTTTCCTAGCCTGGGTCCTCTAAAGTAACACGTTTCCATTGGATTTTTTTTGAAAACTTCTTAATCATTTTAAAGAAGAGAACAATTAATATGATCTGGACTTTTCTGACACTAAGAAAACTTAAAACATTATAGACCTAGAGCAATTTTAGGACAATGTACTCACTAAGTCACCTTCAACAAGTCATTCTCACCATCATCATCATCATCGTCATTGTCAAAAATATTCAGTGCCCATCTGCACCTGGCTCTATGCTGCATGCTGTATAAAACGATGGCAACTGCTCTTCAGCAGTTTCCAAACCAAGAACAAATTCTAGTTGGTGACAAACATGAAAATTAAAAGTTACCACCAGAAAAAGAGTAAATGATATTTAAAAACATAGGTTTCACATTATAGCCACAGGTTTCTGTGCTTTGTTTCTCTATTTGTAAATTGCAATTAGGAATTATCTCCCTGTAGTGCCATTAAAATAAAAATTGTCAAAAAGTTTTGCTTAGTTCCTTAAAATGAAGAAAATATTCAGGCAGGGTTCCACAAAACTATTCATTCATAGGATTCACCATTTAAGTTTTAATTTAATCTTAAGGATCCTCGAAGAGATCTCAGATGTCATCTTCTCCAATTCTCTCCTTTTACAAATGAGGAAACTGAGGCTCAAATAGACTTGGTGGCTTGTCTAAGATGACACAGTAAGTGGAAAACTTAGGATTTGAACCCAGTCCTCCAGCTCCAAATCCACTACACCACATTGCCTTAGAAGAAGTACAGGCTTTAAAAACTTTATATTCATAGGACATGGGACCAATTACTTACCAACTTAGTTTAAGATCACACTCTAATCAAGGTAGGCTGAGAACAATGTAACTTAATAATTAGATGGAGGCAAACTACCTTGGATCACTTTTTAAAGGATTTTTTTTTAGCAAAATAATTTTTCGCATGATCTAATCCAAAATAATCAAAGGCCTGTGGTTAATGGAGTAATTTAGTACTGCGGTTAACGTTGGAGTAATTTAGTAGAGACAAAAAATGAACAATTTCCTGCAGAACAAAGTTCAATGGAATTGGTAACCAAAGCTCCATCCAATCTGACAAGAAAATTCTTTGTTCCTTAGTTCAGTTCAACAGTTATTAAATGCCTATTGTGTGCAAAGCCAGGAACTAATCCCTGAGAAAGATGCCAAGAGTAAGCAGAGGTTTCTTAAAAAACTAATCATGTTTCCCCAAGCCCAGCCTTTTTTACAATACTCTTCTGGTGATGGTATAGGATTGCTATATGAGTGAGAATTGTGCTATAACCCAGTCTCCTGAAAATTAAAGTTGAGGGCCTTCAAAAGTCAATGAAGATGGGTACATGGTGCATATGATCAGGTTGCAAAATGTTGTTGATGAAGAATTATGTAGAATAAATAACATAAAGGATACCATCAAAGAGATGGTTCTAGGGGAAAAAAGATATGCCAATAATGTATTAAGAGCAAGAGGCCCATGTAAGGCCAAGAGGCCTAGAAGAAAGTCCCCAGCATATTGCTTAGTTCCCCTAGGAAGGATTTGTGAGATACCATAGGAAAAAAATCCATCATTTGTATACAACCACTGAAGGAATTTATTTTGCTTGACTATACATATTTGTTATGAAAATGTTTTCTTTTTCCCAATGGATTAAGTAGAAGGAAGAGAAATCCTTTTCTGTTAATATTTTTTTTAACTGAGGAGTGGGTGGAGGCATGCCACAAATGTGGAATGTTGCATATACTTTCAGATAAGGTCACTGTAGTATTAGTTTTACTTGATGGTTTTACTTTGTTACAATAGACATCTCAGGAATTGGGAATAATCTGTAACAATGCAAAAATAAGACATAGAAAACTTCTAAAAATACTTTTAAAAGGAGCACACAAGAGAAATGAATAAAAGAAAAGAATCACAAGATAAACAGGCATGGACAGGTTGTAATATGTATCATCTCTTTACTTCAATGGGCAGATAGGTAGCACAGTAGATAGACAACTTCCTGAGTTCAAATGTGGCATCAGGCACTTACTAGCTGTGTCACCCTGGGCAAGTCACTTAACCCTTTTTTTGTCTCAGTTTCCTCATCTACAAAATGAGCTGGAGAAGGAAATGGCAAACTACTTCAGAATCTTTGCCAAGAAAGCCCCAAATGGGGTCACAAAGAATCAGTCACAACTAAAAAGCAACTGAACAGCTTTACCTCAGTGCTTTAAATTATAGATGTGGGCACTTCCTCCTCCAATGAAAATTGCAGCCCCTCTATGTTTAGGAACTAGTTTCATGGGTTGCTGTGGCCAAAATGAATCATCATCTAATGAACAACTTTCTATTGATTAACATCCAGAACTTAGTCAGTTTGGCCCTCTGACAGTAGAGATAGTCCCTCTGTGTGTCCCTTCTTCAAACTCTTTACAATTTCATAGACTTTATTAGGGTTAATGACCTGGGGATAAAAGGATAAAAGCTTTCTAAAAGCCATCATCATGTCTAAAGCACAAAAAAAATGTTGGGACAGAATTTACATGGAATCTCATTAGCCCTTGTACAGATATAGCTATATATGCTATTTTTGTTCAGTTGTTTTTTTCTTAGCAAGGATACTGGAATGATTGTCATATCCTTCTCCAACTCACTTTACAGATGAGGAAACTGAGGCAAACAAGGTTAAGTGACTTGCCCAGGGTCACACATCTAGTAAGTGTCTGAGGCTGGATTTGAACTCATGAAGATGAGTTTTCCTGATTCCAGACCAAACACTCTATCCACTATGTCCAAAGCACTTCATGTACATTATCTTGCTGGTATCTCTCAACAACCCTGTGGATCATGTGCTTACTGTGAGTTTTGGTATCTTCATTTTATAAGTGAGGAAATTTAGTCTGAGAGAGAAAGTGATTTACCCAGGATCTAGGTGGGATTTGAAACCAGATCTTTCTATCTCCAAGTTCATGGTGCCTCTCAATATTTTGTAACATTCAAAATTATATGTATATCATAGTGTAACCCTTCTATAGAAAAAATATATTTTAAAAGTCATACCAAGTGAGAAGTGGAAGGGTTATAACATGTGTCAGACTTAATTCATATTAATTTTTCTTCCTCTTGTGGTCTAGCCAAATTAACCAATGAGCTATTGCCCAAAGTGAACAGTCCAGCACCCATTTCATGTCTTTGCACAAATTGCCAATTTTTTCCCCTCTAGCTCTTGGAATCCCTAGCCTCCTTCAAGGCATCTCAGGGTCCACCTCCTACTTGAAACTTTTCTAATGGCCTCCCCTCAAACACAGACACACATTTACTCTCCTCTCTTCTCATAAAATGATCTTGCATTTATCTTTATACCTGTTATATTCTATCCCCCTCCCCTAACAACCTCAGTAGAATATAAACCCCAATGACTTGAGAGACTCATTTTTGCTCTGTATGCCTACCACTTAGAGTGATGCTTTGCCCACAAGAGCTGTTTAATAAATACTTGTTGAAATGAATCATGTTAGTTCAATTGTGGGAGTGCCCACCTTGAGAAAATCACCAATTTCTCTCAAAATTTAAAAAGTACTGTGTCTGTCCTTGCTTAAAAGTGCCACTACTGTTTCTGTTGCTCCTGAGGGTGCTACACACATGTAGGAATGTGGCCAGAAAGAACAATGTGTAATCAGTAGTTCTTTCCATATTGTATATGTTTAAAGAACATCCTTTGATTTGGCTTCTAGCTAGAGCTCTGTTGGCCAAATCTCTCACTGGTGGCATGGCTTTCTTACTACCCCATAAACAGCCCAACATCTTGCCCTAAATAAAATGATGGCCCTAGGCCAGACTCATCAATAAGCTGTCGTTACTTCCTACCATTTCCTGAGCCATGTCAAATTACTTAATTCTATGAAATCAACCTGTACAATGTTGTTGGGCAATTCATTTTGTTGTCCTCCCCCTCCCCTTATCTACACACTTCCCTATTCAGTACAAATTCACAATAGGATTCCAGAATCTCCATGGCTACCAAAATACCCCTATTGGAGAAGCCAAAAATTCACTATCTAGTCTTCTTATGCTTTACACTCTCCACATACTTTCCAATCCAGTGACACTGGCTTCCTTGTTCCTTCTCACACGAGACAGTCTACCTCCTGACTCTGGACATTTTCACACTGTTACACAAACCCAGTATGAAGCAATCAGAAATAAGATTACTCTTCTGAGTTAAGACACATTTTCCAGGATGTTTTGGAGGGAATACATTCTTACACTGGATAGGCAGTTAATGATTATTTAAATCCCTTTCAACTCTAAGACACTATGAGAATAATGGAAAGGGACAATTCAAAAAAAAAGCTTCTAGATGTGCTCATGAGGAAAAGATCATTGGTCATACATGAGTCTTCTTTAATCATATCCTTATAAAGTCTCATCGAGACTTCATAATCAATAAATCAACAAACATTTAATGAGTACCTACTCTGTGCCAGGCATTGTGCTAATTTCTGGGATACAAATGCAAAGAAAGAAATAATCCTTCCTCTCAAAGAGCTTACAGAAAGACAGAGATGCATACAGAAATGAATAACTTACCACTCTAGAATTCCATTCATGCCCCAGACTCTGCCAACCTTTTAAAAAGCATTGTTATAGATTCAAGACTCCTCTTAATAATATAGACCAGCATGGGGAAATAATCTAAATTAAATGCATGAAATAGTCCATGAACTTCTGGTCCATTCTCTCACTGTGGAATTCCATTTACTTTATGTATAGCAAGGGACACATTATGCAGTTTCAGATTGCATGTTCCATTGGTATCCTTGAAACATCTAGAAGAAAGGACGGAAACAAGCATTTATTATTAGTATTTACTGTATGCTAAGTTGATCTTCACAATAACCCTGGGAAGCAGATACTATTATCATCCCCATTTTACACTAGAAGGAACTAAGGCAAGTAGATGTTAAGTGACCTGCCAAAGATCACACACCTAGTAAGTATCTGAGGCTGTTTTTGAACTCATGTCTTCCTATCTAGAGACTCACAACTCTATTCATTGAACCATGTAGCTACCTCTGAAAAGTATTCTGGTAAGATCTCAAGTTCAGTGAGTAGCCACTTGTGGGGAATTTATGGAAGGAGTAGGGCAGGGATGGGGAACCAGCAGTCTTGAGGCTACACTGACTAAAGTCATAGGACCACATTTGAGGACCTAGAGGGCCACATGTAATCTTGAGGTTGCAGGTTCCCCAGCCCTGGACATGGGATGCTTAGGCATGACAGGGTTATGATCTTCATCTTTAGAGCATTGAAATCACACAACCATTGAAGTATGGGCATATGGTCAGTAGAAATGACATAGCTATATCCCTAGTAAGTAGAAATATTTATTTCTTTGCAATTGTATCATTGCATTTAATTCAACACCTTGCACATATATAAAAAATTATTCAATTCAATAAACATCTGTTAAGTACCTACTTGGACTCAGTATTGAGCTGGTCACTGGGAGACACAAAGACAAAGACAAAAAAAACACCAAAAAACAAACAGTTCTTATCCTCAGAAAGCTTACCTTTTACTGGCAAGTATGATGTATCAACAGGTAATTAATACAAGATAACTCAATAAGTATGTAGTTGATAATGATGATGATTACCATGTTAGGATAAACCAAATTCTGGATCAAATAGGGTAATGGATTTCTGTCATGTACTATACTTAAAGAAAGGAAATAAGACTCCAATTTTTTTTTCTTGAGGATTGGATAACTTGCTTATGGAACAGTCACCTTTATGAGACAAATCGCCTTACTGACTCTCCTCAGAAGTGTCCCAGCATGTATATCCCTCAGTATTCCCAACATGATGAATAAAAACTGGCACCAGTGGTAGCTTCCTTCCTACTCCCTGACCTTTGTGTCAATCACAAAATATTTGGGAGATATTTTGTCTACACTATTAAATGTTATGAGATTTTAAAAAGTCATTCTGAGAAGTATTTTGAATAGTGCAATAGAAAGGAATTAAGAGACCTATATTTCTTTCTTAACTTTGCCCCTGCTTTATTTTGTTATCTTGGACTCCTCCCACCCACCCTACATACCCCAGTCTCCCAGCCCCAAACAAAAAAAAAGTCATCAATTTTACCCTATTTGTTTAACACAGTGTTTTCAAAGGAGATCATGTAGATGAAAATATTTTTTAAAAGCTCTACTGAAATAAGGGGTAATAGCATTTTAATTTGTTATTATTGCTACTATATTGTCCCACTATATAGGAACAAATATCCCATAGTTTATTACACCTTTCTTCTTCCCTGTATATAATCCTGGATTAATTCCTACATCTCATTTCTCAAAAGATAATTGAAATTATCCAGCAGCAGACATTCTTCCCACAGTACATTTCAATTGTCTAGACCTTCCTCCTCCTCTGATAAGTGCAATCAATTGAGGGGATTAGTGGTTAACTTACCCTAATGACTAATGATCATAAGTAGAAAAATTGTTAGAGGACCTGAATCATTCATCTTCAATTTTTGCTAAAAAGGAAAATGGAAAAATAGAGAAAGCTGCAGAACCAGGACAGCAATTTATACACTAGCAATATTGTAAAGACAAGTTTGAATGACTTAAAAATTCTAATCAATAAGAAGAAGAATCAATAATGAACCATGTTGCCAACCTCCTGACAAACAGGTAATAGACTCCAGGTGCATCCCTGACAATGCAAGGATGCTTTTGTTTGACAATCTATATTCGTTACAAGGTTTTTGTTTTCCGTTTTATTTTTCAACTGGAGGGAGGAAGTGACAAGGAGAGAGAATAAATGCTTGTTAATTGAAAAATTAAAATAAAATGTTACATTTTTTAAAAATTAAATTTTCAGCTAAAGGGAAATATGTAGCTACCCATTGGAGAATCAAAAGAAGTTAATAGAATTTAGTCATACTCCTAAAGGCAACCTGAAACATTTCATAGAACATTTAATCAGCATTTGTTGTGATATTAATGATAATAATTATTTAAATCTGCCATAAAAATAATGGTAGCTTATGAACTAGCATTGGTTGCTTTACTAATAATGAAAGATAGTGAAATTCTACTAAGAACCTGATAATGTCCTCCATAAATTAACATGTATTAAGATAGCTAATGCCTTTAATGAAAAGGTGCAAAAAGGTCAAGATGCAGAGAGATATATGGGAAAGGATAGTTCAGGAAAAGGCAATAAGAGAGGCAAAAGACTAGGCTAAGACCTTTTTAGCATGAACTGTTTCTTTGAAAAAATTGGCAAGCACCACACATGCTGAACACCAAATAAAATAAAAAATAAAATTGATTTCATATATATATATATGGAAAGTGGAAGGCAAGGCAATTGGGGTAGTAACTTGCCCAAGGTCACACAGCTAGTAAATGTGTCAAGTGTCTGAAGCTGGATTTGAAAATTAATTAGATTTTAACAGACAGGAAAAGACTTTTTTTTAATGTGGGAGTTTTCCCTGGATCAGCTTTCTGTGTATAATCTGATCATAGACACATCAGAACTAAGATAAAAATTATTTTTAAAAAACAAGAAAGCATAATGATAGCAAAAATAAAAGTATTACATGCAATAGAAAAATCTTAACTCTGAACTCTTTAAATAAGTCAAAAAGTATTAAACACCTATTATGTGTCAGGTACTATACTAAATATGCAGATGAAAAGAAAGGAAAAAAAAACACCAACTCAAAGAAGTCATAGTTTAATGGAGGAAACAACATGCAAAGAACTACATTAAAGAAGAGTTTATTTCACTGAGGGAAAACTCTAGTTTTAAGAGGAACTGAGAAAATCTTCTTGCAGAAGGTGGAATTTTAGCTGAGATTTCAAGGAATCCAGGGAAGCAAGGAGAAAGAGATGCCAGAGTATAAGAATTCTAGGCATCAGTGACAGTGATAAGAGATGGAGTGTCCTATACAAGAAACAGCACAAAGACTGCTATTAAGGCTTACGTCACTGGAAAGTGCAATACATGAAAATGCTGATAAGTAACTGGCAATTAAAAATAGGGAAGGGACAATTAAAATAACATCACTACAGGCTGTGATAGCTTTACATAGAAAGTTAACCAGTGATACTATTTGCTGCAAGGACCCCAGAAGAGTTCAGAAAGTGACTAAGAAAGATGCATGACTTACCAACTAGAGAGAAATAGCTGTTGATACAGCAGCAGGTTATATAAAATCATTTGTAAAATCTTATGAAGAAAGGTGATGGAAGATAATGAAGAATACTGTCTTATAAGGCAGAGAAAAGCATCGGAATGAAAAATAAGTTTAAAGAACATTGGTAAGACATTCAGCTAAGCAAAGTCATCACAAGGGCATTTAAGGACAAAAAAAGGACATCAAGTAAAAGCAAAAATAAAACTGATTTGCAAAAATAGTTATAAAAAACTTTTTTCTCCATTGAGGGCAATGAAACAAATCACCATGCTTGGAATAAATTTCACATATCCAGATATGCCTTATAAGGGGAAGTATAAATGGAACAAAAATAGAACAAATATAGATTTTTTTTAAAAAGTAATAGAGAAGAAATCTGAGTTAAAGGTCAGATAATTGTGAGGGAATCAAGGGACTGATATACAAGACAACTAAGGAGAGGAAAAACACCAAAACTATGGTGGGAAATCCTGGGCTGTATTTTTTTTTAAGTGAGGAAGAAAAGAACAGTATCTATGGGGCGGCTAGGTGGCACAGTGAATAGAGCACCAACCCTGGAGTCAGGAGGATCTGAGTTCAACTTCAGCCTCAGACAACACAAAAACTAGCCGTGTGACCTTGGGCAAGTCACTTAACCCCAATTGTCCTACCTTCCTCCCTCCAAAAAGCAGAAGAAGAAGAAGAAGAAGAAGAAGAAGAAGAAGAAGAAGAAGAAGAAGAAGAAGAAGAAGAAGAAGAAGAAGAAGAAGAAGAGTATCTACTAGCCTATCTTGTGATATTCCTATTTATACAAATCTTTCTGAGGGTCATCTATGCATGTATTGAGGTCATCCTGGATAACCATATTAGTTAATAAGGAAAAAGTCGAATTTCATTTGTCACATTCAAAAATGGACCACATCTTTACCACTTCACAATTTATTGAGATGATTAAGATTTTTTTTTAATTTTTTTAAAGCAATTGGGGTTAAGTAATTTGCTCAAGGTTACATGGTCAGTCATTTTGTGTGGGTGTTAAGTATCTGAGGCTGGAACCGACTCCAGGGCCCCCGACTCCGGGGCCAGTACTCTTACTGTGGCACCTGGCCGCCCCTAAGATTAAGATTATTAAAATCCCACAGTTGTTGGTTATGAAAAAAAGCATTTGATTTAGAGAAAAATGCTCTTTTCAACAAGGTATTTCCAATTCCTATATTAAAATCATTCAAGATTCCTCAAAAGTGATAAATAAAATGGAATAGAGAAGTGACAAGCACTGTTATATATGTCCTGGGTTTAGCTGCATAATTGAATTTTAAGAGTATAACAGCTGCTCATCTATCTTGAAGACGTAGGAGATAGCCATTACATGTTAAAGATCTGAATACCTAGGTAAAGGCAGCATAATAACCATGTATATTTCTTTGGTTACGCAACTATAGAGATTATGTTACGTAAATTATCTGACTGACCTAAATTTAGAGAGGATGCTAAAATTTAGTGAGAATCCTTACTTAGTGTCATAGCAGATCCAAGTTTATTTAAAACTGAATATTATTAGTAGTATAATAACTAATTATGCGCCATATATATAATAACTAATCTAGTACCTGAAATTCTATATGAGAATTTATCGTGAAATCAGAAAATACTATACAACAATAACTTATATTCTAAGGCATAGATTCAGATCTAGTCAGTGAGTTTGCCTTTTGAAAAATGTACTTGTAAGCAGGGTCAATATGTTATAGAAAATTCATCAAGGATTAAGAAATTTAGTGACACACTATATTTCCCTAGAAAACCTAATGCTCATTAAAACAGTCATCAGAAAATATTTATGGAATTAATATACTATTTTCTAGACTACTTACCCTATCAGGTTTTTTTTCTTAGTTGTTGCAAATAATTTACTTTTGAGTATCCTTTCTTTTCCATAAATGATCCCCTTTGTCCTTTATACACTATGCAAGGTTTGATAGGTCATAAGTCATTTTATGTGACATAGAAAACCTTCCAGATAGTCCCTGGATATAAGGGGTATATGAACAGTCAGTTCTGAGTCTCCATTAAATCCAATAGTCAGAAATATTATGGAAACAAAACATAGTATGGGTAATACATAGATGGTCTGTTGTTAAAGACCATTTAATGTGTAGCTCAGTTAGACAAGATCTAGAAACTAAAGATGTCAATCAAGATATTATACACAGGATGGGTAAGTATGGAGAGGTTGCAATCCATGTCATAGAAGAGAACTGCCAGACAGATATAATAAGAGATCTATTTAGCTTATACTTGTGAGATCTTGTCCATGTGTCACAAATACTGCATTCTAATATATACCTACTAATGTCTCACTTCTTTTTTAAATTTTCTTCCTCTCCTGTAACCCCCTTCTTTTCTATGTATGTTGGGGTGGGGCAGGTAAAGAAGTTATCATAACCAGTATTGCTGTTATTTTTGTTGTGTCTTCCCTGTTTTTGATCATCAGTTGTTTATCAGTATTTGTCATACTCTACTATAGTAACTTTCATACTGTTCCTTGCACATGAAACTCCTCCTGATTCTGTGCATTTTCACTAGCTGTCCCTCAGGCCTGGACTTCTCTCCCTCTGGCATCTCTGTCTCCTTATTTCCCTGGACTCCCTGAGATCCCAGCTAAAATTCTACCTTCTATAAGAAGGCTTTCTCAATTCCCCTTAATACTAGATCTTTCCATCAGAATCACAGAAGGCTAGAACTCATAGGGTAGGGACCTTAGAGATAATCTGGTCAAGCCCCCTCATTTTATAAATGAAGAAATAAAAATGTTAACAAATTTAATAAATTAAATAAAGTTTTATTAATTGAGAACAAGGGAAATAAAAGGATTTGGTCAGTACCACTCAGGTAGCAGAGCCAGGATTCAGACCCAGGGATTCTGACTCTTCCCACCTGCCATACTGACCATAAAGATGATGATGATAATGTATAACTCACATTTATACAGTGCTTTCCAGTTTATGAAACACTTTCCTCATAAATAACCATGTAAAGTTATTATCGTTAAGCGAAGAAAAGATACTGGGAGTGAAAACAATTATTTAATAGTGTGGAAAGAATAGAGACAATCACACTAAAAAGTTTCATTATAATAGCATTTGTTCTAAAATATTCAAACTCTGGTTCCTCTTGAGTGTCTTTTAAGGTGATTTAGGCCCAGAAATATCAAAGAAACATCATTGTAAAGAAATTTTGCTTATCAGAAGGTCCTGTACTACAGGCCCCTCAGATAAAGCTCTAATAAGAATTAAGTAAACAGAATTCTTAATATAGGAAGTATCCCAAAGTCACTAAGACTTTGGGGCCACCCTGTATATTCTAATCTAAGTCTTAATTTTCTCTCATAAACTTTAATAGTTTAAAACTTAAAACTGCACTAAGTTATAAGACACTCTTTATATTCTATTCCAAATGCATCTTTAATAACTTAAAACCACACTAAAACTTTTGGGATACCCTATATATTCTATCCTATAGTATATTTAATAAAAAGGAAGAAGAATCAGAATCACAATTAGCTCTATGCTCTAAAAAACATGGTCATCAGGTACTGGTAAATAAGAGATAAAAATTTTAATATATATGTAATTGAATAATAAAATTCAAATAAGCATTGATACATTTATGAGGTGCATTAGGTATAAAAGGTTGTATGAACAGCGATATAAAAGTTACCATAATACTAATGAGTTAAAAAAATCTATTTAATGCATTTATCACACATGGTCACTACTATAACAACTCAAACAGATTGCTTTATAAATTCAATTCTAAAATTTCACTGGACTTTAAAATAGGCCAGTTAAAAATGTGCAGTACAGAAATTTTTAAAGCAGTATGTTAAGGTTACATAATACATATTACATTCTATTCTAAGAACATACACAGTAACATTTAATATATAATATAAATCATTATCAGTGGAATTTTAATGAATAATAAATACACTGAAATATTTCAGATACATCACAGAAAAATGAAAATAAGCACAGAAAATTATTGACAGAAGAAGATTCTTTTAAAAATTTCTAGTTATAACTTTTAAAATAGTAATTTATGTTGATTACTACTTTTTTAATTCTAGTGTATTCAATGCATAATAAAAATATAAATTTTAATAAAATTGAGTCATCATGAAGCTAAAGGCAGTCAATTAAATAAAGCTAACAATTGATACCTCATCACATTTGGTTAATGCTTATTTTAACAAGTGAATAGATGGTATCTAGTTTTCATACTTTAATTTGCTTTATATGGCTTCTTTGAAGATTTGTGAGAAAGTATTCAGCATAAGAGGGCCAGCTAGGTGGCACAGTGGATAGAGTGCCAGGCCTAGAGTCAAAAAGATTCATCTTCCTGAGTTCAAATCCAACCTCAGACACCAGCTGTGTGACCCTGGGCAAGTCACTTAGCCCTGTTTGCCTCAATTTTCTCATCTGTAAAATGAATTGGAGAAGGAAATGATAAGTCACTCCAGTATCTTTGCCAAGAAAACTTGAAATGGGGTCACAAAGAATCAGACATGACTGAAAAATGATTGAACAACAAATTCACCTTAAGAAGTAATATTTTACTTCTTTCTTGACTTTGTTTTAATATTATGTCCATTGTAATTTCCCAGTACACTATAAACTATGGTAGATTTCTTATTTGTGAGCATAGAAAATATTTCAAATTAAATTATAAGTACTCATTTTATTTATAACTCAGAGCTTGACTTTGACAAGCTAAAATAGCTTGATATGCTTCAAGTTAAGGCAAGGGGAATGAATCTCACAGTTACAAAATTTTAAATTATTTTATATGAAATGGTGTCTGTGTGCCCCACTGAAATAGAAAAAAAATAATAATGTTGCATTTCCCTCCATCACATGGATCCTCTATGGCAAATTTATAGGAGTACATGGATGAGGGTCTGTCTCACAGGATGACTGGACCAACATGGGTGGAGACCTTCATCATTCACCAGCATACTATATCTATATGATCACAGGCCGTAGGATGAGAGTATCCTAGAAATAGAATTAGAAGGACCTTAGAAGTCACAAAACTCAACTCCTTTATTTAACAAAGGAGGGATCTGTGGCTCAGAGAAGCTATACATATAGTAAGTAGATTTATCTGAGTATATGAAATTACATTAGAAAAGGTTAAACTACATTCACTTATTCCAGACTACCATTTAATGCAGATTCTTTTGGAAGAATTTATAAATATACCAAGTGCTAAAATAGCTTTAACACTCAATATAAATATTAGTACAAAATCTACCATATGTCTGGCTGTGTGTTTAACATATGGAGATATACAGAAGTTTATGCCAGGCTTATAAATATATACCAAAAAATTCACTGGACTTTTAGCAATATTTAGCCACCTGCCCCAACCAACTAGTGAAACACAAAATAAATTAACTGAAAGAACTTTACTTTGTAAGTCAAGTCTATGGGAGTTTCACCCTGTTGAAAGTTTGTGAATATCTTATGAGATGATATGCTCTGCAAATGTTATTAGCTCTGAAAATGTTTTCATGGATGTTCTAAGATTGAAAGGCAGTATACCACAGTAGAGAAAGATAGCAGCAGAGGTCCTCGCTTTGTGACTCTGGGCAAGTCAATTTACCCTCTCTGTGCCCCAAGCCTAGACAGCTTTCTTTTTTTTTTTTGGAGGGGGAATGCAGGGCAATTGGGGTTAAGTGACTTGCCCAAGGTCACGTGGCTCGTAAGTGTTAAGTGTCTGAGGCTAGATTTAAACTCAGGTTCTGACTCCAGGGCCAGACTTCTATTCACTGTGCCACCTAGCCACCCTCCTAGACAGCTAGACATCTTAAACTCTAAGTTACCAAGCAGTGGTTCATCTATATAAGTAGAGGGAATTTCTATGGTGGGAACTTTTTGTATCAGTGAAATGACAGGTCCAGACAAAACAAGCAAAAATTTAAGGGTAATTATGTTTTTATTATCAATCTCTGAAGCAGCTATTAGAAGCCTTCTGTTCAAATTTTCCCATTTAGAAAAGAGAACGTTATTTCATGTAAAGATTTTCATTACTTTAATTAGGGAAGATGATAGAAGAAAACTTGAGATGAAGGCTATTCTTCCATGTAGTAGTCAAGTAAATGTAGCTATGACTTTCCTTTTCCTTGGTCCAGTGAGGCATTTAGGCAGAACAGACTGGTGTTCTAAAAAAAATAGATATTTGGAGCCGTAGTAGCAAATTCAAAAAGAAACTGAGGATACTAATCCACATATAAGCATCTCTACAAGCCATATATTGACTTAGTTTTAAATGTTACTTATGTTTTACTGTATTTTTATTCATTTTTCTAAATATTTCCCAGTTATGTTGTAATCAAGTTCAGTTCTCCATGGGAGTGTTGCTGGCCATGTGTGACCCACAGGCCTTGTGTTTCACACCTCTGATTTATAGTTGAAGTGCAGTGACACCATTAAGGTACTTGGTACATGTTCTTCTGCCAAAAAAAAAAAGTCTGCCTTTCATAGGAATACCCAATTTCTACTGCTTATCTGTGGAGAAAATTTACTATATAACTATGGCTAATCAAGGAATTGTAGCAAGAAGCACCCCAGCATACCCAGGGTGGCTGCCAACACAGGTTCTTAGATCTGCTTTTCTAAAGGAAAGCAACTCAAAATGAGTTAACAATCTTGCTTTAATCAATCAAACATATCATTTACCAAGTTCAGGGGAAAAGTCAGCACCCCAAACTTCAGAGTATACAGACAGAAGTTACAAACAGAAGTTACAAGAAAACAGAGAAACATTACTTTTCAAGCAGACAGGCCTCCAACTGTCTGACCATTACATCCATCCATACCTAGTCACAGTTACCAGAAAGGAAAGCATCAACATCTGGGTTTTCAAAAGGGGGAGGGAGGTCCTCAACAGCTGCCCAGAGTCTTATCTCGTCAAATCACACAACATTTCTCAAAGTGAGCCCCAAAACAAAACCTCATATCAAGGTTTATATAGCCTTCTCCTGGCTCAGAGAATGTAACAGCCCTCTTGACCCATTGCCCAATCACAAAGTATCTCCTGAAAAACAAGCCTCCTGCCACAGGCTCCAGGTGCACTTAAGCCTATCGAAGGGCCTAGGGCCAGGGAAGATCTTAAATTTACATTCCCATTACAGGAATTTAAGCAAAGAAACTGAGCCGAAAATAGGGAGGGTGGCAGCAAGAAAGGAGTTACACACCTGAGAAAATGTCAATGAAATGAATTAAATATTCCAGGATTCTCTTTCTTTGATTTTGTTTAGGTTAAGTTCTAGTGTTAAATTAAATGTACTTCCTATCTCCTTACTCCTCCTTTCTATTTGTCTCCAACTTTTCTCTCCTTGTTTGTCCCACTTTTTTCTTTAAAAAGTTCTATGTTTGAATAGTGTAGGAGACGAGTTCTTAACCTAGGATCCATAGACCTCCTCCATGAATAGATTTCATGGAGTCCATAAACTTGAATGGGAAAACAATTGCATTTTTGTTTTCAACTAATCTCTATCTGAAATTTAGCATTTCCTTAAATTATTTTAAATCATTATTCTGAGAAGAGGTCTATAGGCTTCATCAGACTGTCAAAGGAGTCCATAAAATAATAATAAAAAAAACAACAACGAGAAAAAGGTGAAGAACTCCTGGTTGAGAATTTTAAAACTGACTTGAGACATGTAAGCTATTGTGCCCAATCAAGTTAATTCAGCATATATAACGTGTATTTTTTTTTATTTAAAAAGTTTCCTTTGAGTTATGTTAATAAGGATAAAGGCTAGGAAAAGATTGTTTGAAACAAATGCCACAACATATTTCCCATGTGTAAACATGGCCTTTATGTCAACATCCTGGGAATCCTTCTGTCTCCATTAAGCAATAAATAAAATATCTAGCCTCTCATTATATGTGAAATACAAATCTTTAAAGGAATGTAACAAAATGGAATTGGCCTAGGCATTCTAGAAGATTTGGTATAAGAGATAGCAAGTTTAGCTAGGAAGAGCAAGACTATTTTTTTTCCCCATTAGTTTGAAAAAGTATGGTCATAGAATTCAAAAAGATTGTGGTCCTAAGATGTCCTGATACCCCTAAATGGCATTTGAGATGAGTTAGTTGCAGTTTTTTTTAAGTTGTTTAAAGGCATCGTGGATAGAACATTTACTACCTTTAAAGTCAAGAATTTATTTCCAGGGAAATGCAAAAAAAGAAAAGAAAAGAATGAATTCCTCTCTTGTAATTTATCTTAAGTAAAACACTTCCTTCTTGACAAGCTGGTGTTTTAGTCAACATCATTATTATTGATAGTAATTTAAAAACTGTTTTTTTCCAATGTGTCCTAGGTTCAGGGCAAAGGAAAAAAAAAAGAAAATTCAAATTTCCCAAACAAATTTAGGAGTTGTCATTTGCATTACAAAAAAGCATAGCACAAAAACCCATGAATACTTTAGTATTCACAAATATGATTTAAGCTACTAAAGTGATTTATGCATACTGTAACTATTCAGGAACATATCTAATACCCAAATAAAGATATGCTTTTTAAAGATATGTATTTTATTTGACCACTTTCCTATATGGTGAACCCTTCCTATAAAATAAAGAGCTACTTTAAAGAATTAGGAATTATCTCCTTACACCTGCTCCCTTCACAAAATCCCATCCCCTCTCCCCACCCCTACTTCTTCCACAATATGGTATAGTGGGAAAAGAACTAGAAACGATGTTCTAAGATGTGTTCTAAGCCTAGATCCGCTACTTCCTTATTTTGGGCAAGTCCCTAAAACTCAGTTTCCTTGTCTGTAAAATAAGAATAATAAGATCTGTCCTGCCTAACGCAGATTGCTATGAGAATTACATGGAATTATGTATTTGACAATTCTTTTCCATCTACACATGAGTGCCTAAAATTCTACCATTTCTACTTTTAATTCTTGGTTTAAGGTTTTCTCCTTTTCTTCCCTGTTGACATACAAACTCCTAGAAAGACAAACGTTTAAGCCCTATTCATCATTCATACTTTTGTGCGAATGAGTTTATTAAACACACACACACACACACACACACACACACACACACATACAACACCAGAGAACAAGTTAACCTAAGTCCTGGAAGGTTACTACCAAGGTGGGAAAAGGAACTTAGAAAGGGTACCAAAGATATATTTCACCTGCTTCACAAGCTTGAGTAGGGTTGTCACTGGCTATGAGAAGAAGGAATTGTGATTTTCACCTCTGCAGAATATCTTATATTTATCCCTATCTTATGATGAGGTAGTAACACTGTCAAATTGCTAGTAATTTCTTACCTTCCCTTTGAGCCTATGTAGTTAAATGACTCATATCTGGAGCCATAACACCTAACATCATTTTGTACTTTTATGGCCACCATTTCCTCCAAGAATGAGTCCATTGCATTTAGCTCATAATATAAAGTCATGTGCACAGTAAGCTTTAGGTAACTGTTAGGACTTATTTTCATTTTACTGATGGAGAAACTGGAGCACAGAGCCCTGAGTAAACAATGAACTTAAATTACTTTCCAGGAAAAAAAATTATAATGAAAAAAGAATAACATTGACAATATCAATCAGAAATTTTTATGTTGAACTTATTTGGGCTACATTTTGCCAATGCTTCCTATTTTGTGAACAGGTCCTGAGTCTATGAACAGGTCTCTATGAAAAGGAAAATCTACCAGATCAAAAAAGAGTTGATCTACTATTTTAGCTCTCTGAGTAGCCAATTTGAGTCCCAGCTCAGCCAGTCAGATGCTCTACCCTCCAAAAAGGAACCAGCCCAGTCCTGTTCAATTCAGTAGTCTCATGTAAAAATGGCCTCTCTTACTTCTCAAAGATTTCTTTAAAATTTAATTAAAATAGTGCCTGATACAAAACTTATCTAAATATTGTTATTGATAGATTGACAAACATACATCTCATATGAATTGATTATACAGTCAACTCATGATTATCTGCAGTGATACAAGGGGCAGTGTCAACAAAAATAAAAACAACAACAACAAAAAAAGAAAAACCAGCAAGCAGGTAATCTGTCCCCAGACCCTAAAAAGACAGTCTTCTCCTGCATTAGATTACTCAGCTTATATTTTTTTCCAGCATTTTTCACTTCATAACCTGGTTCTATATAAGCCAGCTTTAATATTAGTTTGTAATCACCACTTACATATATATGTACTTACATATATATGTACACACACAAATGCTGCTAGCAGGAGGCAGCAACTCATATTCACTATCAGGGAAATTGACACAAATTGAATTTTCAGTCAATAAGTTGCAAGTTAGATAACACGTGAACAGATAATCAGGAGTTGGCTAAAAGTTAGTTCTATTTTGTAGGAATTTGACAAGTTCTATTTTTGCAAACTAAGAAATCTAAGTATGAATCAAATCATATTTGTCCAAATGTAATGTTTGATCTGTCCCTCCTAGTTACAATTAACTACAAAGCGAATGGCAAAGCTGTAGCATCCAACCTACATTATACGTGCATTATTAATGATGGCATACATAGCATCCATTTTTGAAGACTAACCCACACTCAAAGTTTCAAAGCATGCTTCCTTTTCTCCTTCCCTTTCTCTGTTTTTAATGCCAATTCAAAATACTTAATGTTAACAATGTGCAAACCACCTCATAAATATTCTGGGTACTGTTCTGAACTCTCTGCAGTGTATGACATTTACAAATACCAAGGTTATTTCCAGAGCAAAACTTCTGTTAATTATAATTAATATATAGATCAGCAATGGCAGTCCAAATTGACACTTAAGATGCGTCCTGAAAGGTGATTACCTTTCTGGTTGTATTGCCTTTCATTAGTTACATCTGATTAATTGTTAATTTCTATTATATTTGTGTAGAGTGTGATGCTATATGACATCACAAGAAATAAAGAACAGTAAAGGTTTGTAGGCACTACAGCTTAATGAGACATTTGTGTTCAGTCTGAATGCCTGAAATTAATTGAGGGAACAGATATTTGAGGGTGAATTATTACACATTCAGAAAACTAAATATTCCTTACCCACAGCAAAGTAAAAACATTCCCAACAACCTCCCCATTGACACTATTGTTACGACTATGTCCAGTTGGAAAAGGATTATATTTTATGCAGACCAAGACAGTCTGTATACTGGTAGTATGAAACTTTTTACATTTTCCCCCCTTAGGTCCTAAAGGGGTTTCCAGAGTGTCTACAAGCTGACATTTGCCTGCATCTCAACCAGACTTTACTTCAGAACTGCAAAGCTTTTCGGGGGGCCAGTAAAGGTTGCCTCCGAGCTTTGGCTATGAAGTTTAAGACAACACATGCACCTCCAGGAGACACCCTAGTTCACTGTGGGGATGTCCTCACTGCACTTTACTTCCTATCCAGAGGCTCCATTGAAATCCTCAAAGATGACATTGTCGTGGCTATTCTGGGTAAGTGCCTTAGAACGGGAGGGTGAGAAAGTCAATCCTTTGCCAAATTATTTCACAGCTTATATATAAAACTTCTTGGCCATGATTTTTAAGGACTAGTCCACATTTATGATTACTATTTTAATTCTGAGTAATTTGAACACTTTGTTGAATTCATTTTAGACTCTTCCAAGTTCTCATGTTAGACTTTCTTCCTGTGTGTTTAACTGATGTAAAAGTTATGTGGCGTTATCTTGTTCTTGAGAGATACTTAATGTGTGTGAGGTCAAAGTATGGGAATGGTCTTTCATTAGTATTTTATCTTGATAAAAAAACTTTGCAATTTTTGTATTCCCAGTTGTTCCTGTAAGCCATTAAGATGAAAGGTATGTGCATGGCACTATCGTGACCATTTCATGGCTTAACAGAGTTGCATTTCAATGGCCTTGGTGTCTTGCGTTGTCCTACATCTCCCCGTTCCCCAATAAGGAGAAAAGGGCTTCATAACCTGGACAGGGTTGTGTCTTTGTAAGCTTTATAAGCTTATTGTCTCTTTGTAAAGTTGTATACATCACACCTGTGGAAGAGAGATGATGAGATAAAGAGATAATTTAAAAAAACTAAAATATCAGCTGTTTTAGAGTATGAATGAAAGGTAATATCTAATATTACCCTTAAAAGTTAAATTTTAGCGAGTAGCAACTTTAATACGTTTTTATATGAAAAGTCTCACCAAAACCATAGCTCTTATCTTAGCACTTCATCTGAACTGTTCCTTACAAAAACTGTGATTTTGTCCTTCTCTGCCCCAACAAACCTCCCCTGAGATTGTAATCTCCTTAAGACCAGGGCCTGTGTTGTGACTCCTCAGTGCCTAGTACAGAGTAGGTACTTAATAAATGTTTTGTCATGTACAACAATATAAATAATTGTATTCAGGGCAATGGAGTAAATGAAACTGACCTTCCTCTCCCTGCCTCCCAGCTACAGGGGTGGGAATCCCAGAAAAGAGCAAATTTGTCCATCTCCTTTCCTCTCTGTTCTTGATGAGGAAAGGATCCAGGGCACCTGGAAGTTCTCCTCCCACTGCCACTTTTCCCAAAGGAAATCCAATTAATATTAACAATACATTTAAAACTTTCCTTCTTTTAGCTATTAGAGCTTAAAATTTCTGTTATTTATTACATTGACAATTCAGTTCCCCTTAAATATTAGTGCATAATTCACAGATTTACAATAAAGAAATATTCAAAGTTGAAAAAATATTTCAATTATAATCAGAAGACCTGGGTATAAGCTCTCCCTCTACTTGTTACTGGCCATGTGACTTTAGACCAGGTCACTATTCTAAGCCTTGGTTTCCTTATCTGTAAATAAGAGTGATGTTTTCATGATCTTAAAAGTCCCAGTTCTAACATTTTCTGATCCTGTGACCCTTTCATATCAGTAATACAAGCATGAATACTGAAATATATTTGATGGCCAAGGTATAGAAGTAGCTTTCATCAATGTCGAACATATGACCTATTAATGAATTAGTAGATAAATCCTGGAGAGTTTCTAAAACACCCAGAGAGATTAAATATCTTATGCTTGGTGACACAGCTAGTAAGTATCAGGGGTAGAGTTTAGAATAATAACCACATTGTATGATAACATAATCCTTAAGCTGTCTTTATTCTAAGTTCAACATTCACAATACTCTCCTTAGAGCACCCAAATTGAAGACAGTATTCCTTATGTGGTCTGATATGGGCAGAGCAGAGCAAGATTGTCCCTTCTCTTATTCTGCACAATAAGCCTTAATGTAGTCTAGAATTTAGTTGCCATGTCACACAATTCATTTATTCTGCAATCTACTAAGATTCCCAGATTTTTTTCACATAAACTCTTATTTAGCTATACCTCCCTCATGCTGTACTGATAGCTAGCATGGAATTAGAAAAACCTAAGACCAAATCTGGCTTCAGACACTTCCTAGCTCTTCCTCTATGACCATGAACAAGTCACTTAACCCCTATCTGCCTCAACTTCTTCAACTATAAAATGGGAATGATAATAACCTACCTCACAGGATTGTTGTAAGGATCAAATGAGATAATGTCTTTAAAGCTCTTTGCACAGTACCTGGCACATAGTAGGCATTTAAAATTGATTGTTCCCTTCCCTTTACCTTTACCTTTCCCCTGGTACAGATGTACAACTATGGAAAATTTATTGAATTTTATCTTACCAAATTTGACCCACTATTCTAGCTGTTGATATTTCTTTTAATCCTAGCCCTAGCATCTAGTATGTTAGCCATCCCTTTCCACTTTGTGCCTTCTACACATGTGATAAATATGCCATCTATGTTTATCCAAGTAATTTTTTTAATATTAAATAATACCTAGAAGAAGTTTCTGGGACACTTTTCTTACATATCACTCTTTAAGTTTACATTAAGATGGGGCGGCTAGGTGGCTCAGTGAACCAACTCTGGAGTAAGGAGGACCTGAATTCAAATCTGGCCTCGGACACTTAACACTTACTAGCCATGTGACTTTGAGCAAGTCACTTAGCCCCAACTGCCCTGCCCTCCCCCTTGCAAAAAGAAAGTTTACATCAAGCTTCTAATGACATCCTTTTGGGTCCAGCCACTCAACCCATTTTGAATATACCCAACTATACTATTATATAGCCACTTGTCTCTCAAACTTTTTGAATGTGAGGATGGTTTTTACTCTCAAAAACATTTCTCAAACTCCTAAATGTTAGTGAAATGTGCTAGAGACATGATTTAATAATGCTTTCAAATGATTTTTTTAATTTTATTAACCACAACAATACATATTGGAGAAATAATACTATATGTGCAAAATATTTATTATTACAGAATGTATGATTATTTAATTTGATTCAATTTGTTAATTACCTACTAAATCCTATTGCATTTTTTCTTGAAACTAAAAATCAAAATAGAAGTCCCTGGGAAACATATATTTTCGAAGACCCCTAGCAATGACTCTGAGACTCTTCAGGGAAGCATTGCTCACATGTTGCAATCAGTGACCTAGTCTATGTTTCTCTGTCTTGTCAATAAAGTTATTATAAGAAATTTGATGAGATGTTTTTCTGTAATCAAAGAAAATTACATGACAGTCTAGTAAATTTATCAAAAACATAAAAGTAGTTAATTGGCATAATCCCTTCTTGATGGAAATATGCTGACTCTAAATGGTTACCACTTCTCTGGGAGTGGCATGAGAACCAGCAACAGTTTCCCCTAAAGAAAATGAAGTAGATACAGAGGGAATTTATCAAACAACTTAAAGCCTTAACAGATATATACTTTTTAATTAAAAGCATAAATAAGAGAGACATATACTCACTACACATGTTTGCCACTACTATGGACGATGTCCAGTGCAAGGTCCAAATAAAAGAGATACTCCTTGTAGATCAGGGGTTCTTAAATTTTTGGTGTCATGGACTCCTTTGGAAGTCTGTTGAAGCTTATAGACATTTTTTTCAGAATATTTTTTTAAATACATAAAGTTTTAAAATACATAGTATTTTATAATATATATACATAAAACATAAAGTTTTAAAATACATAGTATTTTATAATATATATACATAAAACATAAAGTTTTAAAATACATAGTATTACAAAGGAAATTGATCTTACTGAAACTAAAGACATGATCTTTCCCTTGCAAGTTTTTGAATCCTCTAAAATCTATCCAAGGTTAAGAATCTCTTCTATAGATGGTAAAATCTCCTAGTGCTCCTGTTTGCGGATGACATTGTGCTGATCTCATCAAGCCCTGGAACACTGCAGAACTTAATGGATTCTGTAATCATTCAAAGGAGTAAAATTCAATTATCCACACATGAAAAAAAAAAATACATGCACAAAGAATGTCTCTTGTCCAGATTATGATATGCAGCTAATTGGACAACCCAGAGATTTGGTCCATCATTATGTATATATTGAACAGACAACACAAGTTGATAGTGACCTGAACTGAGAAGTTAATAGGAGGAACAGATTAGGTTGGGTTACCATTGAAAAATTATACAGTGTTTTAATGACCCAAAGGTTCTTCCTGAAACAGATATTTTTAAAATCAACATTATTCTTGTGATATGGTATGGCTTAATCATTGAATAATACAATCTCTGAAGAATTAAAGTTGTGGTTCATACAAAAGACAATTGAGAGGCTCATTGAGGGTATGAGTCAACTGTGACATATTACCAGTACAGAATTGCCTAGGGGAACTGTAATAAGAGATATATCACATAGATATATGATCAGAAAAGGAGGTAGACAAGAAAAGATATTAGGCAAGAGAAAGAGATTACCAATGGAAAGTCTACATTTTCCACTGGTATCTACAAATCAAGAAACCTAGAGGAAGTATAGTATATTGAATATATTGAACAAACCCTTGAAGAGGACTTAGATAAGGGTGTTATGTTATGCAAAGGTATGGAGGAGTTGTTATTTGCATAATTGGAGGGACTACCCACATTAATATAATAATAACAGGTACATAGAAGTATCAAAGTATATATAGACAGGGGTGGCTAGGTGGCGCAGTGAATAGAGCACCAACTCTGGAGTCAGGAGGACCTGAGTTCAAATCTGACCTCAGACACTTAACACTTACTAGCCATGTGACCTTGGGCGAGTCACTTAACCCCAATTGCCCTCCAAAAAGCAAAAAAAAAAAAAGTATATATGGACAAAGCAAATTTAACTCTAGTGGTTATGGTTATGGCTGCTGCTGTGGAGGACCAGCCTGTACTAGTCCCACCAGTGTTGTACCACCACCAAATATTCCCTATCCTCTTTGTTTCTGGGGATTTAATCAGCCATGCCCTATTAAAATAATAAGCTAATTTTTTTGTTTTTGTTTTCTTTTAATCTAGGTGAGTGCCATAGAATAGCCCATTGGGTCTACTTAGTCCTCTCCTCTGTTACTTTATGTAGTTTATATTAAATGAAAAGTTAAGAACACAATCACAATAACTCAGAGCCCCCAGTGAGGAAAATTCCCAACATTTAGGCAGAGATTTAACTCTTCATCCTAATCTAAATTTATTTAACTCTAACTAAATCCTGACCTCTTTATTGCTGAGGAAAAATCCAGGCTATCAGAAATGTTGGGGTAAAGGAAACAGTAAACTATGCTATATTAACTGTTAATAGACATTGGGAGAGAAGGTGAGGGAAGAACAAACCTTTTCTTGGAGCTTCTCTTATTCCTTAAACCTTTCATTTCAGCCTGAGTCTTATGTCTTACACTCTGAGATACTATAGGAGTCTGTGACCCTCCTCAATCTTTCCCTATCTTTATTCTCAGTTTTCCTTTTTCTTTCTCCTTTCCTTAAAGTGACTGTTGCCCCTGAAGCATTGAGTCTTTCTGGCTCAGCTCTTCAAGTTTCCCTTCTTCTCAGGCTCTCTCAGAAATTGGGTGTATCTCTTTAAGAACTCTGGTATTTCATTCAATTCTGCTTTCTGATTCAAAGATGGAGGTAGATACAAATCGCTCTGATGGTTGAAAGAGAATGTTTGTTCTTCTTAATGATGGATCCTGAAATGTCTGTCAGCTCTCAATCCTCTATTATATAGCAAAGGCAGGTAAGAGAGGACAAACACAAAAGTGGAACATGGTCTTTGAAGAACAAAATCAGAAGAGCTAATAATTTATAATTAACTGAGACTAGAAAGAAAATTAAGCACAACCAAAAAAGGGTCTTTTGTTTCAGGTTTTTGTTTGCTTGTTTATTTGGGGGTTTTGCTCTATTGCGGAAAATAAAAACAAAGAATGAATAGGCCCATGACTCAATGGGATGACTATTCAAATGACCAAGAAAAGGTAGAACAACCCAATTTTATTCTTTGTTCTCTGCCAAGGAGAAAAACCTTTGGTCTGGAAAAGCCAAAAAAAAAAAGCTAATAACTTCTTCACAATTATAAAATGGAGCTAGATATAGCCAGACAGCAGTTCATCTGAAAAAGATCTAAAAGGTTCTAGTTGGACTACAAATGTCCAGTCCCAGGCAGATGATAATCCTATTGTATTTTGCCCTAATCAAAACAAATCTTGAGTTCTGTTCAATTCTGAGTGCCATATTTGAGGAAAGATATTGATAAATTGGAGAGTACCCAGAGAGTTAACATTATAGTGAAGGGCTTGAAATCACTCCTTAAGAGGGCTGCAAGTATAATAGATATTGAGTCTAAAGAAGAGAACCCTTGGGAGAACGTGATCCCTGTGGTTTAGCACTTATGGAGATGTTATTTGAAGGACTGTTCTGAGGAAGATAAGAGTTCTACTTGACTCCAGGGTTGGGGGGAAGGGTTTGGACTAGTAGAAAAGGAAGTTGCAAAGAGGCTTGCTATGAGGAAAAATATTCCAATAGAGCTTTTGAAAGTCTTGGTGGATTCTTCTCCACTGGGAGTCTTCAAACAGATAATAAATGAGTATGTCAGGTATTTGTAGAAAAAATTCATGTTCAGATCTGTGTTGAACCAGATGGTCTCTGAGTTCCCTTCTAACTCTAAGACTCTGTGATTCCCTGTCTAATTATTCTCAAATCATACCTTTGATAATAAATGATAGAATTATCTACTGGGAAGCATGAGACCAACGGGATCCTTGAACTAGGGAGTTCTGAGCTGCAGTGATCTAAGTCAAAAGGATGTCTGCACTAAATCTGACACCAATATGGTGAACTCCAGGAGTGTAGAACTGGCAGGCTGCCTAAGAAAGAATGAATCAGCCCAGTCCTAACAGAGCAGATCAAAGCTCCCATGCCAATCTTTAGTGGAATTGGGCATATGAATGGCCACTTTGCTTCCATCCTGGGTGAGATAGTGATAAACCATCTCCAAAAAAAAAGTGTAGAATTAAGTGAAGAATTAAAATCAAATTTGCAGGCTTAAAATTTTCAGTCTCTATCTTCTTCACCTTTTTGAAAATCAGGGAGAAATTTGCCACTTTTAAGTCTCGTAGCACATTTTCCATTTTCAAAAGTCCTTCGAAAGATTATTGACAATACATAACATTCACGTTCCTCCATTCTTTTTTTATCCTAAGATGTCCTTTGCCTGAGCCTACTGCTTCATGCTCACTGAGAACAGCTAAGTGCTCTGTTATCCTCTTCTCATTCACCTCCATCTTAACCATTTCTATTCTATCCTTTCCAATCCAAATATCTGCCTTCTCCTGGCCACCTCTTAGAATAATTTTCCTTATTCTTTCCTCTCTGAGCAGAGGTCATCCCATTTTGATTTTCCTCTTGCCTCTAACACAGCTAAATAAAAAGACCTTTGAGTTACCTTCAGCATTCATCATCAGCCTCGCCTCATTCTGAGCTTTAGTGATTCTGGTACTATTCTTAAAGGATTATGAACACTTTTGAATTCATCCTTCTTTTCATCTTCCATACATGTGTTTTTTTTTAATCTTCTGAATTTACTGCGTGCCCAGATCACTCTTTAGACAATTTTTTCTTTTCTTCCTCATCAGAATAATCTTTGCCTGTGTTTTCAGGTTATCATTCTCTTTCTTAAGAATTTTCCACCATGCCACATCTCACCAGTCAGATTGGCTAACATGACAAAACAGGAAAATGATAAATGCTGGAGAAGATGTGGGGAAATTGAAACACTACTACATTGCTAGTGGAGTCATGAACTAATCCAGCCATTCTGGAGAGCAATTTAGAACTATGCCCAAAGGGCTATAAAAATGTGCATACCCTTTGACCCAGCAATACCACATCTAGGGCTGTGAGATCATACAAGTAGGTAAAGGACCCATAAAAAAATATTTACAGCAGCTCTCTTTGTGGTGGCAAAGAAGTGGAAATCAAGAGAATGCTTATCAATTGGGGAATGGCTAAACAAGTTGTGATATATGGATATAATGGAATACTATTGTGCTATAAGACATGAGGAACAGATGGACTTCATAATAACCTGGAAAGACTTATATAAACTTATGCTAAGTGAGGGGAGCAGAACCAGGAGAACACTGTACACAATTACAGACTAACTTTGATAGACTGGGCTCTTCTCAGCAATGCAAGGTTATAAGACAACTCCAAAAAGACTCATGATAGAAAAGGCTATCCACATCCAGAGAAAGAATTACAGAGTCTGAATGCAGATTGAAGCAAACTACTAGTTTTCTCTCTTTTCTGTTTTGTTTTGTTTCTTCTTTCTTGTTGTTCACTCCATTGGTTATAATTCTTCTTTACAACTTGACTAATGTTTAATGTGAAGGTATATGTAGAACCTATATCAGATTGCATGTTGCCAGGGAGGGGAAGGAGAGGAAAGAAGGGGGAGAAAATTTGGAACTCAAAAAGTCGTGGAACTAGGGTGGCTAGGTGGCACAGTGAATAGAGCACCAGCCCTAGAGTCAGGAAGACCTGAGTTCAAATGCAGTCTCAGATATGTAACACACACACACACACACACACACTAGCCATGTGACCCTAGGCAAGTCAATTAACCCCAATTGCCCTCCAAAAAAAAAAAAGGCAAAAAAAAAACTTGTGGAACTAAATACTGTAAAATAAAAGTAAATAAATTTTTAAAAAAGAATTTTCTACCATTCTAGTTTCAATTTATGTAGGAATTTAGGACAAAGCATCACTCTATTCTCTGATCCCTTTGAAATATCCTTTCACAAAACATACGTGCATGTCATAGTAGCTTTCCTCTCCATTCTATGATAGAATGACCACTTATCCCCAAGATTCTACACATTGAAAATGTAGCAACCACTTCCTCCCTGTTGGTCAGCATCAAGCTCAAAGAAGCAATTTTCCTTACATACTCCATCTTTTTCTCCCAGTTCATCACCCCTACTCTGGCTTCTTTTTCTTCCAGTTCATACCCTGTTCATTCATTCATTCATTTCAGAGTGTTTACCAAGGGCTCTCTCTGTGCAAGGCATTGATCTGGATGCTGGGAATTCAAAGTGAAAAAAGGAAACTATACTGCCCTTATGGAGCTTATTTCTATTAAGGGCATAGAATGTGTAAGCAGATAAATAGATGAGTGAATACAAATATTTAAGAGTAAATATGAAATAATTTCAAGGGGAGGGGAGAAAATTAATTACTAGACAGGAGGGTCAGGGAAGACTCCAGCCATGAAATGTCACCTGAGCTGAGCCTTGATGGAAGCCAGGGATTTTAGAAGGTAGTGATAAAAAACATCACAACCTATACAAAGACATGCGAATAAGAGCTAGAAACTGAGAGGAACAAGAATGACTTGAAGAGCTGACCCAGAAAGAATCAGAAACAAAGGGGCAACAGGCCTTGTAATGAAAGGAAAAAGAAAGTAGGACTGAGCTGCAACAGAGAAGGTAGAGATTGAAGGAGGTCATTAACATCTGAGTTCAAATCTGGCTTCATTTTTGTGACCCTAGGCAAGTCACTTAACCCTGTTTGCCTCAGTTCCCTCATCTATAAAATGAGCTGGAAAAGGAAATGGCAAACTCCAGTATATTTGCCCAAAAAAAGGGGGTCACAAAGAGTCAAAAAATAGGTGAAATGACTGAACTATAGGTTTCTCAGTGCATATGAAACAGTGAGCCGGCAAGTATAGTTAGAACATACAGTGTGTAAGTTGAAGGAAAGAAGGAATTTTGGATCTTGCACCTCTTGGAGTTGTAATATCAGACAAGTCCCTTTACTTTGATACTCTAGTGTGCAGTTGGGCAGAGAATCCCATTTCTATATACAATTATTTAGGACAACTCTGACTTTTAGAAGATTTCTCCTAAAGAAAATACTAACTTTTGTTTTTTCAACAGGGAAAAATGACATATTTGGAGAAATGGTTCATCTTTATGCAAAACCTGGAAAATCAAATGCAGATGTAAGAGCCTTAACATATTGTGACTTGCATAAGATCCAGCGAGAAGACTTGTTAGAGGTTTTGGACATGTATCCCGAATTTTCTGATCACTTTCTGACTAATCTAGAGTTGACTTTTAATTTAAGGCATGAAAATGCAAAGGTATAAGCATTGACTTTATTTTTTTTACTTATTTCTTCTGGTCATAATTGTTTTTATTGGAAAAGGCTACTTGAATTGGGGAAATGTTTAAATTATGAAATACATGTTCAAGAAATTCAACTCCATGGCTTTGAGGTAACTTGAGCTGGGCCAATTACTTTTTCCCCAGTACTGCAGGATGCCTGAAAACATTTTATCTTAGGTACAAGTTTAATTCTCCCTGGAATCTTGTTCTTTTGTGCTATGTTGATTCTTTCCCCATAAATAATGCTGTGAAAAACTTTAGTTAAAGCCTTAACCAAATGATCAAATGGGAAGAGAACACATTAATAATATTAAATTAATGAGTATTGTGAAGTAAAACAACTTAGTAGAAATAAAATGTTAACTATATTTACTATTTAACTATAGGCTATGTTTATCTGTACTGCATATTGTACATTCTGTATCCTATATGGATCTTATATGTCTTCATTTTATATTGGTATCAGTCTTTGACCTAATATCCTTTTGTGGGAGGCAGTGAGGTGGAGGTGGTATACATTATACCGTGCTCTCAATTTCTTGCCAACTTATTGCTACACTGTTTCCTAATTGTAAAAAATTACTCCTTATGAGCTTATTTCTCATTTTAAACTAGATAAAGCCAAAAAGGAATGTCTTCTCTTATGAGATGTCTTTTGGGATTAGTAGGAAATTGATTTTTGCTCAGTGCTCTTTCATTCATGGAAAGCTTTGAAAAGCTTTGAAAGTTGCCCCCACTTAGAAAATCATGGGCTTTCAATACTTGTCAAAAAGGAAACTCTACTAAGAAAGCTATGAGTGTAGTTTAAAGGTATTGGACTATTTTTTCTCTCTAACACTACTGTCATTCTTTGGCCATGTTATGTGCTTAAGGAGATATGTGGATGGTGCTGTGAAAGCTTCCACAATGCTTTTTAGTGTACCCATGGGCAGTAATTCACTAAGTGGCTTTTTTTATTGTTTAAGAAATTGAGAGTTGAAGAAATTTCTAGGAGTAAAAAGATAGAATCATGAATTGTATGTACTTTATATGAACTTTAGTAAATTAAGAGTCACTGCTTGATGCTACTAAATTCATTCTGAATTTTGCCTAGAAAACAAAGATAAATCTAAAATCTTTTTTCAAACAATAGTTTTGCATTCACACAGATGTGTCCATCAATAACTACTGTTTCCCACAAAATTTCTTGCTAAAATGAATCAATGAATGAGATAGGATATAACTAGAAAGAATAATAAAGGGTACCAAAAACTGTCATATTTAGCAAACATATTTGTTCCTTTAAAACTTAACTTTGTGATCATTACCATGTAACTAAATATCATGGTTAATTATAATGAGTTAATATATTTCTTTTTTGTTGTTGTTTTTTGTTTTTTTTATTAAAGCAATTGGGTTAAGTAATTTGCTCAAGGTTACACAGCCAGGTGTTTCTGGGTGGGTGCTAAGTATCTAAGCCCAGATTAGATCCACAAGTCATCCCGACAGACCGGGATGTGCTGTGCTACCTGGCCGCCCCTAGTTAATATATTTATGCTATCTAAAATGTAAATTCTGCAAAAAAAAAATTGATTATTTTTTAATTTAACCAAGCATTGTTTCATAAAGCCCATTTGCACCAAAGAATTGTTTCCAAAAATGAAAATATCACTTCCAAATGTTAGCATGAAGTAACTTGAATTATGCTATTCTGTCTTCTAAAGGAGAGGCAGGGTGACATAGGGGCTGAGTCCAGCCTCAGAGTTAGGACAACCTGATTCCAATTCAGACTCTGACATATAATCCATCACAAGCAAGTCACTTAACCTCTCGGTGTTCTAGGCAACTCTCATACTAAAAGTTATATACTATTTGCTCTCCTGTGCCAGGGGAAGGGGTGTCTACACTTGAAGTTCCCTATACTGATGAAATCACAGATCTAAACAAAAATAATAACCTAATTTAAAGACAAACATTAAACAATATATAGTAGTTATTTGTCTTTGGGATTAAATAATTTTTTAAATTCTTATAAATTAAAATAATGTGATAGCAAGATAATATTCAATTGATCTAACCTTCTATTGCATCTTTCTGTTCTATTTATAAAGGCTGATCTCATAATAAGATCACAATCTGCAAATGATTCTGATGGAGAAAACTGTAAACTTCGAAGAAGGAAATTGTCTTTTGAAAGTGAAATAGAGAAAGGTAATTCATTGCTTCTAATAATCCATTATAGATTCTGTGCTTATTAGCTGTACACACACACACACACACACACACACACACACACACAAACACACTACAATTCTGATGAATAAGTTTTGGCACTGAGTTTAGGATACCTGTGAACAATATGAAAACTTCTAGGATCTATGATTTTATGGATGTGGATATCCCCTTCATTGATGCAAATTGCAACCCCAAGCAAATTGTTTTAGTTCACAAAACAATGTGAGCTGTTGTGTTGAAAGAATGCCTCTCCTGATGATGTGATCTTCTGGTGATGGGCCTCTCCAACCTTAGTTAGTCTGGTCTTCAGAAAGTCAACTTACAGTCCATACTTAAAGCTTTTTCAGATGCTGGATCTGACAAAGCTTACACTCCATTGGCATAGATCTTGAGAAAGCAGGACCACCTTGACAAAGTATCATGTTATATGATCTCATATTAGAGTAGGAACATTAATAATGGCTAGCATTCATTTATGTGGTCTAACATACATATGTGTGTATACATATATAATTGTTCATTTATTTCAGTCATGTCCAACTCTTCATGACCCCATTTGGAGTTTTCTTGGCAAAGATACTGAAATGGTTTGCCATTTTCTTCTCCAATTCATTTTTCAGATGAGGAAACTGAGGCAAAGATGGTTAAATGATTTACCCAGGGTCACGCAGCTAGCAAATGTCTAAGGCCAGATGTGAGCCCAGATCTTCCTCACTCCAAGTTCTGCACTCTATCTACTGTACTACCTAGCTGACCTATATATAAATATATGTGTCTATATGTACACACACATATATATATATGAAATTCTCATTCAGTTGCTGATTCTGATGTCATGTGTTTTCAGCTCATTGATATCTAACATTTAACCTAAAACTTATATATAAATATATCTAGATGTTTAGTACTATTTTTTTAAGTGCGTATCAGTTGTAATGGTATATTCCATATCATTCTCAGCTTGTTTCCTTTCTCCAGAAACCTTTACAGAAAACTTATAGCAAAGTTGGTTTTATTTACATAAGTTATTACTGATAATTATAGTCATTTAAACTTGATTTTATTATTCTTTCATCAAAAACTAAGAGTAGACCATATGGAGTAAAAATTGGGCTTCTCACTTGCTGTGAATAACTTTTTAAAAGTTATTTCATTTGCAATGTGAATTTCATTTTTTGAGGTTCACAGTTCTCTTTGCAAGTGACTGCCCTAAAAGATCAATGAGTGATATCCATATGTAGAGACATTTGTCATTATTCAAGAATACAGCAGTATTCCATATAAGATGTTTTGTATCTCTGGAAAGAAAATGCTATTTTAGAAAGGTGAAATTATCTTTTACTGAACCAGAGAAAAATAAGAGGAAAAACATTACTAACAAATCTAATATACGTGTGTATGTATGTATACACGTGCTTTCAGAAAGACAAGTCTCATTAATTTTCATGTACTTCATGGCACTTTTCTGATTTTTAACATATATGTGATCAAATAACAGATGCCAAAGAAGATATTCTCTTTTGTGAGGTTTCAAATCTTCTCACTTGAGTTTCTTTCTAGCCACAGAACCCTTTAAGTATGAAAGAAACATTAATTAACAGACCATTCCATTTGTTCTCCTGCCTTTTCCAGGACTACATTTATATTATGTTGGAATAAAGAGAATTTATTGTTTCTTAGAAATATTCAAAGCAGAAAATTCAACAATTTCACTTAGTATTTTATATATTTATGCCAAGGGGCACAAGGGTTCAGTTTTTTTTTTTACTCCTTTTGAGTTCTTTAGATTTTTATTCCTTTTGTATTTCCATAGTTGAATAATGAAGCAACTTTCGATAAGTTTCTTACCAGAATAGTTTTACTAGCAATTGATTTCAGTCATGTTGAAAGCCTACTCTTGCCTTTATTGCTTATGGATATTTAGTACAACCTTTTTACAACTCTTGCATCACTGACAACTACTACTGCTATCAAGATCCTTCTGATCTAGATCTATCATGAATTCAATATTTTGATATATTTGTCATTTTTAATGTAAGTACTCTTTCCAGTAGCACCAAAAGAAATCTACCCGTGTCTTTCTGTCATTTGCAACTCTTTTACAGATCTCCCATAAATCATTTATAAAATATATGACCTTACTTTAGGTTATAGGACCACAGGATAACAAAGTTAGAGCCAGAAAAAAAAAAACCTTAGATAGGAAGTTATGTGCATTGTTCAGGATCACACAACTGGGAAGAGAGGATCAAGAATTAAATCCAGGTGATCATCAAGTAGATCATCAAGTGGATGGGCAGATTAACTGAGGGATTTTTTGAGGATGGGAGAGACATAGGCATATTTGTAGGCTGTTAGGAAAGCAGCCAGTAGATAGGAAGGTCTTAAAGATTAGTGAGGGAATAGGGATAGCAGAAGGGGCAATGTGCTGGAGAAGATGAGATGCCATAGGATCACTTGTGCTTGGAGAGAGATTAGCCTTGGCAAGGAGAAATGAAACTGGGGTGAAGGAAGAGATAATAACAAAACTTGTGATGTGAGATGAGGAAAGGAAAAGAGGGAAATCTCAGCAAATAGCTTCAATTTTTTTTCCCAAGGAAATAAGAGTTTTCAGCTGAGAGAATGGGGCCACAGGAACCTATAGTAATTTGAGATTGGATTAAAAAAAAGTCAGGAAAATTCACTGTGGTGAGTGGAATAGTAAATCAATTAGAGACGTTTAAAAGGAGTATCTTGCGGGGCAGCTAGGTGGCGCAGTGAGTAAAGCACCAGCCCCGGAGTCCAGAGGACCCAGGTTTGGTTCCGGCCTCAGACACTTAACACCCACACAAAAAACACTAGCTGTGTGACCTTCAGCAAGTTACTTAACCCCAACTGCCCTCCA
>NW_027187419.1:88632492-88643039 GCF_028583685.1 Petaurus breviceps papuanus | reverse complement strand
TATATATATATATATATATATATATATATATATATATATCTTGCTTCAGTGAAGGCCCAGTTGAGTAACATAAATTTGTAGTAGATCTAATCATCATGGTTTTGTGATTTCCTCCAGCTTCATTCAGCAGCACATGAGTAGGAGTGAAAGCAACAGATGGCTGGAGTAAACCAGAAATCATGCTTGGAAGGGCAAGATCAACAACAGAATAAGGGGGCAAGGGACTCAAGAGAAGAGGGTAGTGTAAAACTGAACTAGCTTTTTTATTAACAGGATGATGAAATGGCTACTGGCACAAAGGTGGTAGGTTATAAATGTAGAATGAGGCACATGCTGACAGACGTGTCCAATATAATGGTTTGTTTTGCTTCTTAACTGTACTCCTTTGTTATAAGAGAAATATTTGGGGGAAGAAGGGGTTTATCATTAAAAAGTGACAGTGATATTGTTTTCCAGGAACATCAATAAAACAAAAAAAATATAATGTGGAAACTGAGAGCTCAGAGAGGTTAGGTCATCTGTTCATGGTCACAAAGCTCATACTCATTGGGGTTCTGGCTCCAGGACTCTTTCTCCTACATTACCCTAACTCTCAAACATCTGATATTTCTAAATACTGTTAATGTCAAAGATATCTGGTACAATATGCAGAATTAATTATTTGTCTGGATCATTAAATTCTTAGAAACTTGACATTAGCCATAGGGCTTTTCCTCCTATGTCTATTTAATCCAGTGTATAGGCACAAAATCTAACTATTGAACAGGCTGCCCTTTTAAGATTCCCTGATTTTTCAGAGGGTTTAAATGGCTCATCTGAGAGTCAATTAACAACAACTCCTCAGATATCTAGAGACTGACTTCAGAATTTTATAAAAGTTCCCATGACAGGGATCTCTACAATAGAAAACTCCATGTGGCTCCCAAGAACAATCAAGAAAGAATTCTAACACCATTGCCCCTAACTAATGTTCTGTGTGTGTGTGTGTGTGTGTGTGTGTGTGTAGTGAACCTTGTGACACACAATTCATGATGCTGTATTTGACTTTCAAATGCTACTATTTGCTAGAGCATCAGCATCCAATATCAGTATTCACAGATAGCCTGAGGGGGAAAAAAGAGGACATATTTAAATATTCATTGATATTAAGCAAGAGGGAAAGGAAGATTCCCATAAAAATGTATTGATTATGTAAGAATCATTTTACTGATCTGCCAAAGCTACATTTCAAAGGGAAAATTTCAATAGCGACTACAAATCTTTCAAGGCATGCCCTGTGAAATATTCAGTCTCTGAATTCAATATTAATCTTTTTTCATATGTGGCTTGCCTGCATAACCTTCCCATAAGAAAACACATGCAACTTCATAAAATCTCATTTTCTCAGCATGAAGAATTTTAAAACATATTCTTTTATTGGTATATATTGGTTTTGCATCAAGTAAACATTTATAAAGTTCCTACTGTGTATGTGCCAGGCACCGGGAATATAAAGGGAAAAAAAGCCATAGTCCCTGTCCTCAAGGAGTTTATATTCTGTGGGGAGAAATACATGCAATATGAGAAACATTTAAGCACATACAAAATATATGCAAAGGAAATACATAAAAGATGATGGGGGAAAGATTAGGGGAGAAGGCATTAGCAGCCAACAGATAAACTTCCCAATCATATGCTTTACACTCTTGAACCCAGTGTGGTATTCCTATAACAAAGAATAAAAAATAAAGCCAAAAAAAGCAGTTCGACAAAACCAAAACATTAACCACATCTGACAATGTATACAGAATTCTACAGGAATTGTCCCCTTTCAAAGGGAGGAGGGGTATATTTTCTCAATTCTTTTCTGGGGCCCAGCTTGTTCATTATAATTATGTGGCATTGAGTTTGGGGCCTTTTTTGTTTTGTTTTTCCTCTTTCCACTTATATTGTTGTAACCATTGTATATGTTGTCTTTTTGGCTTTACTCACTTCACTCTGCAGCAGATCATATAATTCTTCCCATGCACCTCTGCATTCATTATTGCTGGCGATACAGTATCATTCCATTACATTCATAAATCACAATTTGTTTAGCCATTCCCCACCTGATGGTATATGCAGAATTTCAAGTAACCATTTTCACTGTAAATTTAGAAGGCTCTAAATGTGATTTAAAAGTGTTTTCATGAAGTTTACCTTCCCTTTCCTCCTCAGAGTTCAGGGCCAAGTTGCACAGAGGCTGCTCCTCTTTGGTTAGAGTTCTGCCTAAAGAAATGCCACTCCCCCTATGATAGAAATCAAATTCTATCATTTAGCAGATTAAAGATAAAAGTTAGCATGAGATATCTTGTAATAGCCTGTCAGAGGGTTGTGGGTAACATGCAGATGTCTGGACCACAATTAAAGTACATGAAGGGTTATCATCTGGATGATGGTGATAAATTGTTCCTTATCTTCACTGAGGACAAAATAAGACATAATAAAGATTTTACTGACAGCAAAGTTATGACAGCAAATGAGTATTTTGGCAAAGATATAAACCAATATGGGCAGCCTTTCCTAAGGCCCACTTTTTTCCTACCTTGTTTGTGGTTGGGTTTCTGAAAGTTCATCTTGGTCATTTAGATGAGAATTCTCTGAACAAAATCCTCCACAGAATTCTCCAAAAAAAATCAGTTAGCAATGTGTCAAAGAGGAAAAACCATTTGACTGACCTTGAACAAGTAAATGTCCACCTATGTATCTTTTTAGCACTTTTTCCATATAAAAGATAAAGTGAAACAACATTTTGATTCCATAGGTTTGTTTGCCCTTTTATTGCCCAGTAATAGTGAAATCCTGAAACATATACATGTAAACAAGGCTGGCCCTAGGGAGAAATGCCAAGTTAGCACCATATTTTCCTTCCATCTAGGGTTCTCATGTTTCCCCTTGTTGATCTAGTCCTCCCTGGCTCATCATCCTGCCTAGACCTCATGTTCTGAAACTTTCCAGAACTCTTTTCCAAACCAAAACTTACTTATCCCATTGACTTGGGTCCCTGTTCTTTGCACAAAGAATTAATAAGAAACAAAAGAGGGTTTAATGATGAAATATTAATACCATTATATTGGTGTCTGAATCAAAAAAATGGGAACCAGTGGTACAATGGAGGGAAAGCACTATATTTGAAGTCAGAAGACACATGTTCCAGTCCCAGTCTTTCATGACCTTGAGCAAGTTATTTTACTTGTCTGGGACCCAGTTTCCTCAACTATAAAATGAAAGAGTCAAACTAGATAATATGTATTGACCTTTCTGACTTGAAATGTATGACCCTATAAATTTTAGGCATCATCACAGTCTGATAGATGGGCATATATAGGATCTAGTGGGCTTTTCTTCTTTCTCCCTCTCCCATGTTGTTGTTATTGTTGCTGTTGTTTGCTTTTGTTCTTGTCCAGTCATGTCCACCTCTTTGTGACCTGGTTGGGGTTTTCTTGACAAAGATGCTGGAGTGGTTTGCCATTTCCTTCTCTATTAGGCAAACAGAGGTTAAGTTATTTGCCCAAGTTCACACAGTTGGTGAGTGTCTAAGGCCATAATTTGAACTCAGGTCTTTCTGACTCCAGACCCAGTGCTCTATCCACTGAACTACCTGCCTGCCTCCACAACATAGTTTATTTCAATAGATATTTCTCCTATCTTCCCATAGGTGGATGACCCTGTGGGTCAGTTCCTACTACAAATAGATCTATGTTTAAGAAAAAAGATTTCTAAGCTACCTTTTTGTGTTCAGTTTAAGTCTTTTTTGTTTTTTTTAATAGTCTCTAGACATAATCTGTCTTTGTGGATAATGTGCCTTGGAGTCAGGAAAACCTGAATTCAAATCTACCTTCTGACAACATCTTACTAAGCATGAAAGAGTCCCTAAATTTCACTAAGACTCAGTTTCCTCACCTGTAAAATGGGTATGATCATACCTATGGTACCTATCTCACAGAGTTTTTGTGAAGATTGTTTGTTAGTGTATATAAAGCACTTTGCAAACATTGAAGAATTACATAAATGTCTGTTGTTACTATTACTATAAAGTTCAAAATACTGAAATTTAGAACATCTGAAAGTCTTCATCTTTCCCACAATGCTCATTTCTCCTTCTGACATCATATGTTTGAAACCTTGTGACTCCTCCTTCTATCTCCTCTCCTACATCCCATTGGGTGCAAGTTCTACTGCTTCTCTTTCCACACTATTTTTTGCATCTGTTTCCTCTTTACTTTCACTGTCACGAGAATAGTTCAATGCCCCATTCACTCACCTGAACTTTTACAATTTTGTCCTAATTGATCTTCCCACTTCCATTCCCTTGTTCATCCCATCTATCCTTCACAATCTCCCCATAATCTTCCATGTAAGTAGCTATCCATGTCACTGCTTTGCTCAAAATTCTTTAGTGACTCCCTTTTGTCTATAAAGTTCAAACTTCTTTGCTAGATATATTCAAGGTTGGCATCACCCTACCCTTCTGGTCCTATTCATACCAATTTGTCTTCACATACTCCATGACAGATCCCATCTGGATTGCTCATCATCCAATGCTTTTATGTATACTTGAGTTCCCAATCTCCCCACCTCACCATAGGAAAATTGTACAGTAGATAGAGTAGTGAGCTTGGAGTTTGGAAGATCTGAGTTCAGATTTGGCCTCAGATACTTACTGGATGTATAACCCTGGGTAAGTCACTTAACTTGAATTTACCTCTTATTCCTCAACTGTGAAATGGGGACAATATAGCACTTATCTCCCAGAGTTTTTGTGAGGATCAAATGAGATAGCAATTGTAATGTTAATGCATCAGTGCATCTGCATAGGCACATAGTAAGCTCTATATAAATCTTAGTTTTTTATCATCATCATTATTAATTACTAGCTGTGTGACCCTAGGCAAATCATTTAACTTCAATTTACTTCAGATATCTCAGTTGTAAAGTAGGGATAATAATATTTATTGTGAGGTGGTTGTGAGAATCAAATGAGATAATAATTATAAAGCACTTAGCACAGTGCCTGACACAGAGTAAACACAATATAAATAACAGATATTATAAGTAGTAAATATTTGCATGTTACCAGGTTGTGTACAGGTCTGAGGAGAGTTTTGTATTTGTTGCCTTTTATAGGGGCTATTTGTTTTAAGAACTTCTCTTAAAGAAAGCAGGTTAAAAACTAATTTGGAACTTCAAGTGTTTGAAATATTAAGATACACTTTTGCTTCTGGAAAATTGAGAGATTAACTATGCTGCAAAAACTATTTGATGAATCAATAGGTCTACTCTAAGAAGAGGAGAATATATAATAATGATAATGACATGAAACTGCATCAGAGATGCTACTCTGGTTCTACTCATTTCACTTTGTATCTGTTCATATAAGTTTTTAAAGTTCTTTATATTTTTTCATATTTCATCATCTTCAACAATGAATATTGCCTCATATGCTGAAATCACCATCATGGGTTGTTATTACTTTGCTTATGTTCAGGCAAGATAATCTATGAAATCATATTTTCTTTTCTTTTATGAACATGATGAAGCCAGCCCTAACAATAATTTTATGTTTCTCCCAAAGAGGATTTATGAAGCACCTACTATGTTGCCAGACATTTTAATAGGAGATAGGGCTACAAATACAAATGAAAAAAATGAGTCCTAAGGGATGCTATCAAGTTGCCTTTTAGTGAGCTACAGTTGTTAGTCTTATGGTTTAATTAAGAGGGAATTTTCACATGGATATGGTTCAATTCCTCCAGTAATATGTCAACTTGTTGGCCATTTGGAGATATTCCTTCTTTCCAGTTTCATTTATAGTGATAATGGGCTAATCTGGCTTGGCTGGATATTGAATTAAGCCATCTACAAGCTCATTTTCTTCTCAGTAGCCTGTCATTGCTTTTGTATCTTGATGGTGTTACCATCATTCTCCTCCATGTTTTGCAAATGAGATCTGAACAAATTTTGCCCTTGGCTGCAATATCCTTATGGGGCACTGGGTGGCACAGTGTATAGAGTGCTGAGCCTGGAATCAGGAAGACTTGAGTTCAAATTCAGCCTTGGTCACCTACTAGCTATATGACCCTGGGCAAGTCACTAAACCCTGTTTGCCCCAGTTTCCCCATCTATAAAATGAGCTAGAGAAGTAAATGACAAACCACTTCAGTATCTCTGTCAAGAAAACCCCAAATGAGGTCACAAACAGTCAGACACAACTGGGAAAAAAAAAAAACTACTGAACCACAAAGCAATGTTCTTGGTTTGTCAAGGGACAGAATCGTACCAGTTTGGGTAGTTTCTGGGCTCCTCCAGGTTCCTTATTGTGCCAACTGTTTGGTATTATTTGAACTTCTCTGAGAAATAGTGAGAGTCAAAGTATTGATTCTTATCTATTTTCTACTTCTGGGAATCAATAGCTTGTTCAATCAGGTCAGATTGAAGCGGTTGTAATTAAATGCAACATCTCTTTATTTTTATAGTTCATTATTTGATTTCATTGGCTATGACTAGGCAATATTCTGCCTATATTCACGCAACTGAATCTAAATTGACTACAAAGTCTATAACTGGTTATGCGCTATTAAGATATTGATTGTCAGTTTCATTTGTTAATGTCATTTAGTGCTAGACATATAGCTAGTATGTGTAGGACTTAAACCTAGATTTTCCTGACTTTGAGACTAACTTAATTAATACACATATACATACACAAGATTACCCATAATCTCTTTATATGATATATAGAAATATTTTATATGATAGTATATACATGTATGTATATATAGATGCAAATATATAAAATCTCCCTGTGCAAGTCAGTTTCTCAATGCTCTAGGGCAATCTTCTAAGGCTATGAGGAACAGAGATGGAAATGCATTGATGTAGGGATTTTCTTCATCAGGAGTTCCCCATGCTAATTAAGTCATAAGTCTACTCCACAAGATAAAAATTAGAAAAGCATACAATATATAAGACTTTGCAAATCTGGAAGAATAAGCAATTCCAAGATTCCTGGAATAATGGTTCTCCAAGCACAATTCAGGATTTTCTGGTGGGCAGCCTATGTGTGTCCTTCAGGGTAGCTACTCAAATATAATGGGGAAAATATGCTGGTGTATCAGTCAGTAAAGGGACAAGAGAATAGTTGGGGCTTGTGCTAATGAGTGTGTAAGAAATTGTTGTTTACTTAGAGTTACTGCACTGCTTGGAAACTCAAGAACAGCAGTGTGGCAACAGGAAAGTCACTGCTTCAAGTATAAGTTTGAATTAAAAATGAAAGTGTTGAAGTCCATCATCTATCTCCTTTGGAGTAAAGTGAGGGAGGCTGCCAATATGCACAGGGAAGGGGGCCCCAGGGCAAGAACCTCAAAATGAGATCCCATAGGATCTTGATTCTCTCGTCCCCTCCTCCATGAGGCTGTGCCACTTTCCCTCTAGTTGCTGAAAATGGCCAGGGTCAGATAGATGAGTGGTGAGGCTGAGCCCAGGAATGATTTGTGTCTCCTGGAAACTGTATTTGGGGGATGATCAGGTCAGCAAGATGTTCACATTTTAGAAGATTTTTAGAGACACTAAACACAAAAACTAGCCACGTGACCTTGGGCAAGTCACTTAACCCCAATTGCCCTCCAAAAAAGCAAAAAAAAGAAAGAAAGATCATCAGAGAGAAGACCTTGTCCTAGTTAGTATGTAGTACAACACTGATTTCTCAAAAATAATAATAATAATAACCCATAAATATTTTTCCTCTCTTCAGTTCAAAAGACTCATTCTAAAACCTGGGTCTTTTTAGTTCAGCATACTGATTTTCCCTGTGCTTAATGGCCTGCCACAATTATAATGTTAGTACTATTTTTTTTTTTGCCTTTTGGAGGGCAATTGGGGTTAAGTGACTTGCCCAAGGTTACATGGCTAGTTTTTTTGTGTGGGTGTTAAGTGTCTGAGGCGGAAACCGAACTGGGGTCCTCCTGGAGACTCCAGGGCTGGCGCTTTACTCACTACGCCACCTAGCCGCCCAATGTTAATAGTACCTAAAGGGTTTAACTTTTGCTGAGGATCAGAGAGGAACTAGACATGGAAGAATCCTTCCCTTTTCTATTGGGCATGGCTGGCAATAGTGGTTTATAGAGCATTAAATTTTCTAGCTTTTCCCATCCATAATATTTCCACAAAAAAAATTATAGATTTGTTTCATTGGAAATATTCTTTAATCCAGATTTAGATGTGATGGACGCATCTCATGCCTTTTACACTACATATTTCAAAGTGCCAATTTGATGTATCATTCTATTGTATCTGGAAACATTAAAGTACTATATAATGTTAATTATCCTATTTTTATTTGTTTAGTCATAAAAGCTTACCCATTTCTATGCCGTGACAAAAAACTAATTTTTTTCTAAAAGTAAAATTATTTATATCAAAGGACATCTGATTTTGAGAGAAAACTATATTTAAAAACTACATTTATTAAACACATAATAATTCCAGACATAACAATACAGGAATAAACTGCTTAATTACTGAATACAACTCAGAATCCCTTAAATTATGTTATCCTGTGTTATTATTAGCAAAGAAAGCTATCTATTGCTCATTACTTCCCTATATTAAGTAATTTTCTAAGTTATCCACTCAGATGAGGTACAGATTTTTTATTATTGGGATTTTGGTCCCCAACTTGTTGTTTTAGTATTTAACTTTATTTTTAAGAGGAAGTTACATTCTCCTTGCTCTCCTACTTGTCTGACCACTCTAAATATCTCTTACTGGTCATAATATCAAAATGCATAACCATGGGGATTTCTCTAAATCATTTTGACCATGTAACATCTGCCCACCCACCCATTCACTCAGTAAACTCTGGTGGCTCCCTATTACCTCCAGAATAAAATATAAAACTCCTTTCTGGTGATTAATGCTCTTCCTTCCTTTACAATCTTCTTACATTCTTTTCCTTTCTGCACACTCTACAATCAGCTACACTGGCCTACTTACTATCCCTACTTACTATCTCTCATCTACATTGCTTTGCACTATTTCCCATGCCCAAAATAATCTTCCTTCAAACTGCTGACTCCTAGAATCTCTGACTTCTTTGAAGGTTTGGCTCAAGATTCACCTTCTACAGCAGCCCTTTTAGCTGCTAATGCCTCCCCCCACCACCAACACCACCAAGATTACCTTCCAGCTACTCTCTGTATGTGTTACATGTTGTAGTTATTCACTCCTTGTCTCCCCCATTAAGATATGAACTCCTTGAGGGAAGGAACTGGTTTTTTCTTTCTTTTCATCAACAATACTAAGCATATTGTAAGCACTTAATAAATGCTTGTTGACTGATTGACAGACTAATTGAAGAACATCTTGAAAGCCCAGAGCTGGAATCCCTGAATCAGATTCATCTGTAGGAAATTGTGAAGGAGATGAAGTTTGACTTCGATGTTTCTTCCAGCTCCTCATTTCCATGTTCTTATGGCTTGTTTTTGCTTTTCTTTCCCCATTAATGATTCTTTTCCCTAACCTTCTTTCCCTTCCCCTAAACCAAGTCTCTCCCTTCTCTGCTTTTTCTCCACACTTGATACCACCATATTCCTTCTGATACTGAAAATTCTTTAGTACATAGGTATTACCCATAATATCTTAATACTTGATTATGATGAACATTAAAATGAGCATTTAGATTTTAAGGGTAATTTTTGAAGCCACTTAACTGAAAGGATGAAATCTTTAATGTGGCATTAGGTAAGGTACAAATAACAGAATATGAATAACTAAACTGTTTCATATACCCATAAAGTCAACTCTACCACTGGTTCAGATACTTCAGGGTCCCAGTCATAAACAATCAGAAGACAGTCTTTGGCCTCAGTCACTTAACACAAAAACTAGCCATGTGACTTTGGGCAAGTCACTTAACCCCAATTGCCCTTCAAAAAGCAAAAAAAAAAAAAAAGACAGTCTGATTGAATCTTCATGTTGTATTTCTTAGATGTATAAAATAGTAACAGAAAGTGAATGGGACAAAGGAAATGTGATACAATGTGACAAACCTTTCTGTTACAATTTTCTCATGAGGTCATTTTATTTTAAACTATTCCTGCCTGAAAAACACTCTATCAGAATAAAATCTAAAAGTAAAATGCTTAGAGATCACATAAAATTTATCAACAAAGCATTATGACTACCTACTGGATTAGCTAAATATAAATGACACTTGGTTCCTGTTAATTACTCTGAGAAGACTTAAAGAAAATTAGGATAAGAAGTCAGCACAATAGCACTTGCCCTGTTTGCTTGATGTGGAGGGATTTTTTAGTTTTTCATTTTTAGAACTGGAAGGTCAAATGAAATTGATAGTTAAATCAGGATATGCATGTGCTCTTTTATTCATTTGGATCCTAGGCAAGTAGCTGGAAAACAAATCAAATGCTTTTAAGTTGGACCCTTTGAGAAAACAGGAGGTAATCAAAGAATCAACTTGCTGTGAGAGAGAGAGAGAGAGAGAGAGAGAGAGAGAGAGAGAGAGAGAG
>NW_027187419.1:88423895-88632392 GCF_028583685.1 Petaurus breviceps papuanus | reverse complement strand
GAGAGAGAGAGAGAGAGAGAGAGAGAGAGAGAGAAAGAGAGAGAGAGGGAGAGAGAGGGAGAGAGAGAGAGAGAGGATTTCTAGCTATCTGAATCCTAAAGTGATTCCTATATCAGTATAACAAGGGTAAAAAGATATCTTTGTAGGAGTGTTGCCATCTGAAGTTATTATTCAAACTCAATTCCAAACAAAAGGGAAGAGGAAGAATAGAATATGGGGAGACAAGGCAACTTCACAGCTTCACAGTCAGAGAATTCACAGTACCATTTTCACCTAGAAGGCAGTGAGCCAGAGGAGGGGAAAGAACTAGCTTCTCATCTAAAACTATTCCTTTTTAATTCAGTCACAGAGTTTTGTTAGAAAAATGTAGAAGTGCTGTATCTCAACTGAAGAGCTACCTAAAGGTCCAATTCATAGTACTACAATATGAATTAAATAGAATTTTTTATCTTTTTAAACTCACAAATGGATTATCATTTTAATTTCCTTTTTTCAGTAGAAGGAGAATCTTCAAATGATGCTTTATTTTATCAAATACGGTAAAAGGGGGGAAATTGTTCTGTCATTTGAGTAACATGGAAATTAACATAGGATGCAAAAACAAATCCTTATTATTATATCAGTGGAATGGAATATAGCATTACATGTCTTTTAATTACTCTCTGTACTTCCTCCTTCTGTAACTGTTTTAAAGCATTTAACTAAAGATTCTAGGCTTTCTGTGTTTGACTTGAATATACTTCACAATCAGATTATCTATCTAGATCTATTTGACTGAAAGCTAGCATGGTACAGTGGTGAGAGATCAATCTCAAAGCCAGTAAGACCTAAATTCTAGTCCTGCTCCTGTCTAATGGAATGGTCACTGCCCAGGGCTCCAGGCAACTATTTATAAGTAGCAGAAAAGGTAGCAATCTGCATTGATAGAGGGAATTTCCTCTTCTGGGAATTCCCTATCCCAATGAAATCACAGATCTAGCACCAATCTTATTTGACCATTTTATATATATAATAAGGGAATTACTCTTGGAATATATGTGGTAGACACGACTTAAATCAGCTAACACTGGGAGCATTCAGGTAAATATGTCTTGAAAGTATAGTTCTTCCCATCCTTCTCCCAGTCTATTTACTGAATAATCATTGGGTGTTACAAAGCACTCTATTACATGCTACAAGTTAAAATTACATGGAAAATCTCTATAATACTTTCATTTCTCTAAGAATAATTAAGATTGCAAGCTACCTATGCTTTCTCATGCAGTGTAATTCTTGTCTGTGTTCTCACATAAATCCCTCATATATAAGTCACTCAATATGCTGTAGGCTTTTCCCCAGGTCTTTAACAATCTATGGGTACTCATGCAGCACTCAAGATGCCCATCTGTTATCCTTTGCTCTAGCAACTCTCTATGCAAAGATCTAAAACTCTAAAGATATGAGATGGTATAACATCTTGCAAATGAAAATACATGCAGCTATTAAGCATGTGTCCACACTGATTGGGATTGATGGTATGTTCAAAACAATTTCTACTTTTTTTGGAAAAAAAAGCTTCATGAATGTGTTTAAGGGGTGTGTAGATAAGGTTTATTGAATGGGAAGAAAGGGGTTGCTCTAGTCATATGGGTGCCCAACATTAGAGATGGAGAATTATGAGGAAGGCTCACTCTATCCTGTTTGGTGAGTGATTTATATAACCCATGCGCAGGCTCTAGGAATGCTTCACTTAACTCATGGACCATCTTCCCACCTGCTACCTTATCACTGAATGCACACCTGCCACCTCTCCCATCCATTCCCCTTTCTAGTCATAGAACTATAATTAAATTATTACTGCCACAGATACTGGAAAAATGTGTCAATCTATTCCCCTGAGGATCCCCTTATGATTCCTGTAATATTCAAAACCAAAATTTGCCTCCTTGGCCACCACTTCCCTCTACGTTTTGCTTATTATTTCCCTCTAAGTGTCTTGAGAGCAAAAACTGTCTTTGCTTTTATATTTTTCTTCTTAGAATTTAACACAGCAATTGGCATCTAATAAGTGCTAAATAAATGCATTTTTCATTCATTGACCTAGAGCAGAGAATTCACGAGTCAAAGTCAGTCTGTCAATAAGCTTTTATTAAATACTTTGTGCCAGGCACTGTAATCAGGGTTGAGAAAAATAAGGAAGTTAAAGAAACTAGTAGATGCAGTGAAGTTCATGATGAGGAATGTTCAATATATATCAGAATGAAATTGGGAGCTATTGTAAGATTTTGAGGTGGGAAATGCTGATTGCAAAGTAAACACTCATTAAGACAAGCTCATTGGTAATACCTAAGATAGTTTAGACCTAGAGTTAAGCAAGTTTTTGAGAAGAAAGTTCCAAAGAGTCTATAAGAGATGGGGCATGTGATACAGGCCCATAAAGTAAGGGATAGAACCGAAAAAGATAACCTGAAGAAAAGATAACCAGAAAATAGTGGTTAACTAGATTGGTGGTAAGTAAATATCCATAAGCTGAGAAATTTTCAAAGCTTGACTGAAGAAAATGTCTGGGGTTGCCAGTAACAATAAGGCAGCAAGGCCAGCGGAAGGCCCTATGTGGGGTAATAAGATCAGTTTTCATTGTGTTTAACTTGAGGTGGCGCGACATGAGCTAACTCCTTAATGACAATCATTTTCCCATGTAGAGAATTTTAAGTCAAATCCGTTTTTGCTCTAGGCTGTTTTCTTGGTGAAATTATGATATTTAAAATAACAGAGAAAAATAGCTCTGTTAACAGTTTCTTTTGCCATATGGGAACTAAAGATTCTGTTGACAGTTTCTGTGGTATGGTCCTAAATCAATTAGTTTGGTCTTCTATGAATAAGCAATTAAGCATAATGTTAGGGAACAACAAGGCATAGAGTATATGGGGACACTTTTAACCATTTCTGAAGAAAATGCTATGCATTCTGGAATTATGTTGATTAGTAATTAGCAGAAACCAGATGGGAAATCATGCTGTCTCCCCAGGACACTAATGGAAACAAGTCACAGAATTTGTCTCTTGGAACTTTTCCTGCTGAAATATGTTTTAACTCAACCTTCAGGGTTGGTATCATCTTGACATTTCATTTTAAAACAGGCAGTGTACACTAGTGGCTTTAATGTAATTAGGTTGGAAAAAAAGTACCTTAATTACAGTATTTAAGCTTTATATTCTTCACATCATGAAACACAGCCAAAGTGTCCACCAAACCAGGACTTCGAGGAGATTTTGTACATGTAATTGAGGGTGAAATCCAACCTGCCTACACTTCAGAGAGACCACTACCCCATATAGTGAGTTTTTAAAGTTCCACAAATGATAGACTACAGGAATAAAGAAAGCTTATGCAATTAAGATTTTGAGAATGGGGGCAAATTTTCCTCTTCTTTTTTTTTCTGAAACAATTAGCTCCCAAACCATTTTTAGGACTTAAATATTTCTTTTCTTCTTCTTTGAAGAAACATTTCTTCAAAAAACAAGTTTTTGAATTTCCTACAATTTTGCTATCAAAAGTAAAGAGTATCTCAAAAACCTCTAGCAAAGGTACATTTTGATTTTGAAGTCAATAATATGGTTGATCAAGAATCTCATGGCCCCTGAAATTTGTTTGTTTGTTGTTGTATTTATTCTGAGAAGACCACAGCCTAGAAATGAATAACAGAATCTCTGTTTTCTATATAAAAGTAAAGATAGTTTATAGTGATGATTTTTAAAAGAGTCATTGTTAAAGTTCTTTTTTTTTCTAAGCATATAAAAATGCATAGAAGGATTTAGCTGAGCAATAACTCAGTCCTTGGTGGAAGCAAAGACTGCTAACAAAATTGTAACCATTTGATTATCTTATATAAAATGATTTCTTGTTAATAGATTATCGCAAAGGGACTAGTACACATGATCCTGGAGACTCCATAGATACCACGAGACGTTATCAGTGTTCCAAGAAACATTTTGAAGAGAAGAAAAGTGGATCATCCTCATTCATCTCATCCATTGATGATGAACAAAAACCTCTCTTCTCCAGAATAATGGATTATGCTCCAGGAACAGAGAAAAGAACTAGCTTGAATTTTGAAGAACAAACCATGACCACTTCAGAAAAACTCCATCTTGATAAAAGAAGTCATTCTTTCAAAGGTAATTGACTTTTTCACTGCCTGTCTTTCTTCAGTACTAGTTTTTCGGTAAGGAGAAGGATGTTTTTGCCAATTAATATAACTCAACATGTTACTTCAATTTTTTGACATTTGAATACTTTGGTATTGACTTGCAAAAACATCTGTCTAATTATATTGCATTGAAAGAAGGGGAGAAGCATTTATAGAGTACCTACAAAGTGCCAGTTACTGCACTAGGCACTTTACAACTATTGTCTCATTTGGTCTTCACAATAATCCTGCAAGATTGGTGCTTCTGTTATCCCCATTTTACAGTTGAGGAGCCTGAAGCAAATAGAGGTCAAGTGATTTGCCCAGAGTCACACAACGGTCTTCCTGACTCCAGGCCCAGTGGTGTATCCACTGTACCACCTAGCTGCCTTTGCATTGAGAGAAAGACTAACAATCATTTCCAGCTAGGTGGCACAATGCATAGAGTGCTGACCAAGAATTAAGAAGACCTGAGTTCAAATAAAGCCTCAGACAGTTTACTAGCTATGTGACCCTGGGAATGTCACTTAACCTCTGTTTGCCTCAGTTTCCTCATCTGTAAAATGAGGATAATAATAGTACCTACGTCCCAGGGTTGCTGTGAAGATCAAATCAGATAATTGTTGTAAAGTGCTTAGTACAGTAATCTGACACATAGTAAAAGTTACTAAATGTTAGCTATTATTATGCCACAGGACACTTTGAAGCCTGTGAAAATACTTTATTCGTTCTGTGCTGTCATTCAACAAATACTAAATGCCCGCTATACCAAGTTCAAGACACTGTGGTGGGCATGGAAAGGATAGTAGTTAGAAGCACTAGAAGTAGTTATCAGCAGTAGATAATATTAGCATTAATGTTTACTTAATCACAAAGATCAAAGTTAGGGGCAGTGATACCTCCAAAACGTTAAGAACAGCTATTTAATGGAAATTATGGGGAAAAGAGAAAGATGATATGAATGGAAAGAGCAAGACAAATATTTTCAAATTAATATACTATTGTGCCCAACAGAGTGATTAAGAAAAAAACTAAGATACAAATATGTATATATATACATATATACATATGTATATGTATATATACATATATATGTATATATACATATATATATATATATATATAAAGTATGTGTGAAAGAAACAATTGCATGAATTGAAACTAAGGAACATTTGAACTTAAGTGGTCAAAACTCAAGCAGAAGAGGAAATCATTGGTGCACTATGAACTTTCCCCCATCCAGTTCGCTGATCTTGGCCTGCTAGAATACTACATATCCTTCAAACCCCATCTCTAAGGAATGAATGAGTGAAAAAGAACTTATTAAGCAATTTCAATATTCTAATTACCATTCGAAGAACTGGGGACATACCCACACAAATGAGACAGTTCCTGCCCTCGCAGAGACGACATTCTAATGGGGAATAGAGTCAATTAACTAGTCAACTAGCATTTATTAAATGTTTATATTATGCCAGGCACTGTGCTAAGTACTAACATACAACACACACACACACACACACACACACATACATATAGGAGTGTAGGGGCAACTAGGTGGCACAGTGGATAAAGCACTGGGCTTGAAATCAGGAAGACTCATCTTCATAAGTTCAAATGTGGCCTCAGATCCTTCTAGCTTTGTGACCCCAGGTAAGCCACTTAGCCCTGTTTGCCTCAGTTTCTTCACCTGTAAAATAAGCTAGGGAAGAAAATGGCAAGCTATTCTAGTACCTTTGCCAAGAAAACCCCAAATGAGGTCACGGAGACTCAACACAATTCAACAACAACATAAGGGAATGTTGGCCAGTGAAGGGTATATGTTGACTTGAAAAGTCATAGGGGAGTTGATTGTCATGGTCTTTCCAGAAACAATGGTAGTTTTTATTTGATTGTGGTTCCAAACCTAAAAAGTGGTATGGGAGGAGAGGGCATGCACCAGGTGGCAAAAACTAGGGTAGAATGTGAAACATGTGTAGGACTGGCTAGTATGGAGGGCTATGTGACAGTAACCAATTCAGTCAGTTAGTCAATAAACATTTATTAAGCACTGACAATGTACTAGGCATTGTATTTTGTAGTGGGGATACAAAGAAAGGAAAAGTCAGTCCCTTGTCCTCAAGGAAATCACAATCTAACAGTGGAAGACAATACATAAAAATAAGCTGAAAATGAAAGTAGGGAGGGTAACAGGGAAGGGAGAGGGGTCTGATGAAGTGAGAAGTGAAACTGGAAGAAAATGATTAGAACAGGGCCCTGGATGTCCTACTTAAATGGAGGAACTGGGAGGAGCTCTCCAATGTCCACCTTTAAGTTTTGGTTGTAGTCGTTTCAGTCGTGTCTGGATCTTTGTGACCCCATTTCAGGGTGTTCTTGGCAAAGATACTGCAGTGGTTTGCCATTTTCTTCTCCAGCTCATTTTATAGATCTGAAAACTGAGGCAAACAGGGGTAAGTGACTTGCCCAGGGTCACACAGCTAGTAAGGATCTGAGGCTAGATTTGAACTCATGAAGATTAGTCTCTTCCTGATTTCAAGGCAAGTGCTCTATTCACTGTGCCACTTAGCTGCCCAATGTCTACCGTCTACCCTCTCAAATCCAAGGGAGAGAGGACCCCCAGGGGCAGGGAGTTCTAAAGAGATAAATTTCAAAGTTGATGTGACTTTTTAGGATGATGTGATTTAAATGAAGTCTGGGAGCACAACTGGATGGGAAAATTCAGGCCCCAGAGAAGGAGTCCTATAACTAAGATGGTTAAGTCCTACAGAATATGATCTGATACAGGAGGTTCTACAGTAGGACAGATGGCAGGGTCCACCTGTGCAGAAGGTGCAGTGTCAGGAAAAAATAAATGACAAGGAGATAGCCAGAGTGCCACTCCTTCATGAATGAAGCTCTTCAAACAGGACATTTTTACTCCCTCTCTGCTCCCATAGCACTTTGTTTTTATTTCTTTTATGATCAGAGTACTGATCATACTGTGCCTTGTACTATTTTTGTATATAGTTTATCCCTCTTCGAGCGTGCACACACACACACACACACACACACACAAGACTGTAAGCTGCTTAAAAGAAGAGATGATATCTTCATCTTTATATCTCTCCCAGTATCTTACACATAATGGGATCACAGCTTTAGAACTGCAAGCCATCTTTAAGTCCATGTACTCTAAATACCATATTTTACAGACATGGAAACTGAACAGTGGCATAGAGTGACTTGCCTGAGTTCATGCAGAGAGTTGATAGCAGAGACTCAATGAAACTCTGTTGAATAACAAATGAAAGAAAACTAGCTTTTGCTCTGATACCTCTTTGAAATATGCTAAGAATGTAGGCAAATGTTCTTCAATCTAAAATCTTAAGGAAATGAATGAAATAGTTCCTCATTTGTCACAGTGGAAATGTGGAATATTAGCTGTGGCTACTAAATGCTTTATTTCAGTTATTCATGAAAAGTGGATATTTTGGGAACTCCAAGAATAGAAATAGAAGCAGGTTGTATAACCTAAGTCAGCAATTCTGCAAACCTCTCCATCACCTCTGCCTTCTTATAAAGGTCAGTTTGGCTTGGTCCTTATAGGATATGTTCTAGGGCTTTTTTCCACTTCAATTTTCAATGTCTTGAGTGTCAAACTTCTTTAGGAAGCAATTTTAATATCTTCAGAGTATTCACCAATGAAAAACATTTTCTTGTCCTTCAGCCTAGATTTTCTTTTGTTCTTTTCTTCTAATTATTGTATCTAGCTTCTCCATCCCACCCACACAATTCTAAATAATTATTCTGCTAGCAAATTTAATATCTATACTTCTTTGGTTTCCAAATGTTTCACAAATTAATCACTGTTCAAAAAATAATTACCTTAAGAGATACATAACAAAGTATATGTCATACTAGTTGGCTAAAATAATCAATGCCACGTGGCATCAATCAGTATAAATAGTTAAACCTAATTAAGGAACAGCAACCAAAACTATTAACCAAATGTACAGCAACAAACTTACTTAATTTCTCAGTAATCTTTAGGGGAGAATATAATGAAATGCCCCCAAAAGTGGATATTATGAAAGTTTTAGATTTTGGATGCTTCACTTGAAGCACTTTCAGTAAGAACTGTTCATAGGATAATTAGTTATTGTTCTATTTCTCACACAATGCTGTTTCACCAACAATAAGGCATTTCATCGGATCAAATTTCTGCCAGTGGGTCAAAGGTTTCCCATGCCAAATATAAGAGAATAGTACATTTGATCTCTTTCTCCTTCCCAAAAGTTAAGTAGAATCAGCTTTTCTTTATAGGAAGGTCAGAAGTTAAGTCTACCAAAATTGTGTCCCCGTAACAATTTGAAAGTTTACTTTCTGCTCACTCGTTTCCAGAAATGTGTCCTTGCAACTATGGCAACATTTTCCAAGGCAACCAAGTTCTGATTCTATTTTGAGCTAGATTGAAAAAGTATCTCCACGGATGTTCACTTTGATTAAGACCACAAACCATCACTTCCCCTTTGAACTCTTGGTTGTTGTTGGGTTGTTTTTTTTTTCAGTTATTGAAAGTCAATTTTATTTCTTCCTATTTCAATAAAATTATGAAATTAAATCAATATAGCTTCCTCAGAAGCATCTTGCTTTTCTAATATCATTTAGAGATCTAAATTTTCTCTTGAGGTATTGAAAAATATAATCATCCATAATTTATTGTTCTGTAATTCAAATAGCTTTCTCCTCTTTAAAAAATGGATTGAATGTAGGAAATAATAGTACAAGAGCAGTTTAAATACAGGCCTATGTTATGCAGTCTATCTTGGCTCAATATTCTCTAGCACAACCTCTCATCACCATTCTGTTTTTGTCATCCTGGTATTCTCTTCAGAAAAACAATCCAATCCAATAGACACATATTAAACAGTCTCTGCCCTCAAAGTACATATTCTACTGTGGAATATGACCAGGTACGTGCTGGTAATGTTTAACAACAAGCCTGCAAAAAGGCAGACCATACTTTTGAGTCCAATTCATATAATTAACGTTCTCTCCATCACTTTAAGCCTAGACAATCAATAAAACAATGAATCAGGTCCTAATGTGTGAGTACCCATCAATTGGTAAATGGCCAATTCCTGAGGTATAAATGGTCACACTGAAAATTTAGCAATCAGCTCAAGTTGGTAAGATCTGGTTCCAGCACACCTCTAGATACAAAATACATACAGTAAAATTCAACAAACAAATATATTATATGCAATATGTATACAATGCATTTCAATAAACAACTATAACATAAGGTAATTTGAGGAAGTCATATCTCCATTAACTAGAAATATCCTATAGCACATGAGCTGAGCTTAGAAGGAAGCTGGGAAATTCTAAGGAGGCAGAAGTGAGAAGAGAATGTATTCCAGGTATGAGATATAGCCAGTACAAAGATATGGAGGAAGGAAATAAAATGCCAAATTCAGAAAATGGCAAGAAGACCAGATTGACTGAAATACAGTGTGTAAAGGGGAATAATAAGAAATAATCCTGGAATGATCTGCTCGAGCCCAATTATGCAGATCTTTAAATACAACCCCACCATAACCATAAGGCATGCTAAAATAAGGGTAATTACTGATATGGTTCACATAGCTGTATCACCCAAATAATTTCTGTGTTCTGAATTTAAATTTGACTTCTCCAGGAAGCTGAAAAGCTAGTTGACAAACTCAGTAAAATAGTTGTCTTAAATTTTAAATAGGTTCATTTAAAGAGGACATGTGAATAACGAATTATAATTACTAGTGGAAATCTGTTACTAAATTACTTAACACTCAAACACAAACCATTTTCTTATTTTTTAACATTCATTTTCATTTTGTTTCCTCTGGTAAAATATCTTCTTAAAAGTATTAGTGTTCTGTTAGAAGAAATATCAGAGTTTCAATCCATAAAATAAAGAAGATTGAACCAAAGAAATTGACACCTATTTGAAATCTAGGAACCTTACACTACGGTCTATTCTCACTTTCATAGCACAAAGCTTTATTTTTCTCTAGATCTTTTTCTTTAGGCTGGCTATGAATATGCTCGTTATCTCATATGAGGCAATGTCAAAATTGCAGCTCCCTCATTAAAGAAATTTTTGTAAATCCAATGATAAAAGAATAAAAAGAGAAAAAATACCCCTGAAAAGGTTATAAGATTTTAATATGGTACTGGAAAAAATGAAAGATTTTTAGTTGCCTGCCTGTATTTTTGGAGAAATAAGTATTCACAGAATTATAGAGGGGGAAAAGAGTTCAAATAGCCATCTAACCCAGCCCCCTGCCTCCAGGATTACTTGGTAGGTAGCATAAACAACATAATGGAAAGAGTGTCAGTACTGTGAGATCTGCATTTAAATCCTACCTTAAATACTTTTTAGCTACATGATCATGGACAAGTTGTTTAACATTTCAGAGCCTCAATTTCCTTAGCCATAAAATGGGGATGATAATATTTACACCATTTATCTTGCATAACTATTGTGAGTAAAAGCCTTCTATGACCTCACTTCACCTTTTTTTCACTGTTTTGCTGGTAGTACTTAAGTCTCAGTAATAGATCAAAGCATCTTGTGACCACTCTCTTGACATGGATTTTCTTTCAGTCTTCTCAGTAAAGTCACTTGTGGCAAACATAGATTTAGTCTGTGGGACTAGAAAAGAACATAGAAATTATTTATTCAACTAACTCCACTATCTATTTCACCACAATTCCTATCTGGCCTAGGAAAGTCGAGGTTAGCTTGATGAATGTCATTTCTGAGTACCCTATCAATTCTACAGTCTACAGTCTAAGATAAGTGAAACATGAGTCTGCTATGACTGCTGAACTATAGCAACACTATGCCTTAAAATACAAAGTGTCCCCCAAAATTTAAGAATTGTACTAACTCTCTTACCATAAAATTGAGAAAGTACACCTTGTCTCAGAAGTACACATTGTCGCATGGCCAGTCCAGGAATTCATTTGCTTGCCTCTGCATATTTGTTACAAGGATTTTGTTTATCTTTTTCTTTTTATTTCCAGTGGGGATGGGGTAAGAGGAAGAGAAAGTACACTTTTGTTCACTGAAAAAGAATTAATTAAATTTTGAAAAAATGGAAGTACACATTATTTATCCAAGATAATCTAAAGTTGGACTATGGAACATTCAACAAGGCAACTGAACAGCCTCTGAATTGTGAGGCTTTGGATCTTTGGATCTTTTGGATGGAAAGCCTTGAATGAACATTATATACATGCAACCTGAGAGGAAGGGTGACGTGCCATTGAGGTTTGTTTTTTTATCAGAAATAGTTTCTTTCAACGGCACAGAATTCTAAAAGAAGTGGTTTGGGGTTAAGTAACTTGCTCAAGGTTACACGGCCAGGTGTTTCTGGGTGGGTGCTAAGTGTCTGAGCCCGGATTCGATCCCCAGGTTATCCTGACACTGGGGCTGGTACTCTTACTCACTGTGCTACCTGGCCACCCCTAAAAGAAGTTTTTAAGCAAAGACTATAAACAACCAACTCTGACAAATTGTAAGTTCCTTTAAGAGCAGAGACTAAGCCTTATTCATCTTTGTGTCTCATTCAAATAGAAGTCTCAATGAATTTTTTCAACTGAATATCAGAAATTCTTCCTTTTGACTAATTGAAATTTTTTTGCAATGCAAATCGTTGCATACAACAAACATGAGGAACAAGTGGGAGTTTTCCCCTTATAATAATGATAATTTTCCCAAAGAGAAGGGAAAAAAATGCTCATTAAGTGTTTACTTTCCCTGGATTCAAATTCCCATCTCCTGTGTTTTGTGAGTGACTCTAATCATTTACCAGTTGTTCCTTTTTGAAATTCTTCTATGAATTGGGGTGAGGGGGAGAAGAGGAGATTTTTGTATGGATTACAATAACACATCAGTTCACACCTTGAATAAAAGGATTTGTCTTAAAAATACAACTGGAAAATAAATCTTATATAGGAAATGAGAAAACAGAGTCACTTCCATACCATGATAATGCACCGGAACAGGACTTTTGTGAAAGAGTGAAACTTTAAAGAAAAATAATGAAAAATATTCAAACAGCTCTGTGAGATCATTGGAAGGAGCAACCCATCAGCAATACACATCTCAACCCATCTAGACTGTAGAATTGATAGGGTACTCAGAAATGACATTCATCAAGCTAACCTCTATTTTCCTAGGCCAGAAAGGAGTAGTGTTTAGATATTATTAGGTGGAGTTAGTTGAATAAATGATTTCTATGTTCTTTTCTATTTCCATAGACTAATTCAAGCCATCAACTGGGGAATGGCTTTTATACTTATAAACTGAATTTGTTCCTTCCTAAAAAATATACAATAAAATAAAATAAGGAAATGAGAGAGATGTTTAGACATGGTCAAACAGAGACCAATCTGTATAACTCTCACATCTATCCTTTTATAAGTTCACCACTGAAGGTCTACTCATCAAGCTAATGGCCTTCCTAATTTTCTCTGACATTACACAGATGTCAAATGCATCATGCAGGATATGTCTCCATCTTTCTCTCCCACCATGTAACCAGCCTTTTACCCTAACACATTTCTTTTGATGATGTATCTTATACAGTGCTTCTCTTTTGAAATAAACTTGCACAAAAATAATTTGAGTTCTAAAAATGATGGAATAGATAAGGTGAATAAGTAATATGACTTAAATAACACATAGGACACAGTATATTAGTATAGAAACATGAAAAAACAAAGATGTACAGGAAAGGTTTGTTTTGTTTTTTGTTTGGGTTTTCATTTTTTAAAGAGCAAAGTATGAAAGGAGTATGAGATAATATCTATAAGGAAAGGTTAAATTAGTCAGATGGCTTGACCCAAATAGATCTTTGAAGAAAATTATTAGTATTATTATCATATTCCCATAATGAATTTAAAATATTTATTGATGATTTTTTGTTTTTATAAGATAGTCATTCCCCAATATTCTTTCCCCATTGAATTCCCCACTTTTAGCAAAGAAAAACAGTTAAATAAAATCAACTGACAAAGAGACTATGTTTGACAGTTTATGCAACATTCTCCACCTGTAGTTCCTTAGCTCTCTATCCAAAGGAGGTACTTATGTATTTTCATGTGTTCTTTGGTACCACCGTTGATTATTACAATTTCTTTTCTGTTTTTTTGTTTATGATATTGCATTTGTATATATTGCTTTCTTAATTCTACATACTTCATTCTCCATCAGTTCATATAAAAATTGCAATATATCCATGAATTCCTCACATTAATCACGATTTGTTTGTAGTATATCATTTCCCAATTGATGAGTACCTACTTTGTTTCTAAGTCTTTGGTTCTAAAAAGATGGTATATACAGGTACTGTCTGTCTTTTACATCTTCTTTATATTTTCCCAGTGTATGAACATTTAATAACTTTTCTCCTATAGTTCTAAATTGTGTTCCATAGTGGTAGGACCAACTAATAGCCCCACAAACAGTGAAAGTGTCATTTGATACCCGATCTAACATTAACTTTCTTTCTATTCTCATCTTTGCCACTTTGACTTACTATAGTTTCTAAAGAAGCAACTTTTTCTGTGTCTTCTTAGCATCATATGCAAGTCCTTGAAGAAAGTCACTAAAATTTCTCACTCCTCTAATTAGGACAATCCAATTCACATATATAAAAACTATTGTGAATTCAGCAATGGATTTGGGATCAAAGGACAAGAATTCAAATTCCATCTCTGTCTGTGAGTGATCTTAGGAAAGTCACCTAACCCCTATGGGACCCATTTTCCTCATCTGTAAAATGAGATTAGACTAGATAGACTCAAAGGTCCCTTCTGGCTCTAAATCTACGGTTCTATGAATCTAATCCTGAATCAAAAGATGTTTTCACCATGCATACTTGTTTTGTTTAATACTGGCAGAAAGCCTACATTTTTAGAAGGGTACAATTTTTAAAATTTTTCAATTAGCAAGCATTTATTTTCTATCCTTCCCAACTCCTCCCCCATTGGCAAAAAAGAGAAAAACAAAACACTTGTAACAATTAGGCATGGTCAGGCAAAACAAATTCCTACTTTGACCATGTCTAGACATCTGTCTCATTTGGCATGGACCAAAGGGTCCATCATCCCTCCGTCATGAGGTGGGTTACATGCACCATTGTCATTGGTCTCTTTGAATCATGACTGATGCATTAGTCAGAGTTCTTAAGTCTTTCAGAGTTGTTAGTTTTTGTAATGATGCTGTTATTGTATAAATTGTTCTCTGTGTTCTGTTTCTTCACTCTGTATCATTTCATAGAAGTAATCCCCGGTTTCTCTGAAAACATCCCTTTCATTACTTCTAACAAAACAAAATATTATTCCATTATATCCATATACCTAATTTGTACCCCCCCCCCATTTCCAGTATGCTGCCACTACAAAAAGAGCTACTATAAATATTTTGTGTATATATAAGTCCTTTTCTTTCTTGGGGGGAATGATCTTAATTGTCATATTGCTGGGATAAATGTGGGCATAATTCCAAACTGTTTTCCAAAATGGCTAGAGCAATTCACAGTTCTACCAGTTTAACAGTAATATTCTTGCTTTCTACAGCCTCTTCAACATTTGTCATTTTCCTTTTTTGTCAATTTTTTATCCACTGAGTTGCTTTAATTTGCATATCTCTATTGATGATTTGTAGTCTTTTTTATAAGATTGTTGACAACATGGATTTCTTCTTTTTAAAACTTCCTGTTTATACCCACTGACCATTTATCAACTGGGGAATGGCTTTTATACATATAAACTGAATCCATTCCTTCCTAAAAAAGTAAAATAAAATAAGGAGTGCCTCTCCAATTTGCATGTCTAAGGAAGACATGGAGCACAGGTCATACTAATCTCTGTATTGTTCTAGTTTTAGTAAATATTCTTCTAAAGTGAGCACAAAGGATACCATTTTGTGACTCATTTTACCTAAGCCAGAATACACAACACATTGTTACCGTACTTAGATACAGATACATATGTAGGTACAATGTAGAAATAACTGCAGAGCCTAGTGTAAGAGGCACTGGACTAGAACTCGGGATGCAGTGGATTGTTCTGCTCATGGCACAAACTCACTGTGTAGCCTTGGACAAATCACTTATCCTTAACCTTTCTTTGTTTCATTTTCCTTGTTTGTAAAATAAGGAGGTGAGACAAAATGATCTCTAAAGTTCCTTTCAGCTACGACATTTGATAATTCTACAAAATAAAACCAATCTCAATACTTTAGATTTAGGAAGGATCCTCATGCAAAGAAATGCTACATCAAGTGTAAATACAAGTGTAATATATTGCTGTTTTCCGTAGATATCACTGATGCAAGAGATTGGGAGCAAGAAGATTCCCGGGGACGCCAGGAGGTGCCTAGTCCCTCAGCATACCACCGAGTTACCTGGGGGATCTGTGAAACTGAAAGTGATCTCACGTATGGAGAAGTAGAACATCGGTTAGATTTGCTCCAAGAACAACTTAACAGGTATCAGAAAGCAAGTGCATGACTTGAGGCAATGATAAAATGGATCCTTTTTTCTGTTGCTAGGTTTACTGTTAGAAACATCCATCCTGCCCCTCTCCCACCTTGCAAACGTGTATTGTCTTTTATCAGACAATAGAACATTGAAGTCCCTTAGAATGAGTACCTGAGTGATGTTTAAAAAAATAAAAAAAAAAAACCTCTCTTTCCTGTCTTGTTGGAGCCTTTGGTGATGCAGCTGTATGCTTTATTGCTACCATGAAATTGTTCACAAAGTGAAGATCATCTTCTGTCATATAGTCTATCTGATGTCATTTCATTCATGACTGGGATACTGAACCTTGGCTTTTTTACTTACTCATGTGGCCCTGGGTAATTCACAACTTCACTAAGCCTCAGTTTCTGACTTGCAAAATGAGAGAAATAATATTCTATTACCTGTCTTAAAGGGCAGCTGGGTTGTGCAGTAGATAGAGAGTCAGGGCTGGAGTCAGGAAGACTCCTCTTCCTGAATTCAAATCTGGCCTCAGTCACTTACTAGCTGGGTGACCCTGGGCAAGTCGCTTACCCGTCTTTGCCTCAGTTTCTTCATCTGTAAAATGGACTGGAGAAGGAAAAGCCAAACCCTTCCAGTATCTTTGCCAATAAAACCCCAAATGGGGTCACAAAGAGACAAAAATGACTGAATGAACAAACCTGCCTCAGAGTATTCTTGTGAGGAGCATATTAGATAATATTGTTGTATTATTATTAAAAAGATAATTAAGCTCACAGAATGTATACAAAGCAACATCTAGTTATTAAGCCATGGGTCAAAGATTTAAAGTTAGAAGAAATTTAGTCCAATACACTTACTTTTTAGAAGTGAGGAAACTGAGGCCCAGGGAAGTAAAGTACTTGCCTTACTAATAGAGTCAATAAGTGGAAGAGATGGGATTTGAACACAGGTCCTCTACTTCTAGATCTAACAGCACTTCCTGCTGTACTTAAATATAACACAGCAAACTCCTGGCATGGAAATTCCTTCCACCAATAAAGATCACATACCATAAATCACTTAATACAAGGTTTTCCAACATTTTTTGTTCTGCAAACTCTAACAACAATAGCTTTTATTTATATTGTGTTTACTATGTGCCAGACACCATGTTAAGCCCTTCACAAATATTTCATTTGGTCCTCACACACCCTGGGAGGTAAATGCTGTTATTATCTCATTTTACATGTGAGAATACTGAAACAGACAGGAGTTAGATGACTTGCCCAGAGTCACAGCAGCTAGTACAGGTCTGAGGTGGGATTTCTATAGGGACAGCTAGGTGGCACAGTGGATAGAGCACTGTTCTGGAGTCAGGAAGACTTATCTTCCTGAGTTCAAATCTGATCTCAGACACTTCCTAGCTATGTGATCCTGGACAAGTCACTTAATCCTATTTGCCTTAGTTTCCTCAGCTGTAAAAGGAGCTGGAAGGAAATGGTAACCCACTTCAGTATCTTTGCCAAGAAAACCCCAAATGGATCACAGACACATACATAACTGAATAACAAATTGTACTGAGGTACACATGACTCCAAATGAGAAAAGTGATGCAGACAAAGTTAAGTGACTTGCCCAGCATCACATAACTAGGAAATGTCTTAGACTGGATTGGAATTCCAGGTATTCCTGACTCTAGGAAGAGTGCTCTACCCACAGTTCCACATAAGTAGCGGCAGAAAGCCTCCTGTATTCATCCTAACCAGAGGCAGAAGATAGAAACTTGTATTACATTTGGCTCTAGGTGTCCATTCATGACCTCTGCGCCCAGCTTACTTACTACCTGTGTAACCTTAGGCAAATAATTCCACTTTACTGGGTCTCAGGTTCCTCATTTGTAAAATGAGAGGCAGAATCTGGTGATCACTAGGTGTCTACCAGCTCTGAATCCTCTGATGCTAGGGTTTATGATTATCTGTCAGGCAAACCTTTTTTAAAGTCATAAAAAGAGTCTCAGTTAAACTTTTTGTAAGAAGGCTCTTACAGTTCTCCTTAATCTTAGTGCTCTCCCTCTGGTGACATTAATTTTGTTGTTCAGTTGTTTCAGTCATGTTTGACCCTTTGTGACCCCACTTGGGGTTTTCTTGGCAAAGATACTGGAGTAGTTTGCCATTTCCATCTCTAACTTTCTGACATTACCTCCAATTTATCCTGTATATACATTTTTTTGTCCATAGCTGTGTACGTCTTCCCCATTAGATTGTGAGCTCCTTGAGAGAAAAGACTGGTTTTGCAGAGGCTGGAGGGAGTTGTTTCTTTTAGGACTGGGTTGGGGTTTTTTTTTTGGGGGGGGGGAGAGTATTGCCTTTCCCGGGGGCCTGGCACATAGTAGGTGCTTAATAAATACTAGTCAATTTGCCCTGACAAGGGCTGCACTCAGTCACAAAAAAATCAATCAGTCCAGAATGTCAAGAGATAACATGGCAGATAACTTAGTGAATTAATTTCAGGAAGGTAGGTAGACTTTACATTTAAAGAAGTGATTACTCTTGTCAGACAAGATTCAAATGGTTTTAAGAGTCTAATATTAGACAGTAAAGATAAGAGTTCTAGATCAGATGAGAGAGCAAGAAGTCTGTACTTAGTAGAGTCTACTTCTGCTGCTTCTTTCTTCTCTTACATGTCAGGCTATATTTTTTATCTTCCCTCTATTCAATTCTCATGGTAGAGTGGAAGTCAATAGTATGGTGCTTAGATAAGGAGCAAGAGGAACCTTTTTCATATACTAGCTTTAGATTTAGCTCTCTTTGACTCAAACTCAGCAAATATATATGTCTCTTTCTAAAGCAGAAAGGTAGAAACACTTATTTTCTGTTAGAAAATTTTCAATAGATCAGTAAAATTAACAAGTAATCATTAACTATCCCTACTCACAAGTTTACATTCTAATGGGGCAGACAACAAGTACATATAAAAATACATACAGCATAAGTATAAAGTAGATAAGAAAGAAAGAAAGAGAGAGAGAGAGAGAGAGAGAGAGAGAGAGAGAGAGAGAGAGGAAGGGAGGGAGGGAGGGAGGGAGGGAGGAAGGAAGGAAGGAAGGAAGGAAGGAAGGAAGGAAGGAAGGAAGGAAGGGAAAGATAGGCCTAGATAAGTACATATAGAAAGTGGTAAAATACAAGGTAGCTTGGGAGGGAGGGTACTATCATTTGGGAGGATCAAGTGGTATCTGAGCTGCATCATCAAGGAAGAGAGGGACTCCATGTGGCAGAAGTAAGGAAGAAGAGCATTCCAGGAATAGGGGATAACCAAGTGCAATAGCAAATACAGAAGATAGAATGTTATGAGTGGAGAACAAAGAGAAAGACTGTTTGACTAGATCACCAGAGTGCAAGAGAGGAAGTAACTGCCAATGAAATTGGAATGGTAGATTGAGGCCAGGCTGTGTAGGGGCTTTAAGAGTTAAAATAGTATTATTTCATGCAAGACTTCCCAGGTTTTTCTGAAGCCATTCTATTCATCATTTCTTATAGAACAGTAGTATTCTGTTACAATCATATACCAGAACTTGTTTAGCCATTCCTCAATTGATGGGCATACCCCAGTTTGCAATTCTTGGCCACCACAAAAAGAGTTGCCATGGATATTTTTGTATGTATATGTCCTTTTCCCTTTTCTTCAATCTCTTTGGGATGCAAACCCAGTAGTGACATTAGGTCAAAGGGAAAGTACAGTTTCATCACCATTTGGACATAGTTCCAAATTGTTCCTCAGAACGGTTGGACCACTGCCCTGCTCCACCAATAGTGCATTTGTGTCCCTATTTTTCCACATCCCCTCCAGCATTTGTCATTTTCCTTTTATATTATGCTAACCAATCTGATAGGTGTGAAATGTTATCTCAGAGTTGTTTGAATTTGCATTTCTCTAATCAATAGTGATTTAGAGTATTTTTATGTGACTACTGATAACTTTACTTTCTTGATTTGAAAAACTAACTGTTCATATCCTTTGACCACTAGTCAATGGGGAATGGCTCTTATTTTTACAAATTTGCTCAGTTCCCTATGTATTTGAAAAATGAGGCCTTTTTCAGAAAAACTTACCTTAAAAAAAATCCCTAGTTTCCTTCTTTCTAATTTTGGCTGCATTATTTTTTTTTAAGCAATCGGGGTTAAGTAACTTGCTCAAGGTTACACGGCCAGTTATTTTTGTGTGGGTGCTGAGTATCTGAGGCCAGAACCGATCCCAGGTCTCCCAACTCTGGGGCCGGAGTCCTTACTCACTGTGTCACCTGGCCACCCCAGTTTTGTTTGTGCAAATAATTTTTAAATTTCACGTAATCAAAATTATCCATTTTACTTCCTATGATCTTCTCTGTCTCTTGCTTGGTGATAAACTCTTCCCCTATCCTTAGATCTATCAGGTAAATTTTTCCATGCTCCCTTAATTTATTTATGATATCACCCTTTAAATCCAAATCATTTATTGATTTTGACCCTCCATTTATTTTTTTTTTATCAAATGCTTCCTATCATACTTTATTTCTCTGGCCCATGGATTTCCATATTTGTATTTTCTAGATATATAATACTGTCTGACTTCACCTTTTAATCAATCTATTCCCTTTTCCCTCCCCTGCCTCACCCCTTTAACTAATGAATAGAGTATGCCAAGTCTCTGTGATATCACTATGAGGTTAATCTACCTTCTTTTTTCTTTTTCAAAATTATATTTTAGATTCAAATGCCAGAACACAAATAGAGAATAGAGAAAAGAAACAAAAACATATCAAGAACTTAAATACTGGAACTTAAATAGAAAGTTAGAGGGAAAAAATGTCATGTGCAATTGCAGAACATAAGAGAGGATTCAAAATATGTAACAATAGATTTTCATTTCAAGAAAACCTATATAATAAATAATACTCATGTTGAGAATTGTTCATCTTTTCTTTGCTTCCTTGTGAGTTTTCTTTTGTTCTATGCTGTGCACTTTTTTACTTTGTTCTTCTTTTTCCCCTTCTCCAACCTCTGCCCAGAAGGCTACAATAAAGCTTAGATATGTTTCTCTAGCTTTTTGTGCAAGTTTTTTTTCTTCCTTATTACACATATATTTTTGTGTATAAACATCAGTCTATGGATTTCATTATTCTTCTTCACAAATATTATCCTATAAATTTTTGGTCCTCAATAATATTATTTTTCATATGTCAGACTCTCTGTAGTTTCTAGCTTGGTGGATATATGTGAGCCATGTTTTACCTTCTCTTTTTCAATTTCAAGTCTTCTTGGTCAGTTTTTTATAAGAGTTCAGACAAATATATTTTGCCTAATTATATATAACTCATTAGATTCATTCCATCTCTGACCAAGAGCTATATTCCACATCTTAAGCCAAGGTATCACAATCCAAATGCTATTGTCAGTAATCATATTTTTTTAATTTTATTTTAATTATCTTAAAGAACACCTCAAAAAAGAGCATTTCCAAATACAAAGTAGAACAGAAAAAAAAGAGTGTTTCATGATTCATGAAACAAAAATCTCTATTATATACAGTTTGATTTTTTAAAGCATACAATCCAATATGTTACTTCCAAGGCTAACTTGTATTTTTGTGTTTCCTTTTGAATTTCCATCTCTTCTGTGCATTAAAAAAAATGATTCAATGACTCTGTTTCTGTGTCTCCATGTCTCTGTCTCTGTCTCTGTCTCTCTCTCTTTTGGCAACCTATCACTACCTTCTTTTACCCTACCTCCCTCTCTTCTTTCCCAATTAAAAAAAAGCAACCCTGGCAACAAAGTATAGTCAAGCAAATCAAATCCACACATTTACCACCTCCAAAAATGTATATCTAATTTTGTACCTTGAATCAGTACCCCCTCTGTCAGGAGGCTACTGGTCCTCTGGAGCCATGGTTGGTTATAACACTGAATTTTTTCAATTTGTTTTTCTTTACAATGTTGTTAATTGTATAAATTGTTCTCCTGGGTTCTGATACTTTTACTGTACAAATTCATACAAGTTTTCCTAGGACTCTCTGAAGTCGAGCCTTTCATTCTATCTTATGACACAATTATATTCTGTTATATCCATATATTATAATTTGTCCAGCTATTTTCCAATTGATGGGCACCCCAGCCCCAATCTTCATGTTTCAGAATTTTGCCTTTCACTTCTTCCTTACTAAAAGTTGGCAACAATGACAAAGATGCCACCTTAACCTCCTAAGGTCTCTAGTTTTGTTTTGTTTTGTTTTTTTTCCCCAAGGGTTCCTCATATTTAAAAGTACTTTCCTTCTGGTGGGAACATTTGTCCCTGTGCGAAGTCAGTAGCAGTAATTATGTTTGGTAAATCTGAAGAAGCTCTCCATGGCATCCTTGAATCATGCCAAGGGAAAACTGCATGCCATTTTATTCATTTGTGTGACTTATGACCACCTCAGTACCCCTGAGCAAAGGTCAGGATAGAGGTTAGGGCTGAACAAATAGAGCTAAGAATCATCTGCCTAGAGATAATAATTGTGAGATGCTGAGACCACCAAGTGAAATAACATAGCAGGAAAAGAGAAGACAAAGCCTTGAGGGACACCCACTGTGGGCAGTGCAAAAACTGGATATAGATTCTCTAAAGTATACTGAGAAGGAACAATCAGACAGGTAGGAGGAAAATCAGGAGAGAGCAAAGCCACAAAAACTAAGAAAATGCTGAACACCAAATTCTGCCTTATTAGGTCCAACAGATGTAAGACTACTTACTTCTCTTTTAAGGAAGAAACTAGAATCCTACAGATTTCTTTCACCATTTTTCTTCCTGTTTGAGACATAACTAGTTAGTCACAGCTGGGTATTGTTTCAAGCTAAATTGGGTAATGGCTGCAGGTATTAAAATACATCATGTGAAACAGTAGGGAAGCCTCACACTCTGAGCTTGTACCTGATTAGCAAAGTGATCGTTTGTCCCCTGGTAGAATGACAAATATCAGTGTCACAGTGTTCTGATTCTACAATATAAAACTGCTGCCTACACTTCCTGGGTGTGTTTGTTGAAGCCTTTCCTTCAAATAGTTTTTTTTTTAATCTATAGATATTGCTTACATACATACAATCTATGAAAACAAAATACATCTGCTCTCAGAGGCTGCTTAAGATACCTCCATCAAAGTTATAGAGAGCACAGCAAAGCTGACAATTTTCGAATCTTGATTGGATTCTGAGTAGGAAGGGAAGGTCCCTTTAAAAATATGACCCTTAAATTCCAATACACTTAGTGAATGATAAACATTTTGTTATAAACAAAACATCTTTTAGGAGAAAAAAAGATGACAGTTTATGACTATAACTATAGAACAATAACAAAAATGGTCAATTTGGTCAGACAAGACGTGATTTAGTTTTTTTAAAAAAAGTCACTATTTGTCTGGTACGCTACAGACAAGTCAAACAGTTAACTGAAATTTTCTTTTTTGTGGGTACTTGTCATATTGTGTAAGCATAGTCAGTAACACACAAGTTCATAGACTGCAGTTCAGGACAACCATAGGCATATTTGCCATGAACTATGGAGTCTATGAGGACAAAGTATTAGGAAGCATGGATAGCAAAAAACAAAAAATTTAAAAAATTATTATTTTAATAGAAACTTCTTTAAAGGAAGATACATTTTTTTCTTCCCTCCAGTGGGTTTCTATTGTTTTATCAAATCAAAGTCTGTGTTCTCTCTTCATTCTTCCAGAATTTTATAAAAAAATTAGTGCTATTAACACTAAACAGAATTTAGTTCTATGCTTTTAAATGTTATTTTTCTTTTTCTGCTATAGGCAAAACAGAACTGGAAAGAAATTCTGTATAAAGACATGATCCAACTTTTCCTATCCAGATGCCCAGAAAATTCTCTTTGATTTTTAGTGCTAACAAATTCAGAAATGAGGAATCAGACTGATATTTTTTTTTGTGTGATTTTAAGGGAAAATTAAATTAGCTGTCTATTTGGCTATTTGTAAACTCTAACAAAAAAATTATCTGAGTAGTAGTAGCAAACCAGAGGTGTCATGAATATAAGCAGCAATATGGCTTTAGGTCTATTTTTTAAATACTCATGGTTTGGATCCTCTTATAAGAATGTAATGGACAGAAAAAGGTATTTTGGTCTGTGAGGTCTCTAGAATAGTAAGTGGAACACAGGGAGTTGTTTACCCACTCCATTCAAAAGGCAATAATCACTTGATTTAATTAAAGTTCTCTGTGTGAGTGGATGGGCAGGTAGGTGATACACTGGGGGTATTGAGTTAGGAGGTATTGAGTTCAAATCCAACCTCAGACATGTACTTGCTGTGTGACCCTGGGCCAGTCACTTAACCCTATTTGCCCCAGTTTCCTCCCCTGTAAAATGAACTGGAGAAGGAAATAGCAAACTATAGGGTCACAAAGAGTCAGATATAATAACAAGAAGTGTAAGTGGTATAGAAAAAGGTGAGAATTGGAATAAGAGAAGCAGCAAGCCTGAGATGAAGACATTGTCAGGGAGTCTGAAGCTAAATGACTTAGTTTATCCTGAAGACAGAATCTTGTCTTTTAAGATAAAATGAAAGTTCTTACGCAAGATAACATTTAAAACTTTCCGTTCTTGTTCTCATATACCTTACAAAACTAATTCCATAATACTGTCCTTCAGACACTCAGTTCAAACTAACTTTCTAGCTGTTCTCCATACACACCAGTTTGTCCATTACACTGCCTAAGTTCATATCAAGTAAGAATTGTTTCATTATTTGTATTTATATCCGGAGCACCTAGTACAACGCTTAGCACATATTAAGCTCTTACTACCTGTTTACTGTGTAAAACCAAGGCAAATGCTTTCTCGAAGGAATTTAGATATCTCTTTCCCCCAAAGGGGAAAATGAACAAACAACACAAAGGCCAGTTTTCAAGATTTAAATTCCCCTTCTCCTTAAAAGGGAAGAAAACCAGAGGAAGATGATACCTGTGACATTAAAGAAAGTCTTTTATTAAGTAGGGCAGCAAAACATGCACATGAGGACTTCTGACCTATGTTGACAGCCCACCTAATAATGGATGGGGAGAGTTTATATTACCTTTTTAAATAAAGAAAGGTAAGGAATTTGGAGGTGGGCTTAGAAAGTAATCCTAAGGGGAGTGAGAGTGAATAATTCCAGGTGTCAAAGCTATGGCCCTTTGATATACAAATCAGAAGGCATCCTTGGAGATAAACAGTTCAAAGCTCAAGGCTTGAAAAGAAATGTCTCCCAAAACAGGAGAATTCCATGAGCCCCCTAATCAAAGTTAGAGGAGTCTCCAGTGATAAGGTTGTCTCCAAAACCCATAAAGTCTTTGAAGACAGGGATGTCTCTCGAAGGTTCATAAACCACCAAGTGGCTTGAGGTCTGCATCAAAGCTGGTAGGAGCTTCATTGGCTTCTGAGTGGCGGGTTTTCTGTATGTCCAGTTAGGTTTATGTTTGGTCACCGTGAAGGATTATTGGTATGTCAGCCCATACAGCCAGTCCTCATATGACTCTTCTGATCACCTGGATACCTGAGAGGAGAGGGGGGCTCAAGCAAATCAAGGTATCCATTTTCACAATTGTCCAATTAATTGCTCTCTCACTTCCCTATCTCTGCAAAAATGATCCTTCTATCCCTCCTCACTTGGGCCTCTGAGAATTCCTTCCTTTGCTTCAAAGCAAAGCTTGGCTCAAGTGCCTCTTCCTGCATAAGGTCTTTTAAGGTTGTGCCCTCTCCCATTTGTTAACAGTCTCTTCCTCTAGAAATTATTTGATATATGTAACCTTCAGTCCTTAGATGATAACTCCTACTTGGTGAGGCAGGTTTTAAAATGGCCCATTTTCATAGAAATTCTGCTCTTTGATGTGTAATTTTGAAATATCTCAGGTTATTTCACCATCTCTCTTTTCTCTCCTCTCCTTCCCTAGAAAGATTCTCAAAACTCTTGCTATACAGAAAGACACCAGGATCTCTCTCTAGTCCTGATCTGGCATTTGTTCCCTCTCTTTCCAAACTGCAGAGAAATACAGCTCCCAGGGGTCTTTGAGAGGGTGGCACATATAATTTTGCTTATACTTAGCATGTATTTACTTTTGTGAATATTACAACTTCCCCAGTAGAATTTAGCTTCTTGGAGATTACAGAGCCTGGGATTTTTTTTGAGCCTGGAATCTTTGTTTATTTGTTTGGTTTGATTTGGTTTTTACTGCATCCACAACACACTGTCTTTTACAGAGCAGGTACTTAATGCTTGTGGGATTAAATTGAATTCACCGTTTCCAAGTTTTCCCCAAAGGCTGTCAGTTCAAATGTTTTCCCAAAAATACTAACATTGCTAAAGGAAAATAGATAAATCAGTGTTGAAAGAATCTCAAGGTATATGTTAAACCGCCCCCCCCAAACTAAAACTAGAACAGGACTGTGGTTGTGCTTGTTCATTCTCCCCCACCAGATGTATTCCTTATTTGTATCTTTTTAAAAGTGTGTCTTGTGAAATTCTTTTATTTTTTTTAATTTCCTTCAAGTTGCAGAAAAGAAAGCTCAGATTTGTCACATAGCTTAGTGCTCCCCCTTCTGTCCTTCCTGGTTCAAGCACAGCTATTTCATTATCAGGTTTGAGGGTAGAATTTGAATTTTTCTCAAATACTTTTGAATTTCAGGTTACTTTAGGATAATTATACATGACTAGATCATAACCCAATTTCTGTCCTTTTTGCAGACTTGAATCTCAAATGACAGCTGATATTCAAACTATTCTGCAGTTACTGCAGAGGCAAACTCCTGTGGTCCCACCTGCTTACAGTATGGTGACAACAGGGGCAGAATATCAAAGACCAACTCTCAAAGTGATGAAAACTCATCAACCTGTAGCATCTATTAAAACTGACAGAAGCTTCAGTCCTTCTTCACAAGTAAGTACAGACACAACTTAATTCTAAGTTATTTGGAAACAATTAGTGTTATCTAAAAGCTCTTTTGGAAAACTAAATTACTGAGGGTCTGGGAATACTAGTTCCTAAAATATAGGCAATCAAGGCAACTTGCCTTCAGCTGAGTTGTGTTAGAGGGAAGAGTGTGAAGTGGCTGACGTGGCTTCACCATAACTATCACCAAGGTAGAATAGATAAGGTTGTATTGCCTTTTTCTCCCCTCCGTGTCTTAAGTTTTAAACTGATTTCACCTGTAATACAAATGGGAGGAAGAAGGAGATGAGTTACACAATGTGATATGCATAACTATCTATGTTGAGGCAACTAGATAGGCCCCAGAGTCAGTAGTTCAAATCCAGCCTCAGCCGCTTGACACTTAAGTGCTATGTGACCCTGGGCAAGTCACTTAACCCCAACTGCCCTGCAAAAAAAAGACCAAAACACTATATATGTAGCCCTGATCTCTGTCCTAAATTCTAATTTAATGTTTCCAACTGTAAGTTCCTAGGGCATCTCAAATTCAACACATCCAAAATGGAATTATCTTCCTCCCAAAACCTGCCCTTCCTCCAAGTTTTCCAATTTCAGATAAGGATGCCTTCATGTCCCCAGTCACCCAAGTTCATCTTCATGGTGCCATCCTCAACTCTTGCCCTCTGATCACCCTCCATATCCAATTGGCTACCAAATTTTATATATTTTGCTTCTACAGCATCTCACCTCAGCCCCTTTGCCTCCTTACCTGTACCCCTAGGTATTGTGACCCCTTCCTGATTGTATTCATGATATCTACCACTCTCCATTTTCTCCTTAACAAAGCTGTCAAAATAATCTTCCTAAAGCATAAATCTGACCACGCCATTTATTTTGGTCAATAATTTTCAGTGTTTCCCTGCTGCCTAATGAATAAAATACTAATTTCTCAGCTTGATCTTCCACAGTCAGGCCTACCTTTCCAGGTTTACTTCACATTACTCCCCTCAGGTACTCTGTTTTCTACCCCAGACTTAGCTTTTTACCCCTTCTTCCACAATTTGAATAACCTCTCTCCAGGGACTAGAATGCATTCCCTCCTTTCTTCCATTGCTTAGAATTTTTAGCTCCTTCAAGGTTCAAGTCATGTATAATTTCCTATAGGAAGCCCTTCTTGAACTCCCTAGTTGTAAATGTTCTTTCCTACCTCAAATCATGATGTATATTTTTATTTACATATTATCTCCTCCCAAGAAAATATAAGCTCCTGGATGACAAGGACTATTTCATTTTGTGAACCAGCCTAAGTGTATAGCCCTTAAGTGTTTAATGACTATTGGTTGGATCATACTGAACTTATTTTTTAAACACTATAAAGAAAATTGATGTTTGAAGTACAGCTGGCAAATATCTAGAGCTATCCTGGGAAAAACTTTGGCAAAAATTACGGGAAAGTTAGTGCCATGTACTCTAGTCAGAAAAACTATGTTTATAGCATGTAGTGATGTGCTTAAAAGAAAACAAACCTTCTAAAATATGGAAGTAGAAAATGTCTTTGTAGCTAAGCTTAAAATTAGCTAAAAAGCACACGATGACTCAGTAATTTTTTGTTTCCAAAAATATAGTCCTTTTAATTCTACCTAATAATGAGTAGTTTTATTTCCATTCTTTTCCCTTCTGCTCCCTCCTGTCCTCTGCCCTCATTCATAGTTACTAAAGTACTCGACTCTCCAACAATAAGCTTTCCCTTGAATTTAAAATTCAAATAAATGTGGGTGAAATATTCTTAAAAGACTGGTTTCTAATTTAATTTCCCATGCTCAGAATTCCTCAAATCCTGCAGCTTTGTAAACTATATGGAAACCTATTGGAGGGCAAGTCTTGGATCTCCACTTCAGCATCCTTTTCTTGCATCTACTTTTTTAGGAAGAAGAAAATGCAAGACCATACCCTTAAAGAACTGCAAATTGATTTGGAAAGAAAACATTTTAACATATTTAAATATTATGAATGATTTGAGAAAGGATGGTAATATATTTTAGACAGCTATCAAAGGGATGTGTAAAACTGCCTTGTTTTCTCTTCTTCCCATCAGTGTCCTGAATTCCTAGACCTTGAAAAATCTAAACTGAAATCCAAAGAATCGCTCTCCAGTGGAGTGCACCTGAACACAGCCTCAGAAGACAACTTGACTTCACTTTTAGAACAAGAACCTGATCGCTCTTTAGAGCTCCATTCACAGCACAGTAAAACTGACCTTCATCCCATTAGGCATCACCCTTCTTTACCAGATTCTTCCCTAAGCAATATAGGAATCTTGGGTCTTCATAGGCATGTTTCTGATCCTGGTCTTCCTGGGAAATAATCATTATTTTTTTTTACTATTTGCTTCATATAAAATGTAAGTGCTTTTAATGGCTGTTTTTCCTTTTTTTTGTATTTAAAATCCTCTATACTTGACTCAGGGGCTAACAAGTTACCATTATATGCAAAAGTACTGTATATTTTCCTAAATTAAAGCTTGTAAGGTAAAGTTGAGCAGTTAGATGTAAATATACTTAAGAACTATGTTCAAATGTTAAAAAAAAAATTGCCAGCATCTCAAGGCACCTTATATTTTTATTTTATTTTTATTTTTGAACACCTGCATGTTAGGAAACTCCAACTCATGTTGCATGGACAATATCATTTACTGCTTTCACTAAAACAGTACTTTGTTGTAAAATGCCTTCCAAGTAAATAAGAGGCCAGAGGATGATCTAGTTCATTGATATGACTAAGAATTTATAAATTAGCTCATCTAAAGTTCAAAGGAGAACAAAAAAAAAAAAAACTTGTCCATTTTGAAAAGCTGTAATCATCTTTTCATATGGAGCATTTTATACTCAATGGCACTTATTCCACTAAGGAATTATAAAATCGCTAACCGGAGGAAATAACCTCTTCCAACTAAGTGTAGGTCTTTTAAAAGATTGAGCTCCTTGGCTTAAAGGACAATCACCAATTGCATTCATAAACCACGTTAATTCAGTAATTTCCACTGGCATATTTCTTTGACTACAAAATAACACATTTAATTTTTTTCTTGACCGTCCTCAAAACTTATAAAACTTGGCTGACAGACTGATTCACACAGTTCTTTCTTGTTATTAAACCTTAGGGTAAGCTGAAACACATCTATTCTGATATCACTGTTCTTTTCAAAGACTTATCCTTCTTAACCCTTACCCTTAATCCCTCCAAAATATTCCACTTGCATTAGAAATATTTCTGTATTTTATCTTTTGTGCTATATAGGCTAAAGAATATGTACATTATTTGACTAAAACATCATAGTAAAACTTCAGTTAAGTAGAATGTGTACAGAATAGGGCATTCTGATTGCTCTAATATGTTGGCTAGAAAACGATTAAATTCAGATCCAGTTTGAATCTAGGATTTTTGGAGCAGAAAGGTTAGAGATCAACTAGTCAAATCTCATTTTGCAAATTTGGTTTCAACCTGTTGAACACTTTCCAAAAGGTATTAGTAAATTTTCCTGCTTAAGTTAAATACACCAAAAGTAATTTTATCTTTCTTTGATACTCCAGGATCTCACACAGCCATCAATGTCATTATTTTGAGTATCATTTATCATTGTGCAAAACTATAAAAGAAAACTGAGGTTAGAAAAAAATTTTATTGGTTCCATGACACAATAACATACCCTGGAAGATATTTTATTTTCAGTATATCATTAAGATGACATCCTATTGGGGCGGCTAGGTGGCACAGTGAATAGAGCACCTGCCCTGGAGTCAGGAGGAACTGAGTTCAAATGTGACCTCAGACACTTAACACAAAAACTAGCCATGTGTCCCTGGGCAAGTCACTTAACCCCAATTGCCCTCCAAAAAGAAAAAAAAATGACATTCTTGAGTTTGTCCCAGAAGAGAGAGCAGGAAAATATTTCAATTTAGTGGAGGGTTCTGAGCTGAGTTTTACTTAACTGAGGTTTTCCTCCATTTAAAAATACACCCTACTTCAATTTTTTAAATGCTAGTATAGCTGCTCCCCTAATCAGCATGGACAGAGGAAGGGGTGGAGGGTTCTTTGTAATTTTCTTTAACAATTTTTTAGACCCACATTGTCATTCATCAAAAGAGAGATTCTGCATATTACAAAATTGACCATCTTTCTAGGATAACGTAATGTTATTTATCTTTGTGTACAAACCTAACTACCTGTAAATCCAAGAGGCAACTTCTAAAGCTGCAAATTCTGCATACATTGTATAAGACCAGCACTTTGTGACTAGCTTGGCTTATTTCTTATTTGATTGATTCACACATTGTAGATCAAATGACTCTATTCTGCTACCTACATTTTACAACATGGTTGGGTTATTGAATAATCTTCTAAATTTTAGTTGGGTGGTGGAAAATGAATTTGCACAGTTGGTGATTATATTTTGTTGCTCTGCTTAATTTATGAAAAGTAGAGAAGCACAAATTATTAGGACTGGTTTACACAATGCCAAAATTTCTTGTAAAAAGTCACACCAGCTCTTTGTTGTTGTGCAGACAACCTTCACAATAGGCATTTTATTGTTACATCTTCAGCTAAAATGGCAAAAAAAAAAAAAAAAATGCCAAGCCTTGGTTTAAGGAGCCTTAGATTATATTCACAAAAAAAAAAATTGCTATATAAGATTGCCTTGTCAGGTAAGGCAACTTAAACATGGTAGTCTGACTCTGGAATGCTCTATCATGTTTATTGTGAAGACAAGCACAAAACCTGGCCTTCCAAAAAGACACCCATTTTTCAATATAATTGAAGAATGGCATGATTGTAAAAGATTGTGTAAGAATTTTACCATATTCAATTTTTTTGCATAAAACAACCTTTTCTACTTTAATTCCTTTAAATCAAAATAGTAGCTTATTGTTTTAAAAAAAAACTGTAGCATCTTAGGAAGGAGGACTTAAAACCCTTTCTGACATATTATAAAAATGGGATGGAGTAAGAGTATGATTTGATTAGTCAGATGGAAAGCAACTGAGTATTGGTAATATCTCCCAACAATTTATTTAGCACAATTATCTAGCACTTAATTGGGAATGTGAAGTAGCCCAAGGAATGTGGAATGAGTAAAATACTCAGGTCTTATTTTCTTAAAGACATTTTTTCAATTTCCTTTCCACTTTAAAAAATGTTGACACTTTTCTGTTCTGTCCAAGTCTACAGACTCAGCAGAGTCCAACATATTTAGTCAGTCAAACGCCTCATGGTGTTTTCTTTCTGAATCTTTTGTCTACATGTGGGTCCTTAAGAATCCTTTTGACTTTCTTATAACATTAGAGATGTTACTTGGTGCCTGACCCAACTAAATTTTCTATCTAAATATATCCCCAATTCATTTATATATGTTTTTCTGCTGTTATCATCAGATAGGCAGATGGCCTACACAGACTTAACACTTCATCTTGCTAGTGGATTGCCATCCTACCTATCCTTATCTAACCCCCTCTGGTGTGTTCTACACTTTAGTTACTAAATCAAGAACCTAGAATGAAGAAACACTTGTTAATATTGTTCTCACAGGATTTAAAATTAATAAATGCTCACCCAACAGACACTAGGAGCTGCTTTCTATTTTCTAAGATACACTGGTGTAAACTCATCAAGGATACTAGCAAAAAAAAGGAAATTTTTCCTTCCTCTTATGAGTACAATGTCATTTCCATACATCTTTAGAATAATATTTGATTTTCTGTGTGCAAAACTTTTCTATTTTGGGGGGGGGGGGGGGGAAACTCCTGCCAGAAGCTAACTTTTAGCTGTACAACCACAGGTAATGGCTCTAACTGTAACTATTGAGTAAATACTGAGAAAAATTTATTCACCCAAATAACACTTTAAATTTAAAAAAATTAATTGGAATTTAATCTCCAAAGCTTAATTTGCACTAAAAGCAATGATTTTAATCACATTTATGAGCATGCAAGACTATGCTCTGTGGAAGCTAAAAGTGATGTGACTGAATATGAATTCTGTTTAGGCTGTTTAATTATAACATACTTAAGCACTAATTGTATTTGTTTGACCAAGGGGAGTTCTTAAATTGCATAATCATGATAAAAAAAAAAAGGTGATCGATGAATTTCATTTACTTTAAAAATATCATTTACCATTTTCCCAATGATAACAATATTAAAATGCCATTAAAACCTCCATTTATACATCTATAATTTTAAAAAAACATGCATCATATGCATGCAAATGCTTTTGTCCTAGAGTAGCATGCTTAAGACTTCTTGAAAAAAAAGTAACAGAAAAATGGTATAATTGTCCCTAATTTTACCAGTCATAAATTACAATTAAAAGGACTTTAAACATATCTCAAGATATTGTTCTACTTGAATACAAATCAGGAAAACTGGCATGGGTACAATTTAAGTAGTGGTTTCTCATGATGTACCACCATTGCTATTCTGTTGTTTCATGGTACCCTATACCTATTAGGAACGTGATTTTAAATTATATTACTAATTATTAATGACTGGATTCATAAGTTTGAAGGCAATTTCAATACTATGAGATAAAACAACTATGGGATAAAATTTATTTCATATAAATTCAATAATTTCAACATCTTTTTTGTACCTGATTTTAATGGCCCACGGGAAAATTTTCTCCAAAAACTATAAACATAATGCATTATTTATAAAGGCCAACTAACTAAATGGCAAAGCAATGATAATATGGATTCTTGAGGTTTCTAATAATCTAACCTCAAATCATATCTATTAGCATGGAATGTTATATTTAAAATGGAACGTCAACATCATTAAGTCCAACTTACATTTATAGACAAAGAAACGAGGCCCAGATGGATTGCCTTGCCCAAGGTCCCACAGCTAGTCAGACAATGTAGCCTAAAACCCAGGTTTCCCAATTCATAGGAGTGCTCTTTCTAGCAATCCACACTGCCTTTTTGGCCTCCAACAAATGTACAAACTAACAGGTCAGGGCTAAAAAGAACCCCAACCATTTTCAGGTAGGCTATTCTTCTCTCAGTCACTCCCCTATCTATCTCACTGACCCAAAACAATACCAATCAAAGTGTTATATTAATATTTAAACTTAATACAAGATTCTCCCATCCAAATATCTCAGTATCTGCTTTTTCCTTAAGTTACATTGAATTTAAATGAATAGTAATGCTAATCCTTTAGCTCTTAATTTAAAAGATTACATTTATATTTAAATACTTGAGTAATGAGTTGACTGTGCAGCTTTTACCCAATACAAATATCCATTATACAGTACAAATTTGTTACAGAACAATACGCATTTTCAAAAACATAAATTAGGTAGCTATTTGCATTTATAAGAGAGTTAATTTTAGGGACACTTTTAAAAGAGGAAGCTGCCTTAATACAATTAAGTATGCTCATTTATATTATCTGATAAAGGATTTAGTTGGGAGGAAATAGAATTGCAAATCAAAAATGCTACCAAACTGCCAGCTGAAGATCAAGCATTGATAAATAAAAGGAGTGATACATTCTAATTTTACAGACCATTTCAGTAATATGTGAATACTTGCATACAGCAAGGCATGTTAATTTAAATATTAGTAGCACAGTAGTTTCAAAAAAATCTTTAAATTGAGCACAATAAGTTACTATAGTAGTAAAGTCTCTGAAATATTTTTGGTTTGCACATAGTCAAGGAAAAGCAACCTTAGTAGGGCTTTTTAAAATGCTAACAAATCCAAAACCAGGAAAAACTAACATTCTCTAGATGAATCCCAAGGTTGTAAGCATGGGAATTCCATTTTTTTATTTACTTTGTGTTAAACGATAACATTTAAGTTAACTTGCAGTTTTAAAGCATGTCTGCATATGTTTATACCTGTTTCCTTACAGCTCTATGTAATGATCTTAGCAACCAGGTCTATTTGTATACATGTGAAATGGTATGGTCGTCATTTCTGTTGACTCTTTCCTTCTAAACTCCTTTAATGAGTCTTTTGTCGTGGCTTATCAAAATCATTATAAAAACAAAGTTTTTAATTTACAGTGACACTTCTTAACTCCTCTTGGAGCGTGCTGTAAAAAAAGATACTATTATTACTATCTCAGAATTTACATATTCCCTGTTTTAACTAGTAGCTTCTCTGTGTCATAAAACAATTATGTCATATCTTTGGACTTACGAAAAATTTTTTTCTCTAAAAAAAGGTTCAAGAAAGTCCTTAAGAAAAACATTTCAAGAATCTCTAGTTGCAACCCATGTAATTTCCTTTGATTTTAATGGAAGGCATAGTATCAAGTGTGTATTTGTGACTAAAATATAAAATACTAGAATTGTAATTGGAAAAAAATGTTAGAATGCTTCCTAATGCTGAGATAATGCATTTCAAAATACTACACTGAAAAGTGTATTTTGAAAGGAATGCTTTTTTAATCATTTAAAAGATTTCAACCATATAAGATGACTAAGGAAAAAAAAATCTCATCCATTGTACCTTTGTTTTAGTAGTAAATATCCTGGAATGTTTCAAACATAATGAAACAGCTTACCAAAACATACTATACTGTTCTCTTTGTCTTTACTCATACTATGTAGCATGAAATCACGAAGGTGACTTTGAAGTAACTGTACAGAAATATTTATTTTTTAGCAAATGTTTTCTTCAAAGATTATGATATTGACAGCATAAACCATTTGCACAAAGAGTTTTGCAATAACCCTCTGAAAATAACTGTAAATAAGAAAAATGTAAATTGCATTGTAAAAACTGCACATTTTTGGTAGCTAAAAAAAAAGTATACAGGGAGTTAAAACTGTATAAGTTGTACTGAAATCCATAATGTACATATAGAATTCAAGAATGAGGGAAATAATTTCTGGACTATTTGTATGAAAAAAATGAACTATTTCAAATACTTAAATGAATATTGTTTAGAGTCATCAAAGATGGTTGTCTGTCTTTAGATAAAAGATAGAAGCTTTTTGAGGGGCTAACTGTATTTCCAACATTTTCTATTAGGTATAGCACCAGATAGAGGCATGATGGTGCTGATTTATTTTTTAAAAAAAATCACTTAATTATAAGAAAAGTGCTGCATTTTACTGGGTTTATCAGGACACTGATTAGTGGAACTGTGTGGATGCATGGTAAAAACTATTACATTTAAAATTAAGGATATGTGGGGTTTTTTTAAGTCTTTGTTATAACCCAAAAGGGACTCACTAAAATAGCAATTTCCTTTGTAAAATTATTTGTCCTATTGTTTAAGATATCTAATCTTTAAACATACAACTTAATTTTAAACTGAAAATTTTACATAACACTGTGTATTCATTTCTCTTTTCCTTAATTTGGAAAATGAAAAATATCTTTTTTTTTAAATTTACCTAAATTTCTATGTATTTCTTGATCTCTTCCCTCAGGAAGAAAAACTGTATTTGCAAGAATTTATTTTCTAATATATAACATAAAATCTAATAGTGAAATAGTTGGCCCTTCTATTGACAATGTGGAACTTTCAAATATAAAGTGAAGGAATGTTAGTAATTTATTTGGCTTGATATCCCTAACTTTCATGAACAAGAAAACTAAAAACTGGCACAAGGAAAATACTCTTGCTTTAAATAAATGTTGAAACAAAAGCAAATATACTAAAGTAGTATGCATTGAGTAAATGTCATCAATGAGAAATCTGACCAATTAGTAGGTTCTAAAGTACACATAAGCAGAGAGCCAAATTTTAAAACTTCTGTCTTTTGTTATATGTTTACAGTTTTGGAATGACAGATATGGGAAAATTTCAGATCAACATTCAAAGGAGAATGCCACCTTAGAGTCAATCAAAAATTAGCCCATGATATCAAATAAAATGAATTTCTAATCTGTATTGTTCTGGGGCATGTTTACTTGCACTGTTTAGTTACTCCTTTGAAATTACAACTGTAGCAATGTATATTTTTATAGGTAAGCAGTACTATCTAATTAAACTTCTTTTGCTTGTAAAGGCACATGGCTAGCTGTATTTGTATTCTCATATTATAGGGCAGACATTAGCACTCCTAGAAATGTTGGAGGGTAGCAGCAGGGCATTCTGTCTGTCACAAATCTCAAAAATATGGCCACTAAAAGGTAACTTCATTACTCAAAAGGTTCCCAAGATGCCTATGTTTAATCATATGTCTTAGTGTAATATGGGAACCATAAAGAAATGCTTCTACTGCTACCCAAGTAAATCACATGGCAAATTTGGTGCCACACCCTGCCCAACTCACTTCCTAACAGGAAGCAATATGAAACTGTTGCCAAACCGTACTATAGATATACTAATGAATTTCATTATTCCCAAAAGATTATAAAAAGCCAAGTTGTCTTTACCAGATTATCTGAATAGAAGTCATATTCAGTTGAGTCTTTTCATTGTACAGCAATGAAAGACATTCCCTAGGTCCCTAAGAAAAACAAATAAATGGGCTAAAGTTAGCATAAATGATGGTTTAGAAGTACAGAGTATTACAATAACACACATTGGGAGGACATGAGATTTTTGGAGGAAGCTTCCAAAGCTATTGCAGGTCACTAGAGTATTACTGAATGCAGTGAAAAACAGCTCAGTGGCCAATATATGACAATATAAGCTTATGGCTTTAGGACCCTGAAAAAACATCTAAACATTATCCAACTATAATTAGTCTAAAGCCCCAACTAAAGTGCAGAATGGCCCAAAACACTTTCAGTACTGTAAGGAGGACCAGCTCCCTTTTGTTAAGTCTGATTTTGTACACACAATTAAAGAAACCTTTATTTGAAGGAGATAGAATAGATTGGATAAAATTCCCTATATTAAGCTTTAGTCAAAAGAAAAATTCCAGCAAACTTTTGATCTCTTTCAAGGGAAGTCAATTAACCACTTATGTGAAACTTCAAATGACTAGAGGGAGAAAAGGATTTACTATCCTTGTTAATTTTACTTCCAATATACAATTTCCTGGATTTTTGCAAAAATGTTAATATTCCTGTTAATTTCTCAATTTGCTATCCTGTAATAGGAGAAAATATATTATTACAGATGGTGACTTTAAGAATTTTCTTTCAAAGACAAAAATCTAGTTTCTTACTGGTAATTTATTAAAGTTTAATTGATCTAAGTGACAACATGCAAGATTACATATCATTTGATTTCTCTATTTCGGTTAGAGAAATAATCACAAGAATGAACTTGAATATTCTTTTTAAATGATGCACAAAGCATAAAACACAAAGAATCCCACATATTTACTCCATGGGTAAAATGTCTTTTATAGATATATGTGGCAAATACTCATAATTCATAAATGAATTTTTTTTCATTTTTGCTACTTTGCCTGCTTGAATGCATGCTTATGAAGTTTAGAAGAGCACAATCCAATTACTTGGCATTAAGTTTGAGATGGACAAAATTAAGGCTTCCCATTAAGATGGCTCCACAACTTTCTTATCATTGAAACTGAAAATATCTATGCTGCCACCTTAACAACATTGAATTGCAATGCCTGACATTTATAATCTGGCAGTTTTTTAGACCCAGATGAACTACTGCACTGTTTTTATGAACTGTAGCATCTCATAATATGTTATGTTAACAGATTTTGTATAATGCAAAACTTTACAGAAAGCTATTTGGATGTTCATTTCTAAAAAAAATTCTCAAGATGATTTGGATCATTGTTTACTGTACAAATAAAAGTACTTGTACACTGACAGTGTAAATTACTCAATAATTTACAACACTAACAAGAAGATTTAGAATAGGACTTCACAAAATTAACCAACCAAACATACTTATAATGTAGTCATGAGCACGCACCAACATCTATATACAACTACTTAATTTTTAAATTACTGATTTGGATATTTTGTAGATATTATTGAAATTACTCTAACACAAAAAAAAGTAAGAACTTCAAGAGCTGATTGCATTTCAGTATCAAAAATATGGAGTAAAATCATAATTATGCTTTATATTTTATGAAAACATTTAAATTAATGTAAAATGCAATATGATTATCTAGCAATTTATAAGAAAAATTAAAAACACATGAAAACTACAAAACAAATTGTTTAGCAGAAATGTAAATGTGATTTTAATTCAGTTCTTAGTTTTTACCTCAACCTTTAACCACAATGTGCAAAAGGCACTGGGACTTTGAGTACACATCTTAAAAAAAGAGAAGTATAGAATCATCATACTCAATAAAAAGAATGTTTAAATTGAGCAAATGAGTTGCCAGTAAGTTAGCTATGATAGAGAGACAGCATGATATAGTGCACTGGGGTCAAATTCAAACAGAAATTATTCCTGAGGGACACAAATTGACTTAGAAAACCACAAATTAATATTATCTATGTTGTATTGTATTTTTATTTATTTTATTAAACATCCGAATTACATTTTAATCTGGTTCAGGCAGCGCTGCAGAGTTTTCAGGCTTCAAGTTTGTCAGCTCTAGTATAGTGGGTAGACACTAGGCTTTGAAGCCAGGATCACTTGGACATTTGGGCTCAGTTTCTACCTTTGACACATACTCTCTGGTCAAGTACCTTACCTCTCTGTGCCTTGGCAATTCTTTAAGACTGTCAGTTGCTGAAAAGATGCAGACCTGCATTGGTAGAGGGAGTTTCATCTCCTGGGATTTCCCTATACCAATGCAATAAAATATCTAGTCCTTACCTCTACTGTTAGCTACAGCTTATGATTCTTTCTATAAAGTCTAAACCAAAAATACATACTTTACTATGGCTCAGTCAACTTCTTCCCACACTGACAAACTGTTGTCATATGAAAGCAGACTGAACAGTTGATGGGAGTAGGCAGTATTTAAGAGGGGAAAGGTATTTATGGAAGTAGAGAGAATTTAAAGACTGTGCATGGTTTCCAGATAAATCCTCTTTAAACATTCAAGTTTAAAAATATACATATTTCTTACTGAAATTTAAAGGCAACCAGCTACTGTAGACTAGCAATGTCAAATTGGCTATACTTTACTTTTCAGAAATTATAAAAGTGAATGTTGATTTAAATTTCTATTTGTGCTATGAAAGTTTTTATCAATATGCTGCCATCTGCCCTCATGCTTTAAATGGATAATTGTTATTTCTCCTAAACCACTGTAACTTTAAATGTTAAATTACTTTTTGGAAACCAGAGAAAAAACTGCATATCACTTAGCTCATATACCACATGTTAACTATGTTCTTATGTTACACAGCGCCACTAACCCTTCAGAAGGTTTTCAAGTAATATATAACTTAGTCTTTTTCTATTTTCAAGTTCCTTGAAATGTTTAAAATAAAACTGGAAATGTCTATGAAGTAAAAGGGCTAGAAGCTTAGAGATAAATGAGAACATAGAGGTATTACAGTTCAACTCCTTTGGTTTACAAATAAGGAAACTGCTCTCACTGAAGTTGTAACTGGCAGTCATAGGACTAGAATCCAGGTCTCTTGACTCCTGGTCCTTTGTTTTTATCACCTAAAAGCTAAATAAAACAAAAGACCTCCACACAGGTAATTTATCTACAAATGGTAGGCCAAAAGGAGTCAATTATTCAGTTATCTCAACATAATAATAATATGGAGTTCTAAGTGAAGTTCTAAGTTCTTACAGTGTCTAGAACACTGATGCTTGGACTGAAACAATTCAAATTCAATTTCACTGGACTGAAACAATTCAAATCAAATAAATCAAAGTTGTTTTTTAAAAACAGTTTAAGCAAAATAATTGGTTAATAATAGTTGGTTAATTTCTGTTAAATTTTCAACCATTATTTTGGCACCATGTAAAACTTACAGTAAATAATAAACACTGACATTTCCATTCAGAGTACCTTCATTACAGATACTGGGATGTAAGCTACATTCTCTTAACTTCATGCTTTCAGGTTTTACTTTCACTAATGAAAGTGAGGAGGGCACATAAAACTGTGAACTGTAGCTTGTCACCAAAATAAACAAATGAAATAGATGAAAAAATTTGTTAGCAAAGAAAATCTTAGGTCTATTGTTTCACATAAGAAAATACTATGGTAATTCTCAGGCAACTGATCATCAGACTATCACTTCTGTTTTTCCCCTTTAGTTATAATTAGGTTTTTGCTTCCTAATTACATGAACAACAAACATGTATACAAAAATTCCATTCCTTCTCATTATTTTCCTGTGTATGGATAATTTTTATGAATTACAGGAAAAAGTTTATTTTCAAATTTTTTACTTTTTACCTAAACATTCTTCCAATTTATCATTCTGGTTAAATATATTCTAAAGCCAAAATCACTCGAGACTGTAAACGTAAAAAGATCATTCCCATGCTTGGTATTTACTTTTCATTAATCATAACATTATTTTATGTCATATAGATGAAAAATATACAGCAATGCTTTTTCAGATTATGACATCATAAACAAAACCAAGTTTATTGCTCTAAACTGTGTACTAAGATTAAACTAGTGATACAGATAACAGGCAGGAACAAAGAGAAGTCCAGAAGAGATTAAGTTCACAACAAATTCAGTTATAGTTCTTTCTGGGCAGAAGAATTCACAGGATTCTCTCTCTCCCCCAACTTTCTTTATCAGCTGGGCACTCATATGGCCATAGTACCCTGCAAAAACTAAAGCAAAAAGCAAAGTTATCAGTTGACAAAAATAAGAGAATCTTCAAAAATGATTATTAAAAAAAAAAAATATTTTACCATGAGCTGTCTTAGAAACAAGAAAAATAAAGGTACAAGAAAAACTGCAACCCTCAATTCCTGTCAAAATTTCTGGTGTCATTTTGTGAGGGTTTTGTATTTTAATTTTCATTAAATCATCTGACATTCCCACACAAATATTTTCATAATTCCCCCCTTTGGAAATCTCAAAGGTTGGCCATTCAAACCAGTTTCTAATAAAACAGTAGTTCAAACCCCAGCTTGACAAAAGTATGTGTAACTAATGTATTATTATTATTATTATGACATGTTCTTGACAAAAAACTTCTCTATCATCTCTATATTTCAACAAAGTTAATTAACCACCAGACAAGAAGTTACTTCTCAGATAATAAAAGTACAACTGTATGTTAGAAAATATAGGGGCGGCTAGGTGGCACAGTGAATAGAGCACTGGCTCTGGAGTCAGGAGGACCTGAGTTCAAATCCAGCCTCAAAGACTTAACACAAAAACTAGCCATGTGACCTTGGGCAAATCACTTAACCCCAATTGCCCTCCCAAAAAAAAGGCAAAAAAATATATATATATAATATATATATAATACTTTTTAAAGCTTTTTTTGAGGTGTATTTAGCTACTGAGAAATATAGAAGCATAAATAAAAATACGCTAAATATTAAAATGCAAGAAAAATATATGCCAATTATGTGTATGTGGATATGCAGCTTTAAAAATGAGGTTATTAGTAACAGGAATAAAAAGATTAAATTTACAAATTTGTCAGTGATTATTAAAGTTAAGATGAGAAGTTTTCTGATTTTTTTTCTCCTAGAAGGAAACCAACTTCCAGTCAATTTCTTATTTAAAAACAAAAAGAACAGAATCTGGACCAGGCTTGTGATTTCATTGGTAATAAGAAACTACCTATGCAAGTGCACATTTGCTCCCTAACTTACAGTTAAGAGAGTATACTTTAAGAGCGTACAGAGTCACATGATTCACTTGCCCAGGGCACATAACTATTATCTGTCGGAAGCCATATTTTAACCCAGGTCTTCCTGACTCCATGGTCAAATTTGTCTATCTACTAAACCATGATGCCACTCACAGAAATTATGATATCATATTCTCTTGCAAAGACTTAGAAAACACAGGCTACTCAAAAATAAAATATTCAGAAAACCAGGATGTATGCTTTCCATCTTCAACACAAAAATTAATTTTTACTTTAAAGTGTTAGGTTTTGTGCAACTTACGAGAGGATAAGACAATTGTATACATCATAGTAAAGGTACCAAGGGACCCTAATCATTTTGGACATTTGTCAGGAAAGCTAGAATATAATACAAAATGAATATTAAATATGTTAAATATGGTACTCACATCATCATATACAAAGTTCACAAAACCTTGTTGCATGCTGTCTCTTCTCCTAAAAAAATCTTCAAACAGAAAGTAAGTATAAATTTTTATACTTATTTTAATAAAATTTTTATTTTTAGAATATCTGGTACAGTTTTTAAAAGGTAAATAGGACCTTTAGAATTCTTAGATACATCATAAACCTTTCAGGATTAAAGCTTGAACATTTTAGCATTTTAAAAATAGTCCTTAAATGTTTTTAACATTTTAGTATTTTAAAAAGTTGCAGAAGTTTAGCAAAATATGAGAGGATATATCAAAATTATACACAAAAGTGCTTAAAAACTAAAGATATTATTTATTCTGATAGCAAGTAATTAAAGCACAAGAAAAGTCTGAATAACATTTTTAAGCAGACAGAAGAAATATAATTTTTTAAATCAATACCTGTCAATGCTCTGAGCTTCACACAGCAAGCAACATAATCATCAAAGAAGATCCTGCCATTCTTGCTATAACGCTTTACAATGGCAGTTAATGTCTGAGGACTTAACCTATAACCTAAACAAGAAAGAGATAAAATAATGACCTACAAAACTTGTGAATCCTAAGAATACTCCTGATGTTAAAAAAAATCCAAATGTCATTTCATCTACACAGAGAACTCCCAGGGAAGAAATTGCCACTATTGATGCAGATCAATAACTGTTTTGTAATTTGTCTTGGGGAACTGCCTAGCTAAGTGACTAATCAGGGTCATGACCGACAGATACATCTAAGAGGTAGGACTTAAGTCCAGGTCTTCTAAGTTCTTCTCTCTGCAGACCTGCTCTGTTAAAAGGTCCCTAGTTACTATGCCTCCTGCCTCTGCATCACATCTTCCAGAATCAACATTCCAAAAGACACCTTGTATATTTCTAAATCAATTCTACTGAAAGCTATGCCATAGTCAGTACTATAAAAGCTACTTCTATTGAAAGGTGACCATTCTCCCAGTCATCTACCCATGCACATAACTTTGGAGTCACCTTTGTCCCTTTTCCCACCCCTTTCCTATAACGCAATCTGTTGCTGTCTCATCTATTTATGTTTTTAACCAGGAGATCATGAACTTTTTGAAAAATACATACTGTGCTGACCTATTAAAACATAAATGTCTTCCTTTGTGAAACAAATATTTTTTATTTTATTCTTTTAAAAACATTATTCTGAAAAAGGGTCCATAGGTTTCATCAGACCATCAGAGAGGTTCCCAACACAAAAAAGGTTAAGAACTTTGCTCTACTCTTTCCTTTCCAATTCACCTTTAACAGCATATTACCCATGTAATCTTCCTAATATAGATTTAATAATATCACTTCCCTGCTCACCAACATTTATAATGGTTATTCAATGCTTAATGAATAAACATTAAGACAACTCCCTACCCTGGTATTTAAGACCCTCCCTTATCTGGCTTTACCCTTAAAGTAATATCCATCTTCTTTCCAACCAAACTAGAGAACTTGGCTTTTCCTCAAATCCCATCCCAGACATCTATCTCCATGCCAGGCCCCCCATAGCTTGAACAGACATCCTTCCCATCTCTGCCTACTGAAATCCTTCATTGTACTTCAAGGTTCAACTCAAGAGTGATTTTCTCAGTAATAACTTGATGATCCACCTCCACTAACTAGAAGTGATACTTTTTCCCTTAATTTATCAGATCATTTTACTGGACCTCTCCTATGCATATACTTCTACATAAAGGATTATGCATCCCCCATCCCCAGTCAGCTTCTTGAATGAAAACACCATTTTGATTTGTATACCTAGTGGAGCCTTGAACAAAGCAGTCATTTAATAAATGTTTGCTGAACTGACACCAAACACAACACATACAGAATCTTAGCCAACAAATTAATCATCAGTATGTACTAAAGAGATGATCAATCTTCCCTGTCTTTAAAGTATAGCACAGTTGATGGAAAGAACATTATCATACCTACTAGAGCTTCATCTTCATTTCAAAATACTGTAATTACCTTTATAATACTTTATGGACTTTTGCTTACATCACTGCAAAGTTTCCTGTTCTCCAATTCTCCTCAAATATTAAAAGAATTGCCTTGGAAATGTGTGACTTGGTACGACTTAGTAAAGCTTTAGGAAGCCAGGGAATCAGCACTGCCCCCCATACCCTAATCTCCCACTCACTGAGTCTCTTTACTGCTCTTTCCCACCCTTAGTTACTGAATTTTCATATTTTCTCTAGTATTTGGTCATTTTCTCACTGCCATCATACATTTCTGATACAGAAGACTTGAGACAACTGGGTAAGAAAACTACAAAGGTAAAAAATAAAAGCAATAAATGACACTGTGAAACTTTACAGTGATACTTTAATAAAATAGAAGTTAAAGAATTGTCAAAATAAAGAGAAAAGCCTTAACAAAGAAATGTTAACTATTAACTAATGAGAATGTAAAAAATATATGTAAACATATTTTGGGCTTCTCCCAGTTTTACAGATGTAGCTAAGATGTGGCTCTTCAGGGAAATTCTGATGAAGACCATTGCTTTAAACTAAATTTCCTATACTACTCTCAAAATAAATGTGTTCCACTAATACAGCTAAATTTGTTTAATTTTAAAACAAAATTACCTTATGTTCTATAAGAATCCATCTGAATAGACTGGATGATTGCTTAATTTGGAATTGTCTAGAATCATATTAAGAACCAAGCTTGATTTGTTTTGTTTTCTTTAACTACAGATGTATCATAAAAAGGACTGAAGCTTCATGTACCAAAGAAAATACATGTTTATATAAGAATGGGAATCATTTATCTATTGATAAGATTTACGATTCAAATTGTTGGTAATCATTTAAAAATCAGTTTTCCTATACTTAGAGTTAAATTTTATTACCACTGAATTAGACTTGTGAAAGGTCAGCTTGAGCTGAACTAAAGTTTAAAACTTAACACCATCTACAAAGGGGTTTGATAAACAAATTATCAGTGTAAAAAAGTCTTAAGAGTTTTCCTTATTTAAAATGTAATGCACTTTTAAGTCAGATTAAAGCCCATTAATAAAAGCTAATAATCCATGTGCCTTTTCATTAAAGCAGAGAGAAAAAGACACTTACTTATTATTATAGTTGCTACTGTCAAATGTTTATTGAGCTGAATCTCTTTGAAAATATTATGGAGTTTGTACTTTTTTACTTTGTAAGCACTTAAATGCCTGTGTGTAGGAACACCACAGAATACTCTGCAAACAATTAGACATAGATAGCCATTAACACTGAAGCCCTGAAAACTGAAACTTCTTACTTTAAATTCAGTATAATTATGGTTTTAATGAATTAAAGAATAAAATAGTATTTAAATACAACCTAACAAAAATATAATTGCAATAGTAAGCACAACTGTTTCATAAATTTATTTTGTAAACCTTTTTAACTACCATGAATATGTATTTTCAGAATGTAGTAATTATAGGTAAATAATTTTGCCAAATGTATTCAATCTGTATCTGTAATTTGGGAATCAAAACCAGAAATGAGTGATCTTTGAGGCAAAATAAATCCCCTTCACTTTAAAGTACAACAGCCTAATGCTGAAATGAATTCCATTTATTCAGAAAAGGACAGCCATCTAGTTAAAATGCTCATGTTTCCATGGTTTCTTACCCATAGCTGCGATGACTTGACTCAGTTCATGAAGCTCAACCGTCCCACTTCGGTTCTGGTCAATCATCATAAAGTTCTGCTTCCAGGCATTAAGAACTGCCCAAAGTTCCTTGAATTCATTAAAACCCATTTTTCCTGTGAAATCCCTCTGAGATTATTTTCTTAACAAAAATAACTGTCAATAAGAATTCACTAAATGCAAAATTCTAAATCAATGAAGAGAAAAACACATAGTATTTCAACTCTGTAAGAGTTCAGTAGTCATAGCCAAATTCTGCATAATTTCTATGCAAAACTCAAAAAGGTTGGCACTCAAAGAAGGTGTTACGAAATATTTTTAAACACTAGTTTCCCATAGCAGTTTTAAACTACTAATTGGCTTAAAGTGATATTCAAAATGGAATTACTCTAAGTTATTCAATTTTCAATTCAAAACATTTTCTTATTTAAGGATACATCCAACATGGAGATCATAATTCTGCAGGTTTCCAAGCTGAATGCTGAAAAAATATAATGAAAAGTTTAAATGGAGACTGCTTGATATCACTGTTGACATTTTTGATAACTCTTATGCTAAACAATATTTTTAAAAATCAAGAATCAAAATACAAAAGTAGAAATTTTATTTAATTATAAAGATTACTAATGAGATACTAAAACTCTTACTTTTAAAATTATACATCTAGGCCGGCTGGATATGATACATTTTAATTTTTCAATCATTTATATATCACAAATACTAACTTGAGTATTGGTTGCTAATTTTAACAGTTTAATATTTCCCTCAACGGGACTTCTGTAAAAATATTATGTTTATGCTATTATTAATCTTCTGAAATTTATTTGAAGGGAGGGGAAGTAAAAGTTGTAAATGCTCTGAATACAAGTTTTAATATATACTTCAAGTTAAAAGTGATTTTTGTTTATTCAACAAACATTAGGTACATACTATGAGCATGTCACTACTTTAGATGTTAAAAACATAAAGATGAAATGAAACAGTCCTTGATGTCAAGTCCTTGCATCCTGCTTAAGGAACAGAAGAATAACGCAGATAAGAACATCATAAGCTAACTACAGGAGGCAGAGAAAACTAACAATTTTGGTAGGGAAATATGTGTGACGAGTTGGACATGGGGGAAGCAATCAAAGGTCTTCACTAAAGATACTTAAACTGAGTCTCAAAGGCATGTAAAAATTCTGAAAATAACACAAATGAATGACGGGCCAACTAAGTCTTAAGTGAGTTAATTTTTTATTTCAAAAGCAAAAAATGTAGATCTTACGAGAATAGGTTCCACTAATCCCAGACTGTGTTAAACATCTCTGAAGCTCTTCAGCATCCACTTCACCATCCTGCAGAACAAGTTTATGGTTCACATTCACAGAAGAATACAAAAAAATATCAAGTTGGTACTATAATCAATAAAATCAGCATGCTTTTATATTAATTTTCAACATTTTTCTTTAAACACAACTATGAAATACAATATAAAATTATGGAAATAGAAGATTTTGTGGAACCTGCATAAACTATTTTTTTCTAATAACAATGTAACTATGCTAGTGCTACAATAATATTTTTTAAATAAAATTTTCTACATTGATCTGGATAACATGGCAGTCCTCCTTATATATTTTGTGGCATTGACAATATATTCTTTTACACAGCAAAAGGAAAAAAATTATTAAATAACATCCTGAAAAATCTCAAGTACCTCATAACTCAAGTTTTTGTTTCTTTAGGACTTTTTTCTATATAAAAAGAAATCAAAGAAAAAATTTTACTTTTACTTGCCATTCCCTTGTTGAAATTTCAGGACTCCCCTGTATGTAGTTTTGCTGCTATTCTTCAAGTTATTACCTAAACATGCTCAATCAGGAACTAAAATTTTATATGACAAAGATAATAAAAACAGGAAACCAAAATCAGGAAAGGAGCTAATATCAACCTATGGTTAAAACCCTAGCCATGCTCTAATCTTGTACTGCCTCATTCCATTCCTGCAACCCTATTTTTAGGACATAAAAACATGGAATCAATTCAAATAAAAACTATACGAAGGAATAATTCACACAATTATATCAAATGCTAGAGCAGAAACAGGAGAAATGAGAGCAGGACAAGATGGAAAATCTGAAAGATACAAAACCCAAGGGATCCAAGTATCTAAATCAGAAAAGACCACTACTAAATAGCTTTCATAAAATCTGATACTTAGAACTATTGTAAATATTTATAATGTAAATATATTATAATTTTGTCTCTGGCAAATGAACCTTAAATACAAATTCAAATGGACCAAGCAGGGAAAGAAAAATGTTGTGAAAAGTCCCAAAGGACCACATATACACGTTTTCCTTATTCAGAGATTCCACAAAAGATTTTGGTTCCCACAGTTCTTTTAATTTGCTCTTAACTATAAAATTCTGAATCCCATAAACATAAAAACCAACCTTTTAGACTAACCACAGTAAGATTGTTAGAAAGCAAAGTTTTCCCTCAAAATGACAGTAATTAGCTAAAGAAGGAATTTGTAATATATTCTATTTTAACCAGAAGAAATAGTTATATCTCTAATATGGGCCACAGGGCAATAGTTTCATAACATAATTAATTATACTAAAAGCCCCCTTTTAAAACCCTTGGGCACACTTCTAAGGCAACCCGAATTGCCATTACCAACAGCAATGACAACAAATCCAGTGCAGTCTAATATATTAAAAATCACTTAATACTACCTTGGTAATAAACTTTAACTACTGTAATGGTGTTTTTTTCTTTCTGAAGAAAGAAAAAATTGTAAAGTCATTGGGTTGTTTTTAAAAAATTACTCCAAGAGTGGAGGGAGGGAGGGTAAAAATCCCATTTCTATCGTTTATTTTTTTTTAAGTTCTCTTGTTAACTGCAAAGTAAAGAGGGAAGAAGAGTGTATGAAACCAACAACTGTGTTCTTTGGGAAAGAATGGGAACACTTCTCTAGTGAAAGGATTAAGCTAACAAGAACTTTTTAAGCCTCAGTCAACACCCTTCTAGCTTTCCTTGGGCTTTCATTGTATACTTGCCTATGAACAGTATAGGAAAACAAAATAGATTCAGTCATAAGTTTTTAGAAAGGAAAAATTTAACTTTTTAAAATTTGTATTATTACAATGGTAAAAATGAAGGAAAATGAATCTGGAGTGATCTGGAAAATAGCAGTAGAGGCGGGGAAATAGAACCTTGAGCTCATAGCAGAAGCATCCATAAGCACTTTTATGCTCACAAGAATACAGAAGGAACCTAAATGGTATCTATAGTGTAAAACTGTTTTTAAAAGAAAAGGAAGAGAACTTAAAAGGTTATGGGTTTAATAGATACCCAATATTAAAGAGACAAAATTAAACTTATTTTGTGTTGGAGAATAGTATTGCATTTCTGAGTCTTTTGTTGACCAGTCCAATTGAGAGTGGAATAAAAACTCAAAAACATAATTTCAGTACTTACCCTCCCCCCACAAAAAAAAAAAAAAGCGAGAACAGAAAAATTCAATAAACTCTGTGTGTCAAATTTCTACCTGCTCAGTTCTCTGCAAGTCAAGGCCAGCGCTTCCATCACCCCACTGGTCTGCTTTGCTACATGGTAGATGACAGACTGTGGTAATGTGCCTCGTACATCAGGAGTGAGTATGTATTCCCCCTACAAAAAACTAAATTTACTATGATATTATCATAGTTGAGAATTAAATGCTATAAAAATCAGGAAATTCTTCATCATATTTTTCAAGTCTTTAGCAATTTAAGTGTTATCACCTCACCCATAATAAAGATCTTTATTGAACATTTTATCTATAACAAAGATCTTTATTATACGACTTCCATGATTTATGTAAAATCCATAAAATCTTAAGATAAAACCTTGCTGAGTCAAGATACACTCATCCTGAGTATGGAAATGTATTTTCAAAAAGTGAACTCTTAAAATGGGTTAAATGTGCCAGTTAATTTATTTTATCCTATAAATGTAAGATCATCATATATAACTGGAATGAGTTTGATGAATGGAAATACATGTTGGCAATAAAAGTTACAGAAAAGACCATGTCAGATCTCATTTATCATTTATTAAGAACAAAATAAAGGAATTTTAAAAAGACAAAAGTTAGAAACAAAAAGCACACTTGTCTTTCAGATTATAGATTCAACAACGGAGGTTCACAATGCTTTACCTGAACAATTTTGTTAGAAAATTCTGCTAATTTTCCTGGAGAGGGAGAGGGAGAGAGAAAGGGAGAGAGAGAGAGGGAGAGAGAGAGAGCACACCTTTGGAAAAATATAACTTACAAGCAAAAACTAGGAAGCAAAATGGAAAAATATCTGTTTCTCTAGCATCAGTTTGAAATAATATTATAAAAGCAAGAAAGTAGATTATATAGTCTATGCCTTGCTTTCAGGGATGCTCATTCATTAAGTATATCTGATTGTCACACATTTATTATCTCATGCTTCCCAGATTTATCACCAAAGAAAAAAGTAAAGTATACTTCATTAAGTATAAGCTGGAGGTTTTAAAGTTATTCTTCTGTAACTATGGGCCTTTGTTTCTTAGGTAGGTTCAATTTATATAATATATATATATATATATATATATAAATTTAATATATTCCACTGCCTCTTAAGTCAAATGGGAACCAAATGAAGTTGACCTGGCAATTCCAGGAAAATTAGGCTTGTTTTTAATATTATAATTGATCCTTTACCAAAGGAAGCCTCACCATTCCTTTAAAGAAGGTAAAAGTATTACAGAGTTAATCAGAAGCACAGGTACAATAGTTTTACAAAATAAAATCTGGGATATGGTAAGACAAAAATTAACAAGGCTTTGAAAGTCTTGTTATAAATATATCTCATTTCCAACTAAGAAAATCCAAAGTTGAGATTGACAACTGAATCATTGTCTACCCTAGTATAAGTAGAAAGTTCTAAAGAAGGGGGTGGGGGAGGAAGCTGTCATTCTTAGTAAAATAAAACTTTGATTTCTATGTCCCTTGGGTATGAGAAGCCTAGTTCTTAAACAGATAATAATGAGGTTAGACCTAGATGGTAAAAGCAGATGTAACAGTACCAGTGAACCAGGTACAGAATAGCCCATGAATATAATAGTTGTAACAAGGACAGCAGTACCTCCTACTGAAAGAATAAGCCCTGCTTAAATCTCAGCTTTCTGGATGGACTCATGCACAAAGAATCCAACTGTGTTTTGGGGGTTTCTTTTGTGCTACAGACACTTCTGACACTCTATATTGTGCAAAATTGTATACACAGTGTATAAAATATTAGCAAAACTTCCCATTTATTTTTAATAGTTCATTTTAAAAACTATGGCTAAAATGCATGCATATTATAGATTTATGCATATTATAGCTTTACATTATATTACCAAAGACCATTTTTATAAAACAGGATTAATAATTTACTGGAATTACAGACATTCTATAATCCAGAGAGGTATTTCCTGTTTTCTTTCCCTGCCCCACCCTCAACCCCCCAGAAATACTGGGGAAATATACATACTGGGGCAAAATTATCTGTGGTAATTCTTAATCCTTTTTTGTCCAGGTTGGCTTTTATGTGTCACAATACCTTCTTCTGGCCTGCCTCCCCCTGTGACTACTTGCTATTTGCACTGGAAACTTAAGCTTAATGTTAAAATTACATTAGACAAAAGATAAACAGGATAGGTCTACCATTTCAGAGCCAATATACATGATTTTGGATTATCTGCTGTAACACCCTCACTCCCTCTTTAATAACGTATAACTGGAAGTTGATCACAGTACTATTTTTGCTTCCAATTCTATTCAGTTTTGTTAAAGTAAATTATCAGTTCTAGTTACAAGAGCAGGTGAAAAGAACTGCCAATGTTTTTTATTCCAAAAAGAATGCTTACTTTTGTCCTTACAAATCCTATTTTCCAAATAACAGTCTATTTACCTTAAATTTTTTTTTGGCAATCTTTAAAGATTCTGACAAGTCAATTTTTCTACATTTTGATTACTACAATTTATCCGTAACAACAGCAAAAGTTACTATGTACCCACAATGTGCTAGTTACTGTGGGAAATTCAAGTTAGTTAATCCCTAACTTTAAAAAACTTAAAATTTACTTGGAGGAAGCAATATAAAAAAGGCACATAAAAAAGGAATTATATCAGAGTGCTACATGATAGACAGTAAATACTATAAATATTCAAAGGAAAGAGATAATTTTCAATTAGGAAAGGATTCTGAGAAAATCTGAACTACATGTAGATTTTGGAAGATAGGCAGACTTTCAAATGGTTACAAAGAGGAGAGAGAAGGGAAAACATAAGGAAAGGGAAAGAAAGAAATAATTGATATGAACAAAGGATTAGAAGTGGAAAAGGGATCCACAAGCTGGTCAAGTCTGTAGTGGGGAACTATTAAAGGGTTTGAGATGAATAATATAATCAAATTAGAGCATAAAAAAGATGTATTTGGGGGGCAGCTAGGTGGTGCAGTGAATAGATCACCAGCCCTGGAGCAAGGAGGACCCGAGTTCAAATTTCATCTCAGAGCCAACACTTACTAGCTATGTGGCCTTGGGCAAGTCACTTAACCCCAAGTGCCCTGCCTTCCCCCCTCCAAAAAACACAAACAAACAAAAAAGATATATTTGGTTGTACTATAGACTGAATCAGAAGGTAATACAGACTAGGAGACCAGCAAAATAGTTCAGATGCTTGAGAACCTATACAAGGAAAGAGGCAATTAGAACAGAAAGAAAAAGTGTGCATGCCAGTGAATGTGAAGGTAAAGCCAACAGGTCTTGGTATTTATTGGACATGGAAAGCAAGTGAGAGGTCTGAGTTATAGACTCAACAGAAGTATATGGAAGACAGGGTAAACAATGAAGCAACTGACTCCTTATTTTACCTGTGTTAATTTCTGGTAAAATTTGGACTCTGCTCGTAGAATCAATCTAAACTCAGGTAAGTAAGCTTTTTCCTAATCTTACCATAACCAGGTCTCCACATCACTTCCTGGTCACCACTCCAAACCATGCTACTGGTGCTCTGAGTAGCTGTTACATTCCAGTTCCCATTTATGTGTTTTCTTCCTCCTATTAGAATATAAGCTTCCTAAAGGCAAGGAGTATATTATGAAAGCAAAATATCTCACTTTCTATTTGTATGTCCAGTCATAGTATAGTGAGTGCTTAATAAATATACTATCAATCTAACAAAAAGATCTACTACCAAGTTAGAAAACAATGGAATAGAAGTACTGGGTTCTACTTGCTTCTGAAGCAGTGACTCAATGACCCTGACTAAATCACAAATTAAAATTCTACTACCAATTTCTAAAGAAAGGTTGTACTGATTTCTCCTGGGGTAATAGCACCTGAAACTTGCAATTTGTCTAACGCACTGGTACTTATATGTGATTAGTAATATATTATCCAAATCCTTTTCTCATCTCCATAAACAGATATATTCCTATGTAGCTTTTGTTAAAAAAAAAAAAAAAAAAGCTACATTTTGATGGGGGAAAGTGGCATGAGACAATGCCCCAAGAACATTAAAAACAAAAATTTCTTCACAAAGCCTCCCTTAATCTTCTGGATTAAGTGATTAATTACTGGTCTTGGAAAAGATGATTGGTGGGATTCTTTTTTTAGAAGGGAGGGGAGTGGCCATAGGGGGGAAAAAAAAGACCCACTTCTTCCCACCCTGATTAAAAATCTCCCTAGATGCACAGACATAGGTCTAAATACAGAATATATTACCTACCTATCAACTTCAACTTGTAAAACCCACAAGAATTTCAACTAGATTATACCTAAACAGAATTCATTAAACCCAAAACCCATCCCTTTTCCAAATTTCCTATTTCTAATGAGATTGCCATCTTTGCAATTCCCCTAGGTACACAACTATGAGTCAGTCACCTTATATTATTTCTCCAAACTACCCCCACCAAATATCTAATCAGTTGCCAGGTCTTATCTATTCTACCTGTACATGTATTATACTGGTTCACTTTTTTGCTCTAATAAAGCCACCACACTAATTCAGGTCCTTATCATCTCTAGTGGACTCAGGCTATATCCTTCATTGTATGGAGAAGTGAACATAAGAAAAACCCTTTGCAGAAAGAAGTTCCTCCGGTCTCTTTAACTGCAAGTGTTTCTATTGGTATCTACTTATTTCCAATCTCTTTGCCTCCATCATTGATTCTACATTACTGCCAAAATTATATTCCAAAGACACAGGTTGGATCATGTTACTCTACAACTAAAAAATCTTCAATGGCTCCCTAGTTCCTCTAGCATAAAATGCAAGGGTGGTGCTAAATCCCTTTACAATTTCATTTCAGCCTACTATTCCAAACATTTCATATTGCTTCCCTCCATGTATTCTATGTTAAAGTTTATGTTCCAGTGTCTACTATATGCTAGGCATTGTGTTAGGCATGATGATGACGATAAAAACAACAGCAGCTAACATTTACAGAGCCAGGCACTTGCTAAGTGCTGTACAATTATCATTTCATTTGATCCACATAATAATCCAGGGAGGTAGGCACTATCATCGTTCTCATTTTACAAATGAGGAAACTAAGATAAATAAAGGTTAAATGATTTGCCTAGGTTCACAGTTAGTAAGTGTCTGAGGCTGAATTTGAACTCAGGTCCCTCCTGATTTCAGGACCAGGACTCTACCATGTACCTAGCTGCCTACTTGATATAAAGACAAAAATGAAAATCTCTTCTCCCAAGGGTTTCCCCAGCATTTACTTATATAAGCATATAAAGAATATAACATAAAATAAATGCAAAGTAGTTTAGGAAGGGAAGGCACTAGCAGTCATTGAAAGAGCATAAAAGGCTTCAGGTAGAAGTATTTGAGCTAAGTCTCAAAATAAGTTTTTATTGTGTTCAGTCATTTTTCAGTTGTGTCTGATTCTTTTTGACTCCATGGTATACCACTTACTTCTTCCAGTTCATTTTACCAATGAGGAGTTGAGACATTACAGCATTAAGTGATTTGCCCAGGGTCTTACTAAGTATCTAAGTCCAGATTTGAATTCATGAAGAGGAGTCTTCTTGACTCCAGGCTGGACACGCCATCCACTGTACCACCTTACTTAAAAGAAGAAAGGAATTCTATAAAGCAGAGGTGAAGAGAAAGAGTATTCCTGGCATAGAGACAGCAGGTCTCTAGGCAAAAACAAAGGTCTGGAGCCTGGAGATGAGTGCAGTGTGTAACAAACAAGATGGCCAGTTTGGCTAGACCATAAAGTAAGAATTTTTATCCTTTTTTTGGTCAAAGACCCACTGGGCAGTCTACTAGTTCTACTGTATTCATAACTTAGGTAAATTTTGATTTTCTACATTCTACATTTCAATTAAAGGCTAGTGAAAATAACATCAAGTTGAGAGACCTCCCTGAAATCTTTCTAGGGAACCCCAATTAAGAACTACTGCCTTAGAATTTGGAAAGAAGGGGGTCATAACAACATCATTTATAAGGTTTATAAAGCACTTTACAAATATCACCTCATTTGAGACTCACAACAACCCTGGAAAGTAGGTACTGTTCTCTCTATTTTAAATGTGAGGAAATTGAGGCAGATAGCAGTTAAGTTACTTGCCAGGATCACATAGATGGTAAATGCAAAACCTTATTTGTACTCAGATGATCCTGACTGCAGATCCATCACTCTATCCCCTACACTACCAAGTAAGAGTGTAGAGAGAGAAGAGAAATGTAAAGGTTAATTTTCTGTAGAGAAAAAATATTGCTTTAAAATTAGTTAAATATTTTCTATTCAGCAAAGTCCTTTTTTTATTCATTTATTTTTAGTTTTCAACATTCACTTCCATATGAGCAACGTCCTTTTAAAGAGAGAGTAACCCTTATATTCATTAGACTAATGTTGGTTGAGCTAGCTGAAAACCAAGAAATGCTTTTAGGCTGCTAGCTTTGTATTTTCACTAGTGTTCAAGGAAATATCTTAAGTAAATTCTAACTACTAAGTGTGTTCATCATGAGAATAACACAGAAGCATACAAATGTTGATATAACAGAGGCTATTCAATGCCATTTATTTTGGTAGCAAAGTGGATACAGAGCTGGACCTGGAGTCAAGAAGACCGAAGTTCAAATCGAGAATCTGATGTTAACTAGCTATATGACCCTGGACAAGTCATTTAACCTTTGTCTGTCTCAGTTTCTTCATCTGTAAAATGGAGATAATAATAGCACCTATTGTACAGGACTGTCGGGAGAATTAAGTGAGATAATATTTGTAAAGTGTTTTTGCAAACTTTAAAGAGCTAAATGATTGCTAGCTACAATGATAATGATGGTAGCGGTTACTTTCTTTTAGGGATAGCTTCTCTTGCCAGTAAAGTATAGATACTAAAATTAAATACAACTATGTGAAAACAGGAAGAACAAAAAAGAAACAAGGAGCAGGAATTAGATATTAGTGACAAAGATTTTTTTTCTATTCCTGATTGGATAAATCAGTCTGCTAGTCTCATATTTTGGACTTCTTGTGAGCTATCTGCCCAGGTAGTTTGGTAGTGGGTAAAGGAAAAGGCAGTGGGAAAAATTCAGGTATTAAGTTATATTCACAGGAGGAGTAGAAGCACAAACTTGGCGTGGCCTCTGGCTCGAACCACTTCCAATACCTGTAAAAAAAATGACTCTAAACAAATTTTAAAGCTAAAGAACCCACAAAGTGAGCCACAGACTTCAGGAGAGTGAATCACCAAAAGCTGTGGTGGTTTCCAGACTTCCCAAACCATAAACACCAAAGACAAAGAAAAAGGTCAGTGTGGAACTCTGTTGGAACAAGGGGGGATAGAAGAGCACAGTCTGGCCCCTGCCCCTGGGGTGAAAAGCAGCCACTGTGGCTGCCACGTGGCTGCCTCAGGAGCTCCTGGCCTGCAGATTGTAGGGACACCAACCAACCATTCAGAGGGTAATCACCCTTGCTTTAATCTGCTTGGATCTGGATCATGGTCCATATAACACTTTAAAAAACAGACTAACTCAAAAGGCAAAAGAGGCCCAAAAAGCCAGTGAGGAGAATGCCTTAAAAAACCAAATCTGCCAAATGGAAAAGGAATTTCAAAAACTCACTGAAGAGAATAACTTCTTCAAAATTAGACTGGAGCAATTTGGAAGCTAATGACTTTATGAGTCAGGAAGACCTGAGTTCAAATCTGGCCTCAGACACTTCACACACACACACACACACACACACACACACACACACACACACACACTAGGCATGTGACCTTGGGCAAGTCAGTTGACCCCAATTGCCCTCCCCCCCCCAAAAAAAACCCAGATAATATAAAACAGATCCAAACAAATGAAAAAATAGAAGGCAATGTGAAATATCTCATTGGAAAAACCACTGACCTGGAAAATAGATCCAGGAGAGATAATTTAAAAATTATTGGACTTCCTAAAAGCCATAATCAAAAAAAGAACCTAGACAACATCTTTCAAGAAATTATCAATGGGCAGCTAGGTGGTGCAGTGAGTAGAGCACCAGCCCTGGAGTCAGGAGAACCTGAGTTCAAATCCAGCTTCAGATTCGTAACACAAAAACTAGCTGTTTGGCCTTGGGCAAGTCACTTAACCCCAATTGCCCTCCAAAAAAAATAAATTATCAAGCAAAATTGCCCTGATGTTCTAGAACCAGAGGGCAAAACAGAAATTGAAAGAATTCACTGATTGCCTCTTGAAAAAGATCCAAAAAGGCAACTCTTAGGAATATTGTAGCCAAATTCCAGAGTTCCAGGTCAAGGATAAAATACTGCAAGCAGTCAGGAAGAAACAATTTGAGGACTGTGGAAACACTATCAGGTTAACACAAGACCTAACAGCTTCTACATTAAGGTATCAAAGGCCTTGGAATATGATATTCCAGAGGTCAAAGGAGCTAGGACTAAAACCAAGAATCACCTACCCAGCAAAAATGAGTATAATGCTACCGGGGAAAAATATGTTTATTCAATGAAATAGAGGATTTTCAAGCATTCTTGATGAAAAGACCAGAGCTGAACAAAAAATGTGACTTTCAAATTTTTTTTCAAGTTCAAAATTTCAAGAAGCAAGAAAAGCATGAGAAGGTAAACAAGAAAAAGAAATTTTAAGGAACTAACTTATTAATGTTGAACTATTTACATTCTTACAAGGAAAAACAATAATTGTAACTCATAAGACTTTTCTCAGTATGAAGATAGTTGAAGGGAATATATATGTATATATGTATACATACATATATGTATATATAGAAGGGTGTATGTATATATAAATATATATGTGAGTGTGGGCATATGTATATTCATGTATACATAGACAGAGGGCACAGGATGAGTTGAATATGAAGGGATGATATCTAAAAAAATAAAATTAAGAGGTGAGAAAGGAATTTATTGGGAGGAGAAAGGGAGAGATAGATTTGGGTAAATTATCTCATATAAAAGAGGCAAGAGAAAACTGTTAAAATGGAGGGGAAGAGCAAGAAGGTGAAAGGGAATGGGACAACCTTATTCTCATCAAATTTGGCTTAAGGAGGGAATAACATACACACTCAATTGGGTATCTTACCCTACAGGAAAATAGGGGGGGTAGGGGATAAGAGGGGGGATGACAGAATGGAGAGAAGACTGGGGGAGAGGGTAGTTAGAAGCAAACATTTTTGAAAAGGAATAGGGTCAAAGGAGAAGATAGAGTAAATGGTAGGCAGGATAGGATGGAGGGAAATATAGTTAAGTCTTTAACAATATAACTACTATGGAAATGATTTGGGAAACTAAACATGTACAAACTATATTGAATTGCTTATCTTCCCAGTGGGGGTGGGGGTGGGTAAGGAGGGAAGAAGGGGAAAAAATCTGGAACTCAAAGTTTTAAAAACAAATGTTTAAAAAAAATTGTTTTTATATGTAACTGGGAAATAAAAAATATAGGCACTGGGGTATAAAAATCCATCTTGCCCCACTTGAAAGTCAGGGGGGTGATGGGGGAGGCTATAAGAGAGAACAGATTGGGGGAAGGGATATTTAGTAGGCTTGCTGTCTTGGGGTAGGGTAGGGGAAAGATGGGGGGAAAAAATTGTAACTCAAAATCTTGTGGAAATGAGTGCTGAAAACGAAAAATAAATAAATAAATAATTTTTTTTTTAAGTTATATTCACTGCATTAAGGTGAGATGAGTCCGATGAAAAACCAACAGACATTTTCAAGTTATTCATTTTAGGGTTTTTGTTATTTAGCAAAATAGAAGAAAGTGTTAAGTATATTTGCATGAAAAAGAAAGGCAATATTTAAATATTTAGTTATTTTTAAGATAGTGTAGAAAAGTTAATTCATGAAAGGGTTTACTCAAACCAGAAAAAGTTACTCAGCCACATACCTAGCCATACTTTATCTCTTCATAACCCAGAAATAATATGAATAAGTCTTAAGTAGGAATTTTTCAAAAATCTCTTTTCAAAAGTACTATGTTGAAGATTAAATATCTAACTAATTTTAAAGCAATATACTGTCATACCAAAAAAAAAAATGATCTTATTTCTGTTTCTAAGTAACCTGTTTTTTATAAGAATGTCAGTAAGTACAAAAATGCATTTTGACTGGGTGGAAAAATAATAGATTTTGTACTCATTATAATGCCTACTTCAGTCAAAGATGTTTGCCCTTGTTGGTTGATTAATGACTATGGATAGCATACTTCATAGGGCATAGGTTTTTAACCTGGGGTCCATACCCATGAATCTGTTTAAATATTTTAATAAATATTTCAATATTATTCGTTTTCTTTGTAGTCCTATGTATTTAAAAGTATTATTCTGAGAAGTGTTCCATATATTTCACCATACTAGTAAAAAGATAGTTACTACCATGTCATAAAAAAGGGTATAAGTCCTAACTTTAGGGTTAAGAGAAAGTCTATTTCAAAAGGATATGAGATTAGTTGCAGGGGAGTCTTTGCCACTATAAATTCTACAAGCTGTTAAGATAGATAAACTATCAACAAGAGAACTCTGAATAAATATAATGCTGGCTCAATTCTTTTTTTTTTTTCCCTTAAAGCAATTGGGGTTAAGTAACTTGCTCAAAGTTACACAGCCAGTTATTTCTGGGTGTGGTGCTAAGTATCTGAGCCCAGATTTGATCCCCAGGTCATCCCGACACTGGAGCTGGTGCTCTGGTGCTCTTACTCGCTGAGCCACCTGGCTCAATTCTATTATCAAAATTCCTTCAAATCTTTGCCCTCAAGAATTTAAATACTAGGGTGCCCATTAAAAGCACATGTGAGATGTGCTTGCACAAGAATCAGTTCAATTCCAAAGACTCCAAACTGATGTTATATATTAGCCTAACCTAAGGGAAACTAAAAAGATTGTTCTTTCTCCCCTTAACCTATCTTCAATATTATGTTTTTATTCTTTTGCTGTAATATTCAAAGGACTGATGGCTGAATTTTTAAATCCTTTACAACCAAGATAGGTCAAAATGCATACATGATTTAGATGAAAGGATGATACCATAAGCAAATTAGGAGAGCATCGAAAATTTTGCCTGTCAGATATATAGACAAGGGAAGAATTTAGCACCACAGATATGGAGAGCAATAGAAAATGTTAAATGATTAATCTTGATTATATTAAATCTAAAAGGTTTTGCACAAACAAAACCAATGCAAACAAAATTGGAAAGCAGAAAACTACTGAGAGAAAAATTTGACAGCAAGTTTCTCTGATAAAGGCCTCGTTTCTCAAATATGTAAAGAACTAAGTCAAATGTGTAAGAAAATAAGCCATTCCCCAATTGAGAAATGGTCAAAAAATATGAAAAAGCTGTTTTCAAACAAATAAGTTAAAAGTTTTTAGATATATTTAAAATGCTCTAAATCATTATTGATTAGAGAACTGCAAATTAAAACAACTCTTAAGTACCACCTCACATCTATCAGAGTGGCTAATATGACAGAAAAAGAGAATAAGTGTTGGAGAGGATGTGGGAAAATTGGGAAACTTATGTGCTATCGATAGAGTTGTGAACTGATCCAATCATTCTGGAAAGCAGTTTAGTACTATGCCCAAAGGGATAAATTGTGCACAGCCTTTCATCCAGCAATACCACTACTAGCTCTATATCCCAAAGAGATTTTTTTAAAAGGGAACGGGACCCATTTGTACAAAAATATCTATAGCAGTTCTTTTTGTAGTGGACAAGAATTGGAAATTGAAGGGAAGTCCATCAAGTGGGGAATGGCTGAACAAGTTGTGGTATATAATTTCAATAGAGTACTATTATGCCATAAGAAATGACTAGCAGGATGATTTCAGAAAAACTGGAAAGACTTATGTGAAGTGATGCAAAGTGAAGTAAGGTGAATTAGGAGAACATTGTACACAGTAACAGCAATATGTATGATGATCAGCTGTAAATGACTTAGCTATTTTCAGCAATGCTATGATCCATGACAATCCCATGATGAAATTCTGTCTAAATGCAGACAGAAGCATATTATTTTCACTTTCTTTGTTTCTGTTTAGTTTTCTTCCACAAAATGACTAATATGAAAGTGTTTTTTATGATTGTACATGTATAACCTAAATCAGACTGCTTACCAGGTGAGGAGAGGGAAGAAGAGAGGAACAGAATTTGTAACTTAACTTTTTTTAAAAAAACAATGAATGTTAAAAATTGTTTTTACATTTAACTGAGAACAAATTTTTTTTTTTTAAGCAATCGGGGTTAAGTAACTTGCTCAAGGTTACATGGCCAGTTATTTTTGTGTGGGTGCCAAGTATCTGAGGCCGGAACCAATCCCAGGTCTCCCGACTCTGGGGCCAGCAACTCTTACTCACTGCACCACCTGGCTGCCCCAAAATATTATTTTTTAAAAATACAGTTGGTAGCATGTACCAAACACAATACAAATTTGAAAATTTTGGTCACTTTGAAACTGCAGAAAGCACCTGAATTTACCAAGAACATTAGAACATATCCTGAAAAACAAAGTTATTTAAGTAAAAGATTAAACAAGAAATCAAATAATTTTTTTTAAAAACATCTACTGAAATCTCTTAAAGGGTTAACATTTCAAAAGATTCTCTATTGGTATAACCAGTATGGTCATGTTAAACATGAATTTTATCAAATTACTTTTGTATTTTAACATCATTTTTATATTATTATTATTTAATACACATATCCCACCTATACTACAAATCCTTTCTTGACTAATTTGAATCAGGCAAAGTGACCTTTGGTTCAAAAAATCAAATCTGTAATCTATGTGCCTTATCTGGCATATAAATCTTTGTCTAATCTGTTTTTCTACTAATAATTCACTCAGATCACTAACTCTTTCCCAGTGGACTTGGTCCAATGCTGCTTCTAACCTCTATCCACTTCCTTGGCTTCCCTTCTTTCCTACCTACCTACCCACCAATTCCAGTCCATAGAGTATGCATGCAAAAGTCTTTTCAATGAGTCTGTACTGGGCACTAGAGATCTAGTATATTTGTTTTGTTTCCTAAAAGGTCATCAATAGTTGAAGCAATAGCAATAATAAATAGAATTTATTTAACCTTTTAAAGTCTATAAAGACTTTACATATGTCATGTTGATTGAGCTTCCCAATAATATTATAAATAGATACTATGAGTATTATTATTACCCCATTTTACAAATGAGGAAATAAAGGTTCAGAAAGGTTTAAGAGACTTGCCCATGTACATACAGCTAATAAGTGGCAGAAATATAACCAAACCAAGGTCTTACTGATTCTGAGGCCAGCATTTTATACACTACGTGCCATATCATATGGGATTTTCGTTTCATCACAGTCCTGTGAAGTATGTAGACAAATACGTATGCCTTCTCCAAGTCTTCATCCTTCTTGAATGCTCTGCTTCCTTTGACAATGACTCCCTTAATACTCTCTTTTCTTTAGGTACTCCTGACATTGCTTTCCTTGTGTTTTCCTTCTTCCTGTCTGATCACCCCTCAATATACTTTGTTGGATCTTCATCCAGGTCATATCCTCTAAATGTTCTCTTCCAAGTCCTTTTGCCTTCAATGCTTTACCCAAATTGTACTCATAAAACTAATATTTTTAACCCCATGTTCAAGACATCACATTTATTCCTATTAAATTTCTTCTTATTAGGTTGAGCTTAATATTCAAGCCTGGTCAAGATCTTTCTGGATTCTGATTTTATTATCTGGTAGTTAGCTACATGTACTACACCTGCTAGACTTGTAGCTACTACCTGAAAATTTCACTAGCATGCCATTTAGGTCTTTATGCAAATCACCAATAAAAACAGTTAATAATAAATCTTTAAATCCTTTGAAGACTGTACTGGAGATCTCAATCTCCTTCAAAGATGCCAATAAAACATTAATAACTAATCTTTGAGTCTAGTCACTCAGCTACCTCCAAACTGGCTCCCAGCTCTGCATTTTCTCCACAAGAATAACACAAGAGACTATCAGATGCTTTGCTAAAACATATCTACCTACATAGGAAGAGGGAGAAAGGTAAAGAAAAGGAGAGAAAAGGACAGAAAAGGAGGAGGAAAGAGGGAGATGGGGGGAGGCAAGGGAGAAAGAGAAAGAGAGTAAGAGAAAAACAGCATTCCTCTTACTTCTCATCTCCACCCATCTAAATAGGAAACAAAATAAGACATGGAACATTTACTTTGCCTAGCTGTTAACTAACAACTGCTATAGTTAATATATTGTCAAATTTTGCCAGATCTAACTCAAGAGACCACATAATTGGACACTTAAACACCCCTGATGATGCTGAAGATGATGGAGTTTATTTCTTTTAACACTTAAAATCTGAAGTTGATTTGCATTAATTATTTAAGGTTAAATTTATCAAATTTACATGTATTTATGCCTCAAGCAAGTGTTTGTTCAGCAGGGAAGACTTAGTTATATTATTTCTGTATTTAATATCATTATTCCCAAAATGTAGATAGTAACCATAGCATAAACATAAAATATGCCAAAAAAAAAAGACAATCTCACGATAAAAGCTTTCTATGGTGAAACTTTTTTTTATTTGGCATATTTTATGTTTATGTTTAAGGGGTGATTATGACAAAAATCCAGAAGAAAAGAATGACTTCAAAACATATACAAGCAAAACTTCAAAGCAAAACACAGCATGGGCACAAATTCAATCAGACTTCCTGAAAGAAATGAAATAAGAATTAAACCTTGCCCAAATAATAAACTCCTTAAAAATTAGAATGGACCAAACAGAAGTCAATGACTTAATGAGGCAACAAGAAATATTAAAAACAAGAAAAAAGACTGAAAATAAGGAAGTTATAAAATATCTCAGAGCAAAAACAATTCACCTGGAAAAGAGGAGAAAAAATTTAATCATGAATTCCATGACCAAAACAAAATCCTAGACATCATAATTTAAGAAATCTCAAAAGACAACTACTCAGATGTCTTAGAAACAGAGGGCAAGGTAGTAAACCAAAAGAATTCACAAGTCACCTCCTGAAAGAAACCCCAAAATGAAAACTCCATCATAGCTAAAAATCAAAGTTTCCAGGTCAAAGGAAAAATAATGCAAAAAGAAAGAACTCAAGTACTAAAGAGTTCCAGTCAGGATAACACGTAATTTAGCAACCACCTGGACTATAAAGGAAAGGAGAACTTGGAGTACGATATTCCAGAATGCAAAGGATTTATGCTTAGATTCAATAAAAAACTTACCCACTTAAACTAAATAATGAATAAAAAGCTACAGGAGGGGAAAAATTTTGACTTTAAATGAAAGAGAAGACTTCTAGGCACTCTTAAAATTAAGACCAGAGCTGTAATAAAAAAAAAAACCTCTGAAGTTCAAATACTAGAGCAAAGAGAAACATAAAGAGATAAACGTGAGAACAAAGACAAAGCACTAAACAAGGATAAACTGCTCACTTTCAAATATGCGGAAATAATACATGTGTCCCCATGATACTGCATCATCAGGGGTCACAATGAGAATCCAATTAGATAATGCCTGGCAGGGACTCTGTTATCTGAATGGAAAGAGGGGAAAAGCAATACACTGGCAGGTGATGGGTATGAGGAAGATGTAGAGAAAATTATCTTATATAATCAGGGTGCATAAGAAGACATCTATAGAAACATGGAGGAAGAGGAGTGGAACAGTGGCTGACACTTGAGTATCACACTTATCTGAAACTCATCAAAAGAAGGAAGAGCATACATATATAAATACAAACAGAGTTGGGTATAGAAATAGGGAAATAGGAGGGAAAGGTAAGGCAGAGGTTAGTCCTAAGTAAAAGAAACTCTAAGAATATATAAAAATATTTATAGTTCTTTTTGAGGTAGCAAAGCATGAGAATGAGGGGGCGCTCATAAAATGGGGAATAGATGAACAAGTTATGGTATATAAATATCATGGAAAATCAATATGCTGAACTCTCTCAGTGTAATGACCAAACATGATTCCAGAGGACTAATGATGAAACATGCTACCCACTTCCTGAGAGAAAGAGGAAAGCCTCAGAATTTAAAATGAAACAAATACTTTTTTATACTTAACAAGCATGGAAAATTGTTTTTATTGACTTTACATTTATAATAGGTGGGAGTTTTTTTCCTTTTTTTCTCAATTGGTGCAGAACCTAACCTTTGTTAAGAGTGGGAGAGTGCGAAGGTAGATTTTGGCTGACTAAAACAAACAAAAACATTTTTTTAAATAACTCACCCAGTAAAAGTGAGCAAAGAGTATATACAATTAGTGCAGAAAATGGACCTTTAATGAAGCAGAGGACATCCAATCATTACTGATAATAAAGAAGTTAAAAGTAACATAAAAAGGTAAACATGAATGATCACAAGGGACTAAACAAGGATAAACTACTTATATTCAAATACTGAGAGATTATATATAGATAGAGATAGAGATAGAGATAGATGTGTGTGTGTGTGTGTGTGTCCCTTAAAACCTACGATCATCAAAGGTCATAGAGGGACTCTAACTAGAAAGAAGGCATGGGAGTGGTTCTGTCAGGTCTTCATGATCTTAAAAGAATGGAAAGAGAAGGAAAGGGCCGGGGACGGGGGCAGAAGGAAAATTATTTCACATAATCAGCAAGTACAAGTCAGATACATAAGGAGTGACTAGGTCACCTCCTTTTCTGGTCATGTATATGTAAATGAACACGTATGTATGTGTATGTATGTATACACATTGTTTCTTTAAAGAAATTTTATGTTAGCAATAGGCTACATACTTTTATGCTCAAGTAACTGTCCCTTGGGTAACCTGCAATTTAATTCTTCAAAGCTTTTGATATTTTATTATTCACAATCATTCAGTATCACACGAAGAAAGTAGTGTTAAGAAAAATTGGGTTCTGTTTCAGCAAGAAGCTTTGAATTATTAAAAGCTAGATGTAGCAAACTAAATGCCATATTTGGAGTCAGTCACTTGCTAGCCATGTGACCCTGAGCAAATCATTCAACCTTTCTCAGCTTCAGTTTCCTTGCCTGTGAAATAAAGATAATAGCACCTGTTTCACAGAGTTGTTGTTTTGAATATTACATGTAAAGCACTTTGCAAACTTGTAAGCACTATGAAAATGTTAGCTGTCATTATCATGATTAGCTATTAAAAACACTGCAAAGGTAATCCAGCCCACCCTCTTCCTTCTGAAGGCCATCTTTAACTCTGAGCCCTGTTAATTGTACAACCTCAGTGTTTCTCCATGCCCTAGTAACAATTAACCAGGTTCATGGTCTATCCATTTTAACTGTGATCACAGCCCAGCTAATAAGCATACTTCATCTACTTGGTTTTTCAGGGTTGTTATGAAAATCAAATGAAATAAAATGTGTAAAAGGGCTTTGCAAGCTTTATTTTGCCCCCCATTAGCCTGTAAACACCTTGAGGGTAGGATCTATCTTTTGCCTCTTTTTGTATCCCCAGCACTTAGAATAGTACTAGGTACATAATAGATGCTAAATAAATGTTTATAGATGATGATGATGAGGGATCTTAATTAGGAGGCTCTGTAATATGCCATGCCTTGACAGAAAGTGTGTGAAATATCTCAATGTCTATTGGAAATCCTTTTTCCTCTTGAACTCTATTCTAGACATAGTGTTAAGAATTAAAAAAAAAAAAAAGATCTTGAATGAAGGCACACTTGAGCTAAACCTTGAAAATAGTGGAGGGAGAGGATTCTGGGAAGACTGAGGACTAGGTCAGAAAACTTTCAGCTCTCCTAATTTCCTCCACAAAAAAAAAAAAAAACAAAAAAGAACTTCACCTTGGAGCAGCAGAAATAAGAGAGTAAAGCAGTGGTACTCCTAAAACAATCTGACAAGATTCCTGGAAGAAAACACCCACAGGGGTGGAGATCTGGCCTGAGTGAAGTGCAAACACCTCCAGGTCCACCGCAGAATCAATAAAAAAACAAATCCTGGTAGCAGCTGGGTTGAGAGGCAGCCTCTGCTTTAAAAACTTTCATCTAGCAAACAGTGTGAGGGTCTGATGGCTGAGTAGGAGAAGGCCAAAGGACCTTATACTGATGAGGGAAGCCAAGCACAGCTGTGCTGTTCACACAAATCCCAGGCTATGGCTGCAAGGAGTGGGTGCTGACACACACCTGGTGAGTGTAGTGGCAAGGGGCAGGGACCTTGCTGCGGACACTTAGCAGGAGAGCAGGATCCCTGGTTTCAGTTCCAGGGCAGAGAGGACAGTTATAGTTTGCAGCCCCTGGAAGGACCACATGCAGGTAGTAAGATCATTTACAGGAAAGCGTGGCTGGGAGCCCTAGCTGTAGTTTGGGAGTGGAGAGGAGAGCCTACGGTTGAGCCCCAAGACAGACCTCAGAGAAGAAGGACCTGAGGCTTGAGGCAACGTTGCCCTTACCTTGGGACTACAATTTAATTACACTAACAGGTGCTAAATACAAAATAAAAAATAAATAAAAATGAGTAAGCAAAGGAGAAAGAACCCAAGCACAGATAGTTACTATAGGAATAGAGAAGATCTGGGTTCATATTCAGAGGAAGATAATGGAGCTAAAAAAGTCACTCCTTTTTCAATGAGAAATGTCAAATGGTCCCAAGTACAAAAGCAATTCTTGGAAGACCTTAAAAAGGACTTTAAAATCAAATAAGAATCAAATAAGAAAAATTTAAAAGAAAAAATCCAAGGAAATTATGAAAAGAAAGTCAACTGGAAATAGAGAATCAAAAACTTAAGGAAGAAAATAATTCTTTGAAAACTAGAACTGGGCAAGCAGAAATTAATGTCATTCTAAGACACCAAGAAATCAAAAAACAAAATCAAAAGAATGGAAAAAATGGAAGAGAAAGTGAAACATCTCATCAGAAAAACAACTGATCTGAGGAACAGAGTGATGTGAAATAATGTAAGAATGATCAGACTACCTGAAAATTATGATAAAAAAAGTGAATCTTGATACAATATTATAAGAAATGATCAAGGAAAATTGTCCTCAAGGTATAGAACAAGAAGGCAAAGCAGAAATAGAAAAAAAAATTCACTAATCACTACCTGAAACAGATCCCAGGAAGAAAACTTAACAGGAATATCATACCCAAGTTTCAAAGCTCCCAGGTTAAGGAGAAAACACTGGAAGTCAACAAGAAAAAAACAATTTAAATATCATGGAGCTACAGTAAGGATTACCAAGACCTGGAAGCTACTGTGTGAAGGACCATAGGTCTTGGAATTATTATACTCTGTTGAGCAAAAGATCTAAGGTTACAACCAAGCTAGTAAAACCCTGAATGAAAAAAAAAAAATGGATATCTAACAAACTCAAAGACTTTGAGGTTTTTGTGACAAAAATCCCAGAACTTAAGGGAAAATTTGACATACAACATACAGGAGAAATATAAGGTAAACATTAAAGACCAATAAGGAACTCAATTAAGGTCAAACTGTTTACTTCATATATATGAAAATATTAGCAGTAGTCTTATGACTCATTATTTGCATAGTTTTAAAGAAAGGCACAGGCTAAGCTTAGTATGATGGGGTTAATCTAAAAAACAAAACTATGTAGAAAGAGATAAAAAGGAGGCATAAAAGGAATTATACAATTCCTTTTATATTATACAAATGCAAATGAGACATAAAAGGAAAAACTGATAAAGAATGCTAGTTGCTGGGAGGGCAGGTAATACTAGAACCTTACTCTCATCAGGAATGGGTTAGAGAGGGAACAACATATATATCTAGAAAAGTATAAAAATCTTCTAAATTCAAAAAGAAATAAGAAGGCAAGGAGATTAGGATGGGAGAAGAGTATAAGGGACAGACTTTCAAAGGGATGGGTAGGTTAAGGAATATAAGGGCAAGGTACCAGGGAAAGCAGAAGAAAGTAAAGTAAAATGAGGAAGGATAGGGTAAATAGGGTGAGAAGAATAGTAAGGAAAAATAGAAAGAAAAAAATACACAACAAGTAATTGTAGCTTAGAAAGTGAATAGGATGGATTAACCCATAAAACAGAAATGTATAGTATAAAAAAATTTGAATTCAACAATATGTTGCTTTTGGGAAACATTATATAAATGAGAGATACACACAAAGACTAAATAAAGGGAAGGAGTAGAATTTAGTATGTAAAAAAAAAGCAGAGATAGTAATCATGATCTCAGACAAAGTTAAAGTTAAAATAAATTTAATCAAAAGTGAAAAATAAAGAAACAACACCATGTATCAGCAATATTATTCAATATTGTTTTAGACCATTTAAAATACCTATATAGTATAAAATGCCTGAGTGTGTACCTGCCAAAATGGATGTAGGAATTATATGAATGTGCACATAAAGCACTTTTTATACAAATAAACTCAGATCTAAATAACTGAAGTAATATTTATTGTTCATGGGTAGATAAAGACAAGATAATTCTTTAAATGACAATTTTACCTACCTAATCTATTTATTCAATGTTATCCCAATTAAGTTACTAAAAAATTATTTTACTGAGTTATAACAAAGTTCATTTGGAAGAACAGAAGGTCAAGAACTTCAAAGGAATCAGGAAAAAAAGATATAAAGAAAGTAGATTCAGTAGTATCAGACTTTAAACTATATTATAAGGTAAATGCATTGCTGAATTGTAAAAAGAATAATTTTGATTATCTTAAATTAAAATTTTATTGTATAAGTAAAACCTATGTAGCCAAGAATAGAAGGAATGCAGAAAACTGAGGGGGAAAAATTTTAATCAACAATCTCTCAGATAGGATGTAATTGGCTTGGAATATTGCTTTGGTGTACGAAATGATGAGTTGGTTGTTTCCATGAAAAACATGGAAAAGACTTAGATGGAAGAGGATCCATCTTCAGATAAACAGATGATAGGGAGAAATAAGTATAAACAGTCTTATATATAAATATGTGTGTATATATGTGCATATATGTGTATGTTCATAGATATCTATGTATATGTATATATATTCATGCTTAATTGTAGCCTCACCTTAAGGTGGTGAGAAGACAAAGGGGGAAAAAAATAAGAAGTGCAGAGCAGAGAACAAAAGAAAACCAACAAGGGGGAAAAGAAAAACAGGGCAGTTTTGAAAATAATATGTAGCATTTATTATATAGGTTTTCTTGAAAGGAAATGTTCTTTTATATTGAATCCCTCTTATGGTCTTCTGGGCACATGGCAATTTTTTTTCTTTTCTCATTTTGTATTTAAGTTTAAAATTAAAAAGAAAGAAAATAGTGGGGGCTTCCAAGGGGCAGAGGTGAAGAAAAAAAGCATTCTAGGTATGGAGGACAACCTGGCATAGAAATTTCTAGAATTTTCTTTACTTTCTCATACTCTACAACAGATATAGGAGAGTAATTGCCACTTATCTCCACAGTGGCCTTTTTGAAAATGCTTATCATAAGTACCTCTTTGAAAATAAGGACTATGTAATTTTTGTCTTTGCATACACAGCACCTAGGAAAATAAGTTGAACATATTTAGTAATCATTTAATAAATATCTATTGAATTGAATGACATTTCCAGTTGCCTTTGAAAAAGGAATAAAATCTACTCCTTTATTTTCCTCTTTGAGAAGACCCTATTAAAACATCCTTCCATTTAAATAGCACACTTACAGAATGCTTTTAATGCTTGCTTTATGTTCATACAAAATCTCTTGTAAGCCTCATGAAGCCCTGTGAAATAGATACTAAAGTTTTATTAAATCCATCTTCTGAAGAAGGAAACTGAGGCTCAGAAGAAAAAGTTAAATGAAAGACTTTCCCAGAATCTCACAGCTATAAGTGGAACTTCAACCCAGGTATTCTTCCTTACTCCAAAGTATTCTGCTATAATTCCAACTTTCTTTTGTCTTCTGGTTTCCTTTATAACAAAATGTGAATATTGATATGATTCAGTTCATCCCAAGTACTGTAACTGGATAAGGATCTCATATTCAGAAAACTAATAGTTAAGCTATTATTTATATATATATACTAACTACTCCAAAGGAAAGATGAACTAAAGAAGGATGAAATGGGGGCGGCTAGGTGGTACAGTGAATAGAGCATAGGCTCTGGAGTCAGGAGGACCTCAGTTCAAATCCAGCCTCAGAAACCTGACACATTTACTAGCCGTGTGACTTTGGGCAAGTCACTTAAACCCAACTGCCCTCCAAAAAGAAAAAAGGATGAAATGAAACAATAGATGTGAAAGCACTTTTAATAATATAAAGCATTAAGATATTACTGTATTACTATTATTACTACTATTTCAGTAAAGGGAATTTTTTTTAAAGCCACAGAAGTAAACTGACCATTAATCTCACAATAAATTACTAAGAGGGCTTTTATATAAAACACTGAATTTGAGCCATGGAGCCCTATTTCTTTATTTATTATTGGTAAGTCATTTCAGTCCTGTCTGACTCTCCATGACACCATTTGGGTTTTCTTGGCAAAGATACTGGAGTGGTTTGCCACTTCCTTTTCCAGCTCATTTTACAGATGAGGAACTGAGGCAAAGTTAAATGACTTGCCTAGGGTCTCACAGTTAGTAAGTGTCTGAGGTCAGATCTGAACTCAGGAAGATGAGTCTTCCCAATTCCCAGCCCTGCACTCTATCCACTGGTAAACTAGGCCTCTTAAATCCCTGTCTCAAAGGAAGAGACTGTTAAGCATTTAATAAATGCTTGTTGACTTAACTAATAAAACCTAATAATAGTCCTTATTTGTGACCTGTATTCATAAAGTCAAATTACAAAAAAAAAAAATGCAACCCTAAACCCTTATTATAGGTTAGTTTTTCTAATAACATGCTAAAATTCACTAACATTATAGAGTAATAACTCCCATAAGCAAAATTCCTCATCCTGAAAAAAAGTATAAATTACCAATTTACCTCATAAGAAAAATGTATAAAGTATTATAAGAAAAACACTTATAGCATCCTATAAGGAATATCCAATGATACTATGATCTAATTTAGTGAGTATTAATTCACAATTTATATATTTAAATACAATATTTAAAAATAATAATTACTGGATTTAAAAGCCCATCTCCCACCAACTTTCTCCCCACATAAGAAAAGTAGATGGGTTAAATGTGCTTTAATTCCAAAGTCCAAAGCACTAACCAATATAAAGATTTTCCTAATTTTCAAATTATAGAAAAAAAAATTATATAAAAAAGTTCTAAAAGAAAAAGGTAAGGAGACAACATAACATTATAATCCATATAAGTCTTATTAGTATTTATAATATTTGGGGGGGGAGTGAGGGGGAGGTACAGACTTGTGATTTCCTTGGTATAGATAATTCAAAGGAAGGAAAATCTCCAATTAATTGTGATAGTAATGGAACATAAAGATCCCCCTGTATTGGCTTGGTTTTCAAATTGATTGTGTTAAAACCCAGAGCTTGTTAATTCCACCTGTGGGATGGACTTGTTGATGTGAAAAGAGAGTCCTGAACTGGGAGGAGCTGGTGACTTAGATTTGGAGAGACAAGAGAGAGGCAGAAGAACTTTTTGGAAGCAGCACCCTCGTGGAGGCAGAGAGAGACTGAGAGGATTGCTGAGGGCTACTTTGAATTGCCCTGGGCTTTTGAGACCTGCCCCCAGAGCTGCCAAGGACTGAGGAGACATGGCTGTTTTGCTGGTACTTTGTCTGTCTGTTTTGATGTTGTTTTGCCAGATTTGTCCACTGGTGAAAGATAGTCCTGTTGAAGAAGTCCTGGAACCTGGCTGTTGGCTAAGAGCTCCTGAGACTGTCCTGCAGACAGAGAGTGAATACTGTCCACTGGTGAAGGACAGTGCTGTTGTTGCAGGGGTCTGGGAACCTTTCTGTTGGTTCAGAGCTACTGAGACTGTCCTGCAGACAGAGAGTGAATACTGTCCACTGGTGAAGGACAGTGCTGTTGTTGCAGGGGTCTGGGAACGTTTCTGTTGGTTCAGAAGCCCTGAAGAAGGATTTTCTTGTTGTATGTTTACAGAAATCCTGGGAGAGGGTTTTGCTAATGTTTTCAGGGGTTCTAGGACTGTTCTGAAGACAGAGGATGAATTAATGAAGAGACTGGCAATGTATCTTGTGGCCTTGCGCAAAGCCTTGTCTCCCCAGGAACTGAGATTGCTGAGAACTTGCCTCCTGTCAAGATGAAGAAAAGACGTCCATTTGGGTATTAAGTGCTGTGCTTAAACTTGATGTAACTCTGGGGTAGATTCAATTGTGATCCAGGGGTGGGGAACTTTTGACCTTTTTGTGTTCTATGGTTGAACAAATGAATGTACTACTTATGTTTGGAAACTTATCTCCATTTGAGAAGAGGGGTTTTGTGATGGACTAAATGAAGGTACAGCCTAGGGGTGGAGTAGTATTTAGAACAGGGACTTTGTAATTGATTGAATGAATGGAAGGTCCTGGGGTGGGGTAGTACTTGGAGATTATTTAATCACACTTAGTAAATGCTGTATTTTGAATGATGTCATGTTTTGATCTTCTCTGTTCCTGGTTTGTCACTGAGTAAAATGGAGAGCACCTATGCTGGTATTCTGAACCTTGGGAAGTTGCCTTTCCTTACATTGCATTACATTAATGCAAAGCATTAACTGTTCTACAACTTCATAGTCTTAAAGAGTTCCCAGAGGCATTGAAAGGTTAAATTCTCCAGCTCATTTTACAGATGAGGAACTGAGGCAAAGTTAAATGACTTGCCTAGGGTCTCACAGCTAATAAGTATCTGAGGCCTGATTTGAACTCAGGAAGATGAGTCTTCCCACTTCCCAGCCCTGTACTCTACCCACTGAAAAACTAAGTCTCTTAAATCCATCACAAAGTAAATAAGAGACTGGAGTGGTTTGCCCAGAATCACACAGACAGTATAGTGGACTTGAACCTGGGCCATCTTAATTAGCCTGCCCTCCATTCACTAAGTCATACTGCCTATCACTCAAAACTATGAACAACAAATCCACAAGAGTCCTGTGCAAAGATTTCCTGGAGTGCAAAGGTAAAAGGTGAGAAAAAATGAGGGACATATTTTTTTCCTCCCTATAATTCTACATTTTCTGTAGTTAAAATTTTAAGGGAAATATGTGATTGGGGGAAAAATATTCTGTACCATGTTTTACTGATAAATGTCTCATATCTAGGATGACACATACATAACTGCTTCAAATTCATAAGAATAAGAGCTCTTCCCTAACTGTCAAAAGATATGAACTTGTCAAAGAAAGAAATCAAGCTGTCAACAACCACATGAAAAAAATACCCCATATCACGAATAATAAAAGTAATGCAAATTAAAACAATTCTGCAAAATTATTAATGTAATAACCATATCCATCAAATTTGGAACAATGACAAAAATAGAAAATAACTGCTGTTGGAGGGACTGTGGGTAAACATGCATATTAATGCACTACTGGTGAAGCTGGAAAGTGATTCAGTTATCCTGGAAACTAATTTGAAATCATGCCCCAAAAGTCACTTAACTGTGCCCAGCAGCCCAATTATCCAACTACTAGTTATATGCCTCAAAGAAAGAAGATAAGAATCCATATAAAGATAAAAATATTCATAGAAGCTTTCTGAAGTAGCCCTTCCCCCCCAAAAAAAAGAAAACTAAGGGGATGTCCAACTGTTGGGAAATGGCTAAACAAGTTATGGTATATGAATTGTAATGGAATATTACTACACCACAAGAAATGATGAAATCAATAGTTTCAAAGAAATCAAGATCAAAATGAAATAGTGAAGTGAGCAACAATTTCTACAGTGGCAACAACATTATAAAGAAAAACAACTGATCGACTTTAGAACTCTGATCAATGCAATGACAAACCAGGACTGCAGAGTACCAAAAATGAAACATGCTACTCACCTCTTGCCAGAGAAGTGACGGATGGATTTAAAATACAGAATGAGACATATCTTTTTGGACATGGCCAATATGGGAATTTGTTTTATATTACTATGTAGATTTGTTATGGGGATTTTCTTTCTTTTTTGTATTCCTCAGTTGGGGGTGGGAGGGTAATAAGAGGAAAAGAAAATAAATGCTTATTAATCAGAAAAAAAATAATAAAATTAAATTGAAGAGAAGAAAAACACTAACAGTAGAGAAATAGATTCTTCAATAACTAGAAATATTCTGCATTGTCAGGTTTTTTTTTTACTTTAAATTATACATTTAAATGGAAAAAAAATTTCTATTCAGCTTAAATAAACTTATGCATCATATTTCGCAAACCTAAAACTGATACAGTTGTCCTCACCTATAAACTATAAAATAAACTATTTCCTGTGACTTTGGGCAAGTCACTTAACCCCATTTGCCCTCCAAAAAAAAAAAAAAAGAAACTATTTCCAATATAATTAAGATTAATTTACATTTAGATTAGGATAAAGAATTACAGGTTTCATTTTAATACAAATGTTGCCATACCAATTCTCCAACAGTAATGTCACCACACAGAATTTGACATTTTACCTGTCCAGCAATAGCAGTGAAGTAGGTCCACATAGGGTCACTTGCTGAATAACCACCAGAATATGCTGAGTATCCAGAGTATCCACCATGAGGCATATTTGGTACTGTTCCTGGCATTGGCTGTCCCATTTGCATCTGCATTCCAGGCATCTGACCACTATAACCTCCATACTTGTAAAAGAAGGAAAAAAAGAATTTAAAAAGCTGTATTACCTACTAAACTTGATTGTCAAATAGTGTAGGAAAAAGAGGGTCACAAAAGGGGAAAGAACAGAAATTTATTTGCACTGCTGAAATCCCCTGTAGTAAAGAGTTAAAATACTCTCCATTAACTTCTAAGTTCATCAACTACAGAAGCTCTATACATCAAATCCTGGAATTTATGAGAAAACTTTTATCCACTCCTCCCTCCATACATAACATTAGGTAAGATGTAGTAAGATAACAAGGCACACCTTGCCTAATATAATTAATTGGTTTGGTAAAAATGTTACAGGGTCAATTAATTTCTTAAGAACGATGTTATAAGTGGGAGATAAATTCCACAGTGGCAAAAAATTGAATTTATTAAAGTTTTTAAAAAGGTCTTTAGACTATATAACCTTTATTATGGTAAGATGTAAATATTAAATACAAGCAATAAAAGTAACATCAAATTTCAAAGGACTTTTGAAAGATTTAAGCACAAAGAGCATTATTCTTATATAATTTCAATGGTTGTTCTTGTATTATTCTAAAGTTTACAGAAAAATAGTGTATATTATATTAAATAGCTTACCTTTACTAGCCTGAATTTTTGCTTCTATAAAAGTGGGCACTGAATCATGAAGGGATAAATTAGCAACTCCATAACTTTAACCCTCTTCTTTAATCCTTTTTGAAAATTATCTACTTAGTCACTTCAGGGTTTTGGCTTAACTTTTAAGGGCAAAATAGTGATGCAACGATACTCGAACAACAGCCTTTTCTTCTCATACAAATTATTTATAGCATTTTGATTCAATAGCAATACCCTTGCTCATTGTAGATCTTTATTTCACAAATGGATCACTTCTCAAAATTTTTATTAGCCTTCTCAATACAAGTTAGTATCTCAAAGTTCTTTCAAGTTAATAATCAGAGCCAATACCTCCTCCTCAGTTTTATCTTTTTTCCTCTTCATGATTTTGATTATTCAATTTAATTAAGTCTTAATTTGTTAGTTCCTAATTGTGAGTTTTAATTATAACCTTAAAACCATTGTTCTCTAATTCATAAAGCCCTAAGGATACAATTTCTAGCAGTTGGTGATTTTAAAACCCTCTGAAATCCTGAATACAATCTGGTCACACCCTCCTCTTTTTTTTAGGAAACTTCATTCTAGATTTTCACATTGATGATATCTATCTTGAGAACAGTTCCTTCCAAAATTGTGTGCTTTTTCCATCAATTCCTTCAGCAGAACTAGTTTGCCAAAAGGCATGCTTATGACAATAATGCGTAGTCTGTAATAATGATGATGTATTTGGAAGACAAAAACAGAGCTCCCACTAACCTCAGTGCTTCTAAATCCGTTTAGGATGCCCAGAGGCATTGTCAAAAACTACCTGTTAGGAAGGTTATTGTCAGAGCAATATTTAGTCACCGTAGGTAAAAAAATATCCAACAAACCATTCCTGAAAAACATTCAGTTACACAAAGCTTTCTTATTAGTCTTCCAAAATACTGACAACTTAAGTTTAATCATTTTGGAAGTAATATTCTAAAATCTAGCTCATTTTTTTCCTCCACAAATTAGTCCAGTCTCAGTTAACATTTAAAATACTTGTTGAACACTGTAATTGCTTGCCTTAAATATTTCTTTAAAACTGTCTGGACAAGACCTGACTGTAAGTTCCTTATCTAAACCCTATATATCTTCCTTAGTGACAGCAGAGTGTGCAACATGGCATACACTTAATATTCGCTGAACAGAACATAATTTAGCACTGCTTTATCCAACAATCTAACAAACTACTTGCATCTTGCACTGATGATTCTATAGCAAAAGACTCATAAATTATCCCCTCCAAGTCCTAGAAAACACTATCTATACTCATACTGCTTCTATTTCTTCTTACTCATTCTTCTACCCCTCCAAATCTGCTCATCATTCAAATGAAACTTTTCTAAAGTTAACCAAATTCTCTTAATTTCCAAATCTGATAAGTTTTTCTCAGTCTCATACTTTTTTTTTTTAAAGCAATTGGGGTTAAGTAACTTGCTCAAGGCTACACGGCCAGTTATTTCTGGGTGTGGTGCTAAGCATCTGAGCCCAGGATTCAATGCCCAGGTCATCCCGACACTGGGGGCGGTGCTCTTACTCGCTGTGCTACCTGGCTGCCCCTTAGTCTCATACTTTTATCTGCTGCATTTAATATGATTAACTATTCTCTCTTCCTGGAATACTCTCTACTCTGAATTTCTGCAACTTTCTTGATTCTCTTACCCATCAGACTTCTTCTTATATTCTGGTATATCATGCATATCACACCCCTAACTATGAACTTTCCTAAAGTTCTATTCTGGACTCTCTTTACTTCTCTTTATGCTCTCTTGGTGACATCATCAACTCCTATGAGTTTAAATACTATATCTATGAAGATGACTACACAGGTGATTCAGATCTACAGATCCAGTCTCTCAAGTGAGCATCAGTTCATCTTCACCAACTATTTATTGGTTGAAATGGATGTCCCAGAGGTATTTCAAACACAGACCTTATCTTTCTCCTCAAACCCCTCCTTCTTCCAAACTTCCCTATTCCTGCACCACCATTTTTCTCGTCTCCCCAATTCATAACCTCAGTGTTACACTCAACTCCTCACAATCCTTCATGCCACATAGTTAATCACTTGTACCCTTGCACTAGTCATCCCCATGCCTGGAATGAACCTCCTTCTTCACTAGTTCGCACAAAATCCCTATCCTTCAAAGTACAGTTCAAGTACTACATGAAACCTTTCCTGACCCCTGAAACTACTAGTGTCTTTCCTCCCTAACTACTTTGTCTTAAACTGCCTTTTATTTATTCTCGTTATATTTATTCTATACATACCTATATGTTATATATGTACTTGTCAACTCTTCTGTTAGAATATAGACTCCAAGGGATGATACTTAAAAGGTGAAATTAAGAGGTTAGAGAGGAATATAATGAGAGGAGATGGGGAGAGACAGAATGGGGTAAACTATCTCATACAGAAGAGGCATGGGAAAATGGTTACAATGGAGGGGAAGAATAGGAATGCAAAAGGGAATGGGTCAACCTTATTCCCATTGAATTTGGCTTGAGGAGGGAATGAAATACACACTAAATAGGGTATCTCACCCTACAGGAGAGTAGGGGGGGGAAGGAGATGAGAGGGGGAAATGATGGAAGGGAGGGCAGGCTGGGGGAGGGAAGTTGGAAGCACCCACTTTTGAAAAGGGATGGGATCAAAGTAGAGAATAGAACAAGTGGAAGGTGGGATAGGAGGGAGGGAAATATAGTCAGTCTTTTACAATATATCTACTATGTTATTGTTTTGCATTAGCCACATGTACAACCTATACTGAACTGCTTATCTTCCCAGTAAGGGTGGGTGACAAGGGAGGAAGGGAATGAATCTGGAATTTAAAGTTTTAAAATCAAATACTCAAATATATATATATATATATATATATATACTATTATTAATACTATTTTACATGTAATTGGGAAATAAGATATACAGATACTGGAGCATAGAGATCCACTGGAAAAGTCGAAAGGGATATAGGAGAAAATATGGGAGAGAGCAGATTGGAGGACGGGATATCCTGTGGGACTGCTATTTTGGGGCGGTGGGTAGGGGAAAAACGGGCAGAAAATTTGTAACTCAAAATCTGGCGGAAATGAATGATGTAAATCAGAAGTTAATAAAGATATTTGGAAAAAAAAAAATATAGACTCTGTCAGAGTAGCGATTATTTATTCTTTGTATTTGTGTCCCCAGCACCTAGAAATGTTTGTTTAATGACTGATTAATAAAAGGATGTGCTTGAACCAAACCTTGAAGGAAATAAGATTCTATGAAGCAGAGGTAAAAAGGAAATGCATTCCAGTCATGGGAACAGACAAAGACACAGAGATGAAAGATGAAATTTCATGTGTGAAGATCACTAAAAAGACCAGTTTAGTTAGACTATAAAGTACAATAAGAAGATCAATATAAGAGACTAGAAAGCCAAGTTAAGGACAGGTATTAAAAGGGCTTTAAAAGTCAAAGAGAGGGGTTTGCCTATAAGAAATAAGAAGCCAAGAGGCTGAGTAAGGAACTGATCTCAGATCTATACTTAAGGAAAATCAGTTTGGCAGCTGTGTGAAAGTGGGAAAGAGTGGGAAGAGATTTGAGGCAGGGAAGCCAATTAGGAAGCCACTGTAATGGTCTAGGATGTGAAAAGTGATGAGGGCCTGAAATAAGATGGAAGCCATGTGAAAAAGAAAAAGAACTAAAGTGAGAGATGTTTCAGACTTCAACTTTTAGAGTGTTGCCTGAGGCAAATAAGAGTTAATATCCTAACCAGGGTTATACAGTCAATGTCAAAGGTGGAACATGAAACTTAGTCTTCCTGAAGCCATGCTCTATCCCCTATTCCATACTATATTTGGTTTACTTGTTTTAAATCCCTATGTGCTGTATTTTTAACATACATACTAATATCTAAAATTACCTAAAGGAAAAACAATATATTATTTAATTTTTTTCTAAACTGAATGATCTTCCACATACCTACTAAATCAGTATTACTTCATAAACTATTTCAAAATATATTTGCTTAGATGTTAATTTTTTTGCCCCATAAATCATATGGACCAGCATTTGCAAATATAATGCAAATAATTTTGTGTTAGTATGTGTGCAGCTAACTGATGGTCACTTAACAAAAACCAGCATGGTTTAGTTTTGTGGTAGGAAGAAAAGTGGACAGGAGACCAAATTCTAGTACATCCATTTAACTTTTGTGAATCATATAGCAAATCAAATGGTCAATTAAATCTTTTTTAAAATGACAATTCTAAATTGGGGCACTAATGAAAGTACTAATAACTGAAAATGCTATCCACATCCAAATAAAGAACTGATAAGGTTCTGAAAGCAGAAAGAAGCATACTTTTTTCACTTTATTTTTGTTGTGGGTTTTTTTCCCCTTTTGTTTCTTCTTTCATAACTGTGATTAATATGGAAAAATGATTTACATAATTGCACATTATGAATAATAATTTTTAATTATCTTGGAGATTCAGAGCTTCCCCCCCAACCCCCTTCTTCCATAGTTCTGTTTTTCTTCGGAAGGACATTATTGATATCAAGATTACATTGACTCGAGGCGGCTAGGTGGCAGTGAGTAAAGCGCCCACCCCAGAGTCGGGAGGACCCGAGTTCAACTGTGACCTCAGACACTCAACACCCACACAAAAACACTAGCCGTGTAACCTTGGGCAAGTTACTTAACCTCAATTGCCCTCCAAAAGGCAAAAAAAAAAAAAAAGAGGTTACATTGACTCTCTTTATCCTGATTAGCCCTCAATCCAAGTCCACAAATAAATTAATCTAAGGTCTGAAGTCCCACTGTGTTCTGCTAACACATGGGTGGAGACAAATTCTTTTGTCTAGATAGTAGCAGAAATCCTGGGGGCAGTCTGATAGAAGAGGTATCCCTCTCTGTGATGATTAAATATCAGCTTCTAATGGAAGGCTTTAAAAACTGTGCAAACCAACTCCAAAGGGAGCCCAGTTCCAGACTGGCTCCCACACGTGATTTAGTCAGCTTTGAGAGAAATAAAACTGAACACAATGTAATCATGTTTGTACTTCTTAGACCAAGCACTGAGGCTGACAATACATATAACCAAATTGCTTACCATGTTAGGAGGGAGGGAGAAAAATTTGGAACTCAGAATCTTGTAAAAATGAATGCTAAAAACTGTCTTTACATATAACTGGGAAAAAATGAAATACTATTAGAAATAAGATAAAATAAAATTGCAATTCTAACTGTTCAGTGAGTGTATATCATTTTCCATAATTAAAGACATGTTCACTCCCTAATAACTCCAAGAATTTCCTGTCCGTTTAAAGCTTTTTTTTTTAGAGTTACCATGTTAAAAGGCTTAACATGGTTATGACTGGTTATGATCACTTTAAGGCATTTGTATGACTAATTTATGAACAGATATATCATTTTTTAAAAAAATTAAGTCAAAATGTGCTTGCCCTTTCTCCCTAAATGATACCTCAAGATTTAAACAGATACACTAGGAAGAAAACTGCATACGTTTTTTTTTTTAAAAACCTCAAAGTTAGGGGCGGCCAGGTAGCACAGCGAGTAAAAGCACCAGCACCAGTGTTGGGATGACCTGGAGATCGAATCCCGGGCTCAGACATGCAGCACCACACCCAGAAATAACTGGCTGTGTAACCTTGAGCAAGTAAAAAAAAAAGAAAAACCTCAAAGTTTCATTTCATGAAATTAAAAATATGATTTTATTTACATCTATATTGATAAGTCACTTCTGCTCTGAAAAACTCTTTTAAACATTTACAATTATCAGACTGTGCCTAGTCCTATAATACTTTCATTTGATGACTTGCTTCAATCCTAATATTAGATTAAAATATTTACACAATACACAACCTTGTAATACATTACTCTCAAAAAGTATGCTTCAAGCAACTACAGGGATTGGGTCTATGCTCACTGCTACAGAAAAATGAGTACCTTTCCCTCAAGAAACAATCAAAAGAGAAAATGATTCAAATACATTTTGGACGTGTTAAAAATGTATATGGGACAGAAGCAGTTGAAATATACAGAAATAGCTTTGTGTGCAAGGTCATTTAGTGAAATGGTGAGTGAAGCTCTAGTCTATAAGCCATGTTTATGACAGACCAAATGGTGGGGAAATACTCTTTCATCATGCCTGTAAGAAGAAATTTCTAGTGTTTTAATTCATCAAGGAAAGCTTCCTGAAGCAAGTAGGGACTTGAGAAACTTACTGATGAAAAGAGTTATGCAGGACAGGGTTTACTGGACGTGAACAACTTAGAAATTTAGCTTTCAGAGTATGGAGATGGAAAAGCAGAAAAGTTAGTATACTGAAGAGAAGTCCAAGAAAAAACTAAATAGCTGGAATGAGGTATCATTTGCTTGAAAAGCAGTCTTCCAAGACAGTTAAATGAGTTTTGAAGAAGACAGAGAGAATCTAAGTGCAAATCATTTGGGGAAGTTACTAACACACTAGGGATGGTAACAATTTCGAAACAAAAAACTTAAAAAGGAGGCCCTTTTCCCACAACTCAAGGGTAATAGTGCTTAATAACATTGAAATTGAATATTTTATTCCTTCGGGAGAGGTAAAAGAGACACTACCTTTCTTCCCTTTCTTTTTGGGAATCTAGATGCTGGCATTTACCTAAGAATGTGCTGAATAAGGGATGCCCCAAGGAAGCTACAGCTAAGTACTGAACTATTAAAAAGCAAAACAAAACAAAAAACTAACTTATCAGGACTCAAGTCCAACGACAACGAACTCAAAAACGCTCTGTGGCAAGTACACTGCACAAACTATTTTGCCAAAAACTTTGTTAGGGAGACAGTTCCTTCCCTTAAGGAATGCTAACGTATATCACACATATGTAAGTATGTGGATACGTACATACATAAAGGCAACTCATCTGGATCACGTCTGGGCAAAAGTACTGAACAGCGAGAAGAAGCAGTCAGATGGGGGTAGGGAAAACAAGGTATTTCCAAAAAAATAAGAAAGAAAAAGAGTTGGGCGGGTCTTGCGAAAGATTTATGGGAACCTGGGCAGTGTTTTCTTCTTCCTCCGCCTTCGCACAAACGGAGGAAGTCTCCCATCTTAGGAAACTAAATTTCACAAATCTCCCACTTAACTGAAGCAGGAACCGACACAATTCCCCTCTCTCCTTTTATCCCCGGGGAGAGCGCATCAAGGGGAAAGGGACCCAACAAACACGCTCTTCTCCCCAGGGCCGTGCCCTCCTCCCCGAACTTGGGGGTAGGGGGGGCGAGGTCGCGTTGAGGGGAGGGGGAGAAGGCACCGTCTCCGCACCCGGGACCAGGAGAGGAGGCGCGAGCTCAGCCTCGGCTCCCCACAGCCCCGCCCGCAGGGAGCCCCGAAGACAGCAGGTGCAGGAGCGGGGGGCGGGGCCTAGCCACGCTGGCACCGCCCGCTGGGGACGGCCACACCCCAAGGGGGGCGGATGTCCAGGGCGGCAGGGCGATGGTCCAGGCTACTTACCCCACCTCCGTATCCAGGATAGGCCATAGCTAGAGGAGCGGGGGAACGCAATCCGAAGTGAAGGTAAGGGGAAATAGAACACGAACGAGTTTCTTCCTTCTGCTCCAAGCCCCGCGACCCCGCTCTCCTCGTTCGGCCCCGCCTTCCGTCCCTCAGCTCCTGATTGGCTAGGGATCTCGCGAGACTTCCTTCATCGGCCGTGAGGACACGCGTGTGTCCTGCCCCTTAGGCTCGAGGGCGCCCTACCTCTTCTCAGTCGCAGGGGGTCGCTGAGATGTTAGGTAGCTTTTCTTTACTTTAACAAGTTCTCTCGGCTTTCTTGGTGGGCCCTGAGGCACAGAACAGCCATAACCTGCCTCAGGCTACATCCAGTGCCCCGGCCTTGTCTCATCCAGTGCCTCTCCTCTGGCTACCTCCAATCAACATTAGAATCTTAGAACATTTAGAACTGAAAAGGCCATTAGAGCTTAGAGCTGCCTAGCAATAAATAACCTTTATTAAACTGGGCTATTTGGTAAACCTCCCTCCATCCCTGAGAAAAAAGAATTGGCTTTCTAATTTTCAACTAAAAATAAGTGATGAATATTACTTGTTTAAATAGACCTTGAGACGGGGAGAAGAATCCTGAAAATACCTGTGTACCTTTAAAATATAATCATGTAAACAACTAAAGGATTTATTCCTCAGTTAACTTTCCCTTCTTATTTTAATTCCAATGATTAAAAAAAAACCTTTTATTCTGAATTTAACGACCACCAAAAAAATTAAGATATTTTCATATACAAGGTGAAACAGAAAAAGAGATGTATTGAAGTGTACATCTCTGTTATGTGCAGATTGCTTTTTTAAAAGTATATAGTAAATTCAATTTGTTCCTTTCAAAGATGTTATTAAGCACCCACAGTGTGCCAAGAACTAGGTTAACAGCTGAGTATACAAAAGGAGGTAAAAGACCATACCTGCTCTCAAGGAGTTCACAGTCTAATGGAGGAGGCAATAAGCAAATTTGTAGAAGCAAACAAGCTACATACAGGATAAATAGGAAATAATTAAATAGGGAAAGTAGTAGAATTAAGAGTCTGTTTCTAAGTCAATGACCTTTCTTTGCTTCATTTTATCGACAACCTTTTCACTAGGGTTCCCAATTAAAAAAATTTTTTTTAAATTAAAACACAATCCTTACAACAAATAAGCATAAGCAGGCAAAATAAAACTATATATTTGCCATGTCCACAAATGAATGTCTAATTCTGCCCTTTAATTCCTCTGTCAGGAGATAAAGTATCATGCTTTCTCATAAGGCCTTTGGAATTGTGGTTGGTCATTGCAGCGATTAGAGTTTTTAAATCTTTCAGAGTTGTTTTTCTTTACAATGCTGTTACTATATCAAATGTTATTCTGGTTCTATCCCAGCTTGTTATGTATCAGTTCATAGGATCTCCCTTGGTTTCTCTGAAACCATTCCTTTTGTTACTTCTTAAAGTTCAATAATATTCCATTAAATTCATATTTAATGAGTATCTAAGTGTCTGAGCTGATAGAGTGCCAGGACTGAAGTCAGAAAGTCCTGAGTTTAAATCAGCTTAAGACACTTAATAGCTGTGTAACCATGGGCAAGTCACTTAACTCTGTTTGCCTCAGTATCCTCATCTGTAAAATGAGTTGGAGAAGGAAATGGCAAATCACTCCAGCATCTTTGCCAAGAAAACCCCAAATGGGGTCTCAAAGAGTCAACACAATTGAAAAAAAAAATGATTGAACAACAACAAATTTATATAAGTTTATTCAGCCAACCACAAATTAATAGGCACCTCTATTATCTCCAGTTCTTTGCTAAGACAAAAAGAGCTGCCTCTAAATATTTTTTGTACATAGAGTTCCTTTTTATTCTTTGATCTCTTGGTGTCTAGGCCTAATATTAGTATAACTGAGTTAAAAGATATTCACAGTTTAGTAACAATTGGAGCATAATTCCAAATTGCTCTCCAGAATGACTTAACCAATTCACAGCTCCACTTAAAATGTATTTGTGTGGCTGTCTTCCTGCAGCAACTGCAACTGATATTTTCCCTTTTTGTTATCTTTGCCAGTCTGATGGGTTTTAAAGTGAAACCTTAGAGTGGTTTTAATTTTCATTTAGCTAATTATAAGTGTTTCGGATCAGTTTTTCCTGTGGGTTGCCTTACTCCCTTGCTTTGAGAACTGCCTACATATATACGTGTATATATATACATATATATGTATATATGTATATATATATATATCCTTTGTACATTAATCCATCGAGGAACAAATAGCTTTCATTCTTATATATTTGAATTAGTTCCATATGTCACATATGTAATATGAGATCAGACTTTTATCAGAGAAACAAAAGTAAGTCTGCTTGAAAGATGTTAAATAAGCAAATCTAAAGGAAGAGCTTCGTGGAGCAAGACATCTCATTTTTTGGACTTCCTGGATAGGGATAAAAGATACATTGACCCTATAAAACATGGAACAGTTCTATTTTGAACAGGAAAAAGGAGAAAGGTCCATGGCAATGGTCCAAACAAAACTCTAGAAACAACTGGTAAAACCTAGATTGATTAATACACCCAATTAAAGGTTTATACTTCTAGATGAAACTAAATTATTAATAGAAATTGGGGTGGCAGTTTAACAGATGGTTTTGAAGAAGTAGAAAGAAAATGTTGCTCAGAAAAAGCTTTAAATGATAAAGTAAAATAAGACAAAATTAAAAAAATTTGGTAACAATTCAGGCATGAAAATATTCCACCATCAAGAGAAATGTGTATATATACACCAAGAACAGACAGCTACAGACATGTCCCTCAACACATAGGGCAACACTCTTTTTTTTTTTTCCAGGGTAGGGGAGGCAGGGCAATTGGGGTTAAGTGATTTGCCTGAGGTCACATGGCTAGTAAGTGTTAAGTGTCTGAGGTCGGATTTGAACTCAGGTCCTACTGACTCCAGGGCCAGTGCTCTCTATTCACTGTGCCACCTAGCCACCCCATGGGCCACACTCTTAACACATAATCCTGCCTAAACCACACTTTCTACCATGCCACCTTGATCTCTGGGGAAAGTGGGCTTAGTACAATCCACATAGCATTGGTCCCACTAGGTCCAAATTTAGCTACAGTATGAGTCTTCATCTCAGCCGTTGCTTCAAGGCCTTAATGCTGGGTTAGCTGCAAAACCTTTGCAAGAATTTGATTCCCAAACTCTCCTACTCCCAGAAGACTTGCTCTCCTGACCTTTCAAAACTCAGAAATTTCCAATCTCCAACTTCATTTGCATGAAGTAAACAAACAAATGAAAAGATAGGCAAAGAATAAAAGCCCAGGTTCATTTAGTCATATAAACTGAAATTTTCTTTTATAAAATTTTATTTTACAAAATTCAGTCAAAATAAACATTTATCAAGATTCTACTATGTGCCAGGCATTGTGCTAAGCTGGGAATACAAAGAAAGTAAAAAGACAGTTCCTGCCCTCAAGGACATCCATGGGGGATGTATCCATGGAGGAAGACAAAGAAAACACAGCACAAAAAAATGGGGAGAAGAGGAGGTATCACCTGGAGGCATGAAACCTGGTGTTAAATGAAGAGCTGGTAAATAAATGATCCGGGTGCCATCCTAACATTAAGGTTCTGAGAGGAGCCCTCTTCCTTCTCATCAAAGAGGATAGCAGATCATGAGACCACATTTCCAGCCTTGGTGGGGGGAAAACCACCTTTCCTTTTATAACTTTGTCTCTTACTAGTGGTCATTTATCAGGAAGAAGTCAGCCAAGGAAGTAAAACTAAAAGAAAAGGAAAGGCTGAAGCCAGGACTTTTGAACTCATCCACAACTCAAATTCTAGTTCTGGTTCTACCACTACAGCCAAAGAAGCTGATATTCACTACATAGTTGGCAAACTAGAGTCAGCTACCAAAAGTCTATGTATGTTTCAAATCTCTCCAAGACATTTTCATTAAACATCATCTTCTCTCAAAAGTGGGCTTCCCAGCCTCTTCTGTGTAGGTAATTGCATCATGGGCACTCAGCACCTACTCATAATAACCATTATTCAAAAATGACCACTGACATCATGGGGTGATGTCTTGACTTGGAGGTTTCACTTTCCCCTTAGAAAATTAGCCATAACAGACAAAAAACAGGTAGTCATTGCAAAGAAAGTTGAAAGACAGACACAATACACTATTAATGCTTTGAATTAATCCACCTCTCCTAGAAAACAATTTTATGTAAGAAAAATTACTAAATTGTTCATATCATCTTTATCAATTTATCATTATACTGGGCATATATACCAGAAAGGGTTTATATATGCATATACCATAATATTCAGGGCAGCTATGTGGCATAGTGGACAGTGTTGGGCCTGAAGTCCAGAGAACCTGGGTTCAAAGTCAGCCTCAGACACTAGTATAACACTAGTACCAGCCTCAGTATGACCCTAGACAAGTCACTTAACCCTGTTTGCCTCAGTTTCCTCATCTGTAAAATGACCAGGCAAAAGAAACCATTCTAGTATCTTTGCCAAGAAAACTCCAAATAAGGTCACAGAGAGTCAGGCAAGACTGAAAACAACTTAAAACAACAACAGCCGTAATGTTCATAGCAGTCATTTTTTTTTTGTATGTACAGCTCTTGACCTGAGAGGCCATTTCATTTTACTATCACTTTGGGGTTCAGCTGCACAGATTATAAAGACAAAAAGAAACCAAAGCTGTGTGGGAATGACCGTGTTGTGTCCCAATCGGGTTCTGTCACTGGGGGGTTGATTTTTTCCAAGAAGTCATTAGGCTCCCCAGGGTAGACAGAACAAGGAAAAGGGTCAGGCTGAAAAGTCCCCAGAAACTAGGATGAGGATGCTTGTGCTAATTCTGGGCATTAGAGCTGGTATGAGCTGGCTTAAGACAGCTCTACGGTCATGGGGCAACCAGAAGGAATTTCAGGTTCATCAGTCAAACGCTGGAAAGAATCTTTGCTATGTCAAACTCAAGGGATGCTCAATCTTCCTCCTGACTGACTGATTCTAATTCCCTAGTTAGTCTGGCCTCCTTTAGATAATAAAAGCAAATCAAGGAGGTTAGTAAAGTCATTAACCATTCCATTTCCACAGAGGTTAGATTTGAACTCAGGTGTCCCTAACTGTAGGCCTAGCACTCTATCCACTCAACCACCTAGCTTCCCTTAGCCAACAATAAGTTATTCTGTCTCTCTGTTCAGGTAATGTTAAGCATTCTTTTGTCCAACTCATAAAACTTAAAGTAACATGGTAAAATTAGTTTACATGTATTTATGAAAGAAAAAAAGGGACTAATCTCATGCTAATAGGAAAGAGAAGATAAGAACCAAATCATACCTGATACACAGATAAATTTTGTGAACGTTCATCCTAAAGAATAATCAAATGGCATCTTACATAACAATCAATCAGCAAGTATTCAGTAAGGGCCAACTGTGGTCCAGGAACTATGCTAGATGCTGGGGATAGAAGTACAAAGAATGGAACAACATTGTCTTCATTAGATACTATCATGTGTTTCTGGGGTCAGATATCACTGCAAAAGTGGGGGTAGTGTTGTGGATACAAATGGTGCCCTAAGGGTTAAAAATAATATTAAAGCTTACTTTTCCAATACTTTGTGAAGCCCTGTTACTTATTCTGTAACTTGAAGGTGTCCTAAAGTCCTTTCCCCCTTATCTTGAACCTGTACCAAAAGTATTGCTTTTGTTTCCCTTATCCTGTGTTCCCGTCCTATAATTTTTAACCTATGTCCTCCTCTCCTGTCCTTACATCCTTAACCTCCATAAAAACCTCTAAAACTGTGTCATTATTCTTAAACCTCTATATAAGCATAACTCCCCCAGATATGGGGGTCTCACTTAGTTTTCTTCCTAAGGAGAACTGTGCTTGCTTACACAATAAAGCTTCCAATGGCTACAGAGAAGGTCTAAGGAATTCTTTCAAACCTGAACTGCTCTCCCAAAATCTAAACCTCAGCAGTAGGAAGTATGCAGGGAAATAAATCTACAAGAAAAAAAAACAAGAAAAGTCAGAGGACGAACTATATTTTCCCTCCATAACTGACATTCTATTCCTCAGCAGCTCAAATGCTAGCAGTCACTTCCTCCTTTTGAACTCCATCTCTCTCCTTTCTGAACCTTTTCTCAGGGTGATGAATTGGAAGAAAAAAGGCACACCTGGAACAAATCTCTGACAGACCTCTGGCTTAATTTCTTGATCCTTTCATATGCATACAGTCCAGTCTGAAAGGGGCACAAATTTATATCATTTTCTTTCTGTTACCTGTCGCTTAATTTCATGGATTGTGGGACTGGTTGTTCAAGAGTCCACCGATGAACAACTCACAATCATCCAACAAGTATTTATTAAGCAGCTACTTTAGGCCAGGCACCCCAGCTAGGTTGTGAGGACAGGAGTAAGAAGAATGAAAAAAAAAATCCCTACGGGACAAGGAGATTTTATTTTATTGGGAGGAGGGGAGAAGTATGAATATAAGTACATATACAATATAAATACAAAGTGAATGAATACAAATACATATCCATAGTTGGGCAGGGATCAGAAAAATCTCAATGAAGAAGTTTGAACTGCATCTGAAAGAAAAATAGAGGCTCTATCACATGAATAGTCAGAAGAAGGGTGTACATTCCAAACACATGGGACAGCCAGTACAAGACACAAAAAATAGGAGACAGAGCATTATGTAGAGGAACAAAGAGAAGGCCAATCAAAGAATATGTGGAGGGGAGGTTTGATAAGGTTTAAAAACTAAATGTTGTTGTTCAGTTGTCTCTGACCCCATTTGGGGTTTTCTTGGCAAATACCCTGGAGTGGTTTGCCATTTCCTTCTCTAGCACATTTAATATTTGAGAAACTGAGGCAAACAGGGGTGAGTGACTTGCCTAGGGTCACATAGCTAGTAAGACCAGATTTGAATTCAGGGAATCTTCCTTACTTCAGGTCCAGCGCTGCAGCCACTGTGCCAACCAGCTGCCCCCAAAAACTAAATAGAGAAATTTATATTTTATTTGGAGACAAAAGGGAACCCCTGAAGTTACCTGAGTAGGTCTTAGGTCTGTTCTTGAAAATTATTTTGGCAGAAATGCCCAGGATACATTTGGGTGGAGAGTTTAGGAAGGGGAACTAAAGAGGCAAAAATTAGGGTACAAAATCCAAAGGAAGAGATGGTCATTAGGCTAATGGCATACAGTTTCTGGGAACCCCCTTGAGCTCTTATCAACATACAGAGTGAAGGGCTTTTCTAGATTGGGTAGAGCTAGTGCTGGAGTGATGGTTAATTTGGTTTTCAAAGTCTTAAAAGCTTTAACCTGGTTGGGTCCCCACTCTAGAGGGAGTGAGTCAGGACCTTGAGTAGTTAATGGTTGCAGTCCCTCCCAGGCCTTAGGCTGAATTGGACATAGACTGTGAAGGGGAAACACCTTAGGATCTTGGAGGTGAATCAGGGCTGGGGTGGCAGAAGTAGCTAACCCAGGAATTCCCTGATCCCAAACTGTCTCAACTGTCTCCCACATTTCCAGGCGAACATGGGGAGGTCTGGTGAACAGAGGGGAAAAGGTAGATGGGAGACTTACCTAGAGAAAATTGGCTCCCTAATTTCACCATCAGGTCCCTTCCCAACAAGGGGGCAGGGCAAGAGGAGAGTATAAGGAAGGAGTGTTCAAACAACAGATCCTCAGATAGGCTGGGGGGGGGGGGGGCAGTATGTCTCAAGACATCCCTTAATTTCCCCTTCAATTGGGGTGGCTAGGTGGCACAGTGAATAGAGCACTGGCCCTGGAATCAGGAGGACCTGAGTTCAAATGTGGCTTCAGACACTTAACACTTACTAGCTTTGTGACCTTGGACAAGTCACTTAACCCCAATTGCCCTACCTTCCCCCCTCCATAAAGCAAAAAGAATTTCCCCTGCGATGCCCATGACCAAACTGGTCGAGGGGTAAGTAGAGCCAGAGTAATTGGTTAAAACAGAGAAAGTAGCCATGATAAAGTGGGTAATCATACCTCCAGCCTTGAATTTTGCCCAGGGCTCAGCAAGAGATGGAGAAAGTGGGAGTGCCACCAAGTCCCAGAATCCCCCATATTTCTAATCTTGAGAAAACTGGAGGACAGGGTACTGGGGGATGGCTCCACCACTTTTCCAGCCTTGGTGACAGTCCTTCCTCCAGTGTCCCTCTTGGTCACATGGGCACAGTACCAGAGGTGTTGGTTCCTGGGGCTCCCTGTGGAGGGGTGCCCTGGAGGGCTCTCCTTGGACCAGTGACCTTCCTTGTGGCATCAAAAGCAGGTTTCCCCACTGCCCAAGTGGCTAGGCTTCCTCCACGGGGGTGCCCTGGAGGGGCATCCCTTGGGTCTTTTCCTAGCCATGGCAGCTGCCAAGAATTGAGCATGTTCTCTGTCTCTAGCTCTTTCCCTTCGTTCTCTTTCCTCTACTCTAAGTCTTTGTTGTTGAAAACTTCAAAGGCCATCTTCAGTAATTGGGCCTGAGGTGTTTGGGGTCCCATTGCCAATTTCTGCAGTTTTCTCTTAATATCTGGGGCAGATTGATTATAAAACACATACCAAGTATTGGTGCCCCTTCTACAGAGTGAGGATCTAAATTCACATACTTCTTAATTGCTTCTACCAGCCGATCTTGGAAAAGGGCAAGGTTTTCCTTTTCTATTATAGTAATTTCTCTTAGTTTTATTGAAAAATGTATTTGCTTTTGAAATGCAGTTCTTAGGCCTAACAGGCAAATTACCATATGGTCTCTCTTTCCCCTATCCTCTCTCTTTTGATAATCCCATCCTTCATCACTAGTGGGAATAGCAGCTGTTCCTAGGGGGTATTTTGTGGGGTCATTGCTAACCAAATGATCCCCAATTTTTTGAGCTTGTTCCCAGATTCTCCTTTGCTCATTGTAGAGAAGAAGATACGTAAATCACTCCAAGAAAGGTCGAATTGTAGGGACATGTCCCTGAAACCCTCAGCAAACTTAGTGGGGTCTTCTGAGTATTGCCCCAGTTTCTCCTTAACCTGAGTAAGATCCGAAATGGAGAATGGAACATGTACTCTAATTGTTCCACTAGGCAAGGCAGGCACTTCCCTTAGGGGGAAAAAAAGCCCTGAAGGTGCTGTGGGAACTGGGTCTTGGGGAAGGAGATAGGAAGTCCCACTTCTTTGTGAGAAAAGGGCTGGGGAGTGCTGGCTAATCTGGATTGGACTGCAAGGCTGGGGGATCTGGCTGACAAGGGGAAAGATCAGCTATCGGTAGCAGCTGAGAAGGGGTAGGGATCAGAGGGGGAGAGACCAATTGAGTAGGGGTTGCCTGGGTGTGTAGGGCCATGGTGGGAGATATTGCAGGGACTGCAATAGGGGCAGGCCCTGAGTTGAGAACCTGAGTGGAGGTTGCCTGGGGGAGGGGCCATGGGAAGAGAAACACCTAAGGAGAAATGAAGGGGGTTAGGCTAGAGGAAAAGGGAAGGGAAACAATGGAATGGACAAGGATGAGGGGCATAGGAAACAAGGGGCAAGGGGGAGGTTGGGAAGCAGCAGGAGGGGTTAAGGAAGACTGGTGTGAGGATAGGAGCTAGGGGAGTGGTGGGAAAGGAAGCAAGGGAGAAGGGGTGGCCAAAGCCCTGAGGTCATAAGGGGGTCATCCAAAATGTCCAGTTGACCCCCATTACCCCTTCGTGGGGAGGCTCTAGCTACCAGCATCTTACAATCTTTTCAGAGAACAGGGTTCCAAGAGAGTTCGATGAAGGTCATCATGTAGGAAATTTCTATCCATTTTCCTTCTCTGCAACAGCTTAACTAACTCTAAGAGAGTATTGTGTTGTAAAGTCCCAAAAACAGGCCATGCCTCCTGGTCTTCTAGGTGATACTGAGGCCAAAGAGTGTTGCAAAAGAAGACCAGCTTTTTCTTTTTAAGTTCTTTAGAGAAACTGATTTTTTTCCAATTCCGTAAAAGAGAACCCAAAGGCAAATTTCTGGGAATTGAAAAGGATTGATCCATTATAGGTGTGGAGGCTGAAAGTCCCTCCCTCTGTAAGGGAGGATCTGGGAGTAAGCCTCAAGAAACAAACAGAAAAGTCCCTGGAGTTTTCCTAATTCCCTAGATAATTGGGGGAATTTAGTATATGCTTCTGGATAGGTTATTCATCCTTGTCCTCTATGCTTTTGGAAGGTGTGTCTAGGTCCATGGCCTTGAATATAATCACTGGACTGAGAACCTGAGTGTGTTGGGCTGAGTACTACAAGACAGCCTTCTAGTTGTCTGTCCTAATGGGACCAGAGAGGTCAGAACCAAAAAGCACCTCCAAGGTGCTTGGAGAGAAAGAGGAGAGAAGAGGGAGGGGGGAGGCTTATATACCTCCCAGTCTTGGCTGGAGAAGAGCTTGGGATTAGCAGTTTTCCTGGTTTTAGGGAAACAAATTTTGGAGTTTAAAATGTTGGAGTTTAGGGGTGCTCAGGACCCCAAAATACAAACATATCAAGTCTAAATGAATTTGACCCAAGCCTTCTTTCAGTCAAAGAAAAGCAAAATTTATTAAAGATTCGCCATATTGGGTAGACTTTTTTTTTTTTTAAAGCAATCGGGGTTAAGTAACTTGCTCAAGATTACATGGCCAGTTATTTCTGGATGTGGTGCTAAGTATCAGAGCCCAGATTCGATCCCAGGTTATCCCGACTCTGGGGCCGGTGCTCTTACTCACTGAGATTGGGTAGACTCTTAAGGAGCCTAAGCATTTGTGACACTTGTATTGACAAATGGGCCAGATTAAATCTCTGCTAGATTGAATCTGAGCACCTCTATGGAGGCAAGATGGATCTTATACACAGAAGTGGGAGGGATCTAGGGGTGGTCTAGTAATATGGGGTGATGGGACTGGGGTGACTAGAGGTCAGGCCAGAACTTAGTGAATGGGATTAAGGGTGGGAAGCAGCCTGAGGCAACAGACAATGGAGGGCTAGGCTAGGTTAAGGGTAACTGAGATTTGGACATAGAGGTAATGGAAGGCTTATGGTCTCAGGAAAACACCAGATCAAGTGGGAAGATTCAAGGAGAGTTTAAGGGGGTTCCCAGAGCCTATACTCCATCATGGCCATGGCCCAAAATGTCTATTCGAAATGCACAAGTGTGAGTAATAAGCAAGGCACACTAAAGAGCCTAATACAAAACTGACCTCATAACATCACTGAGACTTGGTAGGATGGGGCCCATGACTGGATATGATGCAGGAACCTCCATTTTAAGGAAAGCGTCAAGGCCAACTATATCTTCATTCTTCTCCAGGCCCTCCTCCTGATTCTCTGGACTCTCTATGTGCTACAAGTAGGCCTGACCCTCAAGAAGGCTTTTTCCCCACTAACCTCTTCCAGCTTCCTTTTCTGTGTAGTCTTCACTCATTAGGATATAAACTACTTGAGAACAAGGATTGTCTTTCTACTTATATTTGTATTCTCAACACTTAACCCAATGCCTAGAATATAGTAAATGCTTATTGACTTCAATCTGTCAGCTAACAAGTATTTATTGAGCACCTATTATGCCTCGGGCATTGTCCTAAACTCCTTCAGAAACAAAGAAAAACAAAATCACAGCTTTGAAGGAGCTCAGTCTGATTTTAGACAACATGTAAAGAACTGTATATTAAAAAAATATTTACAGACTAATTAGGAAATAATCAACAGAGGGAAGACCCATTTTAGCAGGGACTTGAGGAAGGCAGAAGGTAGAGATGAGAGGGAGAGAATTCCTAAGTATTGGAGACAGCCAGTTAAAATGTCCAAAGCCCAAAGATGGAGGGTGTTGTTCCAGGAAAAGACTGGAAAGGGACAGGTGGAGGGAAGAGGGGTTGGTCATGAAGGGTTTTGAATGCCAAATAGAGGACTTATTATTTAAACAAGGAGGTAATAGGGAGCTAGTGGAGCTACCTGAGTAGTGATTTTAGAAACTTGACTCTAAGATTTTGTTACTTAGTGAACAACTTTAAAAAGGTTACTACTTCTTTATTATATTATTATATACTTTATATAATATGTATTATATACTTTCTAAACAAGAAGCAATTCGTTATTATTATTAAAATTTATTAAACACACAGAGGCTACACAAATTTTTTGAGGATAGGGACTCTGTTATTTTCTGTTTAACTTTGAGTTCACTTTCAATCCATAATAAATATTGAATAATAGCAATAAACCTTTGATTATTTATAGCATGAAAGAAATAATGTACTATTCAAATAAAATGTGTCTGGTAACCACAAGTCAGGTGGCTTGAGTTTCAATACATATTTAAAAAATCAATGTAAATAAATAACAGATAAAATTCAATAAGAAAATTAGCATTCCAGAAATGTATTCATTTACCAGATGGAGCAAGATGGAATATTTTTGTTGGTAATTATCCTTTTGGATGGCAACTTATTTGAACATTTAAAGTAGTTCTATAACAAGATAATTTTAAAATGCTTTCCTTTAAGAACACAAATTATTTAAAAGAAATTAGTGACTAGCAGCTGAGCTCATCCCATTATTAGAGCCAGTATCATAATAGCGTTAATGTATTTTGATGCAGTCAGGAAATGTAGATGCAGAAAGTCAACCTATAGAGACAGGAAATTTCTGGTAATAATCTGACTATATAGAGGATTTTATGTATTTCGTGGTTTTTTTTCATGCAGTTCATTTCATTTAATTTTCATGTTATAAGGTGAGTAAGGTAGATTTCTATTCGCATTTTTATAGATGAAGGACAAACCTAAGAAGAGGTAAATCATAACATTGTGGAGGACCTCTAGGTAGCATAGTGGGTAGAGTACCAGCCCAAAATCAGGAAGACTCATCAAATCTGGATTCACACAGGCTGTGTGACCCTGAGCAAATAGCTTGGAGGTAGATACAAATAGTGTCCTAAGGGTTAAAAAGAATACTTAAAGTTGCTTTTCTAGTACTTTGTGAGGCCCCTCCTGAGCTTGAGGGCATCCTAAAGTCCTTTTTCCCTCTCCTACTCTCTTTGCTTAGCTGTCAGATAAAGGCAACTCCCTGGACTACCTGATATCCCAGGAATTTTGGAGCCTTGCCTGTTTCTCCTATTCTCTTGTCCCCTTCCCCCATTGCATAAAATTATATTTAAACCATACTTTAACCAGGCTAACCACCTTTTTGCCTCCTAGGGGAAGCAGAGGCAACTCTGCTCCCTTAGGGGAACAGGGCCTGCAGCCTATGCTCTGCCTCCCAAGTGGAGTAGAGCCCACTGGGACTCTTGGGGAACAGGTCTGCTTGGGTGCATTAACCCAATAAATGCCTTTCTTTAACTTAGAGACTGCTCAAGTCAATTCTTTCAGGACACTAGGACCCACACATCTATTCCTCATCATTTCGGGTAGCACTCCAGCATACTTGGGATCCACCCTGAACTCATGGCCAATGGCTACAGAGAAGGTCTGAGTGAATTCTTTCACACCCAAAGTACTCTCCCGAGTCTGACCTCAACAATTTAACCCTCTTTGCCTCAGTTTCCTCATCTGTAAAATGAGCTGAAGAAGGAAATGGCAAGCCACTTCCTTAACTTTGCCAAAGAACACATCAAATGGGGTCACCACCAAACAACAATATATTGGAGTTGGAAGGGTCTTTAGAGGCCATGTGTTCCAGCACACAACAGGAGCAAGAATCCCTTCTATGGCATTCATGATAAAGGGTAATCCCATCTCTACTCGATAACCATCTGGTGAAGGGAAACTCACTGCCCCAAGAGACAATTACTACATTTTTGTGCAGTTCAAATTGTTTAAAAGTTCTTCCTCATAATGAGCTAAAATCTGCATCCTTTAAGTATATATCCTTCTTCCCTCTGGACCCATGCAAAACAAATCTTTAACATGACATACTGTTGTGCCAAAAGAAGAGAGACAAGAGACCCCCGAGTAAAATTTGGAAGTGGATTTTCCCTTTTCCGTGGGACTGTCCGGGGTCAGGCCCAAATGGAACAGTGAGTCTGCACAGACAATGTGCCAGCTTTTAAAGGATGCCAGGCAGCCAACGGTTAGGTATTACATAAGCAGAAACTTGCAGAGGCCAAGAACAGTGATTGGTCAATACACACCTCGAAATTCCCACCAGCCAGTGTCAAATCTCCCTGACCTGGAAACCCGCCCACCTCCCTTAAGGTGAGCAGACTGGGCAAGGGTGGAGCTTAACCTAGCAGTCTGCTCACTTCCAAGAGGGAGAGCTGAGGTTGGGGGATGGGCAAGCCAGGTACAACATTGCTTTCACATATTTTGTGAACAGTGATAACAATCACAACTTTGCTGGATCCTCTCTACTTCAGGTTAAAGGCCCAGTTGACTTAATCTCATCTTTGTATGGCAAAGTACATAGATTCTGGAAATTCCACGCAATACACAAAAGTATATTCTAACCAAGGCAGAGTACAACAAGGATGTCACCTTTCTCATTCTATAATTGTGTTCATATTGTCTAGGATGACATTAACTTTTTTGATTGCCACATCACAGTGTGTAGTCATTCTGATATTACAGTATACCAAAAGCCTCATGTTTTTCTTCATAAGAATTATTTGCTAGTTATGTTTCTCATCCTTTACTTGTGCATGTAGTTGATTGCTTTAACCCAAGTTTAGGACGTTATATTTATCCATATTGAATTTCAAAGTTGTGTAATCCAAGTTTACTAGACAAGTATTTTGCATGAGACTCTCAGAGAATGCTTATAAGACCTAGCATGACTATGTCAGGGATAGAGCTGATACAAGAGCTTCAGAAAGGAGAAGTATGCTTCATCCTTTTCTTTAGAGACATTCAGAGCACCTCTGTGATACCATCAACAGAGGAGAGAAAGAAAAAGACTATCTTGCAGTTATATAGGGGAAAGTTAGGTACCCAATATGTCCCTGATTTCTAACTTGCCTCCCTAGAGACAGGAGGGAATGATCTCATCTAGGTCTCATCTAAAAAGCTCACTCACTTTTGTATATTTTTTGGTATACTCTACTTTATAGAACTTCAATCTATTTTTGCTATTTGCTTGGATAAATGGGTTTACTCTACATTCACTATTTATGATGGGTTTTGTGTAACTAACTGTTGAATGAGAAAGAAGGGGTTAAATTTGGGGGTAACCATGGCTCTGTGCTTAACAGTTATTGGAAAAGATATTTTTCATTCTAAACTTTAGGTCCCTGGAAGTAGCAAAAAGATATAATTCTAGTTCTGTACCCCTCTCCTGTAGGAGAATAGTTTGGCTAGTCTCAAGCTGAGGCAGCTAGAGGGTACAGAGAATAGAACACTGGACCTGGAGTCAGGAATACCTGAGTTCCAATCCAGCCTCAGATACTTCCTAGTTGTGTGACCCTGGGAAAGTCACTTACCTTTTGTCTGCCTCAATTTCCTCAACTGTAAAATGGGGACAATAATAGCTCCTACCTCTCAGGTTGTTGTGTGGACCAAATGAGATAATATTTGTAAAACTTAGTTCATCCCTGGCATATAACAGGCACTGAATAAATTCATTATATCTCCCTTTCCCTTCCTGCTCTCCTCAAAGTAGGAATTGGTCTCCCTTAGATAAGAATGAACAAGATTCCAGAGATATCAGTGCCTTCCCTTGAGCCATCTCTCTATTTATTTTGACATCCCATTTGTACAGACACAACTTATACAGGCAGTACATACCTTACAGTTCCATACTATATAATTACTATAGAATCTATAGTATAGATGAACTGTAGAATCCAACACTTAGGACCACTGGGATGATGGGTAAAACGACTTGTGTTACCCAAATTATAATTTTAAATATGACATGAAGAAATAATGAGTTAGCCTGCATCCGGACTCCAAACAAGTTGAATTGTACCGGTTTGAATTCTAGCTCTGGTTCTTCCTGAGTAATATCAGGCAAATCTTTGGGTCTCGTTTTTCTCATTGTAAAATTACATGATAAGATTGGATGATTTCTAAAGTCCCTCCCTCTCTAGATCCTATGAAAAATCAAAAGTGATTCTTGAGTTTTTCAGTGAAACAAACTAATACTCAAATGTTGACATTTAGATATTCCTGCTTATAGATCTGGATGAGTAAAAGTCTTATATGTAAAGAAAACTCTCCATAATTTAATCACATTATTAACCACTATTAATATTAATTCTGATTCTGTGGTAAATTGGAGAAGGGAGATACTTCAAGCAGGCAGACCCACCAGGAGGTTATTGCAGTAGTCCAGGTAATGAAGACGTTACCATAGTTGTAGCAGTGTCAGAAGAGAGAAAGGGCCATGTTTGAGAAATGCTGAAAAGTTGAAATCTATAGGCCTTGGCAACAAATTGGAAATGGGAGGTGAGAGAGAGTGAGGAGTCCAGGATGACAGCCAGGTTGGAAACCTGAGGAACTGGGAGGGTGGTATTGCCCTTATGTTCTTGTTTGTCCTTCATTCTCAAAGAGGACCATGACATCAGGAAGGTGATTCCAAGACTTGGAGGTGAATTTGATTTAAGTGAGGGAGGACTGTGCAAAGTTAAAACCTCACTTTTTCTTCCACAGCCATCTAGGTCCAGTGGCAAGATAGAGATCAGGATGACTGGAGATGGTCCAGGTTGGTCCCCTCTACAGTATTAGGGAAGGTAGGAGGTGAGGAGAGTTTCCTTGATGATCTCATTAACTCCCATTGATTTAATTACCGTCTCCATGCTGATAATTCTCAAATCTACCTATCCTCAAATCTGCCAATCTCTCAGTTGACCTCCAATATCCCACCTCCAGCTAGCTTTCAAACATCTCAAACTGGTTGTCCAGTAGACATTAACTCTAATTAATTAACCAATTCTAATGTAACAAAGTTGTTTAATATATTTGAAATATATGAATTTCTTTCAAATGTGCACAGACTAAGCTTTCAGAGAATGTTATTAAATTCTAAAAGTATTTATGAAGCACCAAATTATGAATGACACAATCCTAAGAGACACACTCACTATTATAAACTCCTTAAAGAAAAGGACTTATGTTCCCTGACAGCTAGAAAAGTGCTATGCCAGTAATAGAAATGCAATACTTATTTGTTGGTTGACTGACTAATTTATTATATAAAGAATTATCTTCAGCTCATCCCTGGACTAAAGGATTTTTTATCCATTAGCAGGGACCAAGTCCTATGTATTTTAAAACTGAATACTTAGAAATTTATTTGATTTTCTAGAAGTACTTTCTAAAATTCTGGGTCAGTATCACAACTAGGGTATAGCATGAAATTAGTACAACTATAGAGGTAAACAGAGATTCCTATTTTTATGTAGTTTAATTTGCAACTACATTTTTATCCTTTCATTTGAAAATCTGGATCATCTGTTTGACTGACTGTGAGGAGGGGAGGAAATTCATGGAAAAACTATATATTATGCTATATCATTTTGCTTAATTGTTGCTAGCCAAATCAGACAAAACTGAACAACAAAAATCACTTCAATGTGGTTCCTTTTTGAGAATGATGATTCAAATCCCACAAGGTGGCAGCAGAGAAAACTCCATGCACAATTAAGTTCATAGTCTAAGATAATGAACTCAATGGCTGGGGGTTGTGTGAGTTGAAGCCACAAATACAGCTTTGGTTTCTAGCTAGGTTTTTCTTGGACTTAATTTTAATAGCTCCTCAAAAAAATCTACTCTATTAGCTATCCAACTAAAGTAGTCTCAGGTCACCCAACTAGAGACACTGGGTAAGTATTCCTGGGTAGGTATGTACATAAATGCATGCTATAAAAACTAGACAGGACCTTAGATAACATGTCATCCAGTTCTTACATCTTGCCTGTGAGAAACTGGCAGCTTCAGAATGTTAATTAACTTTCTCAAGTTCACATAGCTAATCAGCAGCAGAGCTGGGACTAGAACTCAGATCTCCCATTTCTTGGTCCACGGGCTTTTCTGTAGTAATTGAGAGCTAGCATATTGTCTATGGGCAGCTGGGAGGAACAGTGGATAGAACACTGGGCTTGGAATCAGGAAGACTCATCTTTCATGAGTTCAAATGTGGCCTCAGACACTTACTAGTTCTCTGACCCTTTTTGCCTCAGTTCTTCATCTGTAAAATAAGCAAGAAAAAGAAATGGCAAACCATTCCAGTATCTTTTCCAAGAAAACCCCAAAATGGGGTCACAGAATTAGACATGACTGAAAAACAATTGAACGACAGATATTGTCCATTATGTAGTCTGACTCTTGTTCTTCATTCTTGAAGAGGACCAAAATGACCAAGCTACATTAGAGTCAAGTTACAGCGTGTCCTACTGTGGCCGATCAGACCAGTACAAGCTTGGAATGCTCTCCCACAGGTTGGTCACAAATAGTACATGTGAGCATTCGGGTGGATTCTCTAAATTTGCACATCTCACATTTCTTTTGAGCTACTTCACCTCTGCTTTGCTCACAGAGCACAGTACCTTCTTTGATGAGGACACACCATGTTGGGTGGTCCTGTGCCACTGTCTCCCATGTCATGCACTCAGTTCCAAAGTTCTGCAGATAACTTTGTCTAGGGATTGGCAAACCACTATGATGGAGGGCCAAATTTGGGCAGTAAAAATAAGAATGATTTTTACATTTTAAATAATTGTTATAGCTAATATTTATATAGTACTTATTATGTGCCAGGCGTTATGCCAAGCACTTTAAAATTATCTCATTTTCTCCTCACAACAACCCTGAGAAGTAGCTACCATTATTTCCCCCATTTTATAGATGAGAAAGTTCGGGCAAACAGAAGTTAAGTCACACATGTAGAGGCTAGGTTTGTTCTCAGATCTTTTTGACTCTAAGCCCAACACTCTATTCATTATACCACCTTGCAAATGTAAATACAAAAACAAGCATTAGTTTACCAAGGCATTAGTTGCCTGATAAAGACAATTAGTCTATTTTATATTAGTCTATAATATAGGTGCTTCCACCTTTTCTCCTCTCATTCTTTTCTTAACCCCTTACAATCTGATATCTGACCTTGTATTTTTAAAAAAAGTGCTCGGTTACCAATAATTTCTTAGTTGCCAAATCCACTGGCCTTTTCTCAATCCTTATTCAACTTGACCTCAGCAGCCTTTGATACATATGTTTGATCACCCTCTCTTTCTTGATAGTTTTTTTCTCTCTGGTTTTTCAAGATATCACTCTCTCCTGGTTCACCTACCTATGAGACCATTCCATCTCAGTCAGTCTCTTTTCCTAGATCCTCCTCTAGATGATACCCTCTAACTGTCAGTATCCCATAGGGTTCTGTCCTAGATCCTCTTATCTTTCTGTTCTACTCTCCTTGATGATCTCATTAACTCCCACAAATTTAATTAACATCTCCATGCTGATAATTCTCAAATCTACATATCTTCAAATCTACCAGTCTCTCTGTTGACCTCCAATATCATATCTCCAGCTGTCTTTCAAACATCTTAAAACTGGTTGTCCAGTAGACATTTTAAATTTAACAGGAACTCCTTATCTTTTCCCCTAAACTCTCCTTCACCTCCTACCTTCCCTATTACTGACATTTAAACAAATTTTAATTTAAACAAATTATAATCTAATTGATATCTAATTTAAAAAAAGCAGCCACATTTTTCCTATTTACTTTAGTAGGGGTCTCTCCCTCTCTCCCTTCCATCCTTCTACCCCACCCTTTAATGAGAGTAGTTTTGTCTATGTTCAAGTGATCCATTGAATGGAACAGGTTGAAACTACTTTGAATTACTATAAACTTATGTTATGACTATGAACAAGATTAGGCATAGAGGCTGAAGCAGTTCTGGTCTAGTGGAAATACCACTAGATTTGGAGGTGGAAGAAAGAGGCTTAAATTCCAACTTTGCTCCTGATTTGGGGTAATTTTTTTTTGATGCCTGATTTCCTCTTTTCCTCCACCAATCCTCCCTGTCCCTCAGGCTTCCTGCTTGTAGATGTAATCCTGAACTCCTCCCATATCCTATCTGTTGCCAAGGGCTGTAGATTTCAACTTAGCAACATCTCTCAAATATGGCCCTTCCTCTCCTCTGACACTGCCATATCTCTGGTGATGCTTTCATCACCTGGACGATTGCAATAACCCACTGGTGGGTCAGCCTGCCTCAAGTCTGTCTCATCTCTAATCCACCATCCATTTGACCACCAAAGTAATTTTCCATGTTATCCCCTTACTTCATCAACTCCTGTGCTTCCTTATCACCACCAAGATTAAATATAAAATGCTGTATTCAACAGCTCTTCATAACCTAGGTCCCTCCTACCTTTCCAGTCTTCTTATGCCTTATTCCTTCTCATACCTTATTCCCCAGCACATACTCTTCATTCAGTGCAATGACACTGGCCTCCTAGCTGTTGCGCAAACAAAAAACTGTATCTCTTGGCTCCAGGCATTTTTCTGGCTGTCACCATTGCTTGGAATACTCTCCTTCTCATCTCTGCCTACTGACTAATCTGGCCTCCTCTAATTTCCAGCTAAAATCCTATCTTCTACAGCAGGCCTGCACAACCTGCAGCCCACAGACACGCCAAAGGATTCTGGGCGGGCCCTGGAAAAATGTAGAGGATGTGTCCACTTACAGCCTGTAGGTGGCAGATTGTGCAGGCCTCTTCTACAGGAAGCCTTGACTCCTCTTAGTTCTAGTGCCTACTTTGTTTTAATTGCTTCCTATCTGTCTAGTATGTAGCCTGTTTATACATATTTGTCTGCTTGTCACCTCCTCCATTAGATTGTGAGCTCCTAGAGGGCAGGGACTGGATTTTTCCTCTTTTTGTACCCCCAGATCTTAGTACAGTGCCTGTCAGAGATTGAATGTTCACTTAATAAAGGTTTGCCATTTATTGTTGTTTATTGGTCTACTCTCTCTGATTCCAGCTAAAGGCAATATCTGCTGCTTGTCTAGGCTTTCTAATAACATTAGTAGGGTGAGGAATGAGAAGAAAACTAACTAATCTCCATATTTTCTCTCAGCCCTAGAGATCAAATCTAGGACTGCTAGGTGGCACAATGGATAGAATACTCAGGCTGAAGTCAGGAACTCATCTTCCTGAGTTCAAATATGACCTTAGACACTTATTAGCTGTGAGACCCTGGGCAAGTCACTTAACCCTATTTGCTTTAGTTTCCTCCTCCATAAAATGAGCTGGAAAAAGAAATGGCAAACTACTGCAGTATTTTTGCCAAGAAAACCCCAGATGCGTCGCAGAGTTGGACATGACTGAACAAGGAGAACAACAAAGATCAAATCCTTCTCAGGGCTTAGCTCCAACTCTTAGGCTGGAATCCTGCAAACAATTATTCTTTGACTAGACTGGCTCACTACTTAACTAATCAACTCAAATTGGCTTTCCATTTTACAGGTAGCCCAAGATATGACTTGATCTTTTCAGCCAATTACAAGATCTATCCTGTATGGGGTTATATGCCTTTCATCTGCCCCAAATCCTATAATCCTCTCAAATTGATCCAGGCCTTATTCACACCTAGTTAACACTTTGGATAGAATAATTGATTCAACTTATATGTCTTGGCCTTCTATGATCATATTAATTGGTGTGAGGGGCAGGGAGGGGTATGAAATTCACTTCTTATATAATCAACACAGTTATTAACATCTAATAAGCTGGGTTGAGCACACAAATTGGCCTTTCTTAAAATACAAATTAAACTATCACTTTCACAGTCCCAGTAGTCAATTCTGCGTTGTTATAATCTCTTAAAACAAAAAAATTCTGACATTTAAAGTGTTCAAAACTTACTATCCATGATCTCATTTAAGCCTCACAACTCTGTGAACTAGATTTTATTATAATCATTTTAGATAAAGGAAAGGGGAGCTCAGAGAGGCTAAATGACTTTTCCAAAGTCACATAACTAAATATCAGAGGTGGGATCTGCCTAAAAAATCTTCTTGACCACAAGTCTAGTCCTCTGTCTGTTGAGCTGCTTCTACTGGAGTGTATGGGGTGTTCAGGAGGACTAGCACTTCTGGTATGAGGGCTTGCCAAGCCCGTTTCAGGGCTGCTCATCCACCTTTGGTGTCCACCTGAACTCTTACCTGTAGTTCCAAGAAGCTGTAGCATGTACAGCAGCCACACTACTGTAAAATCACTTAGCTGATGGCTAATCCAGGTTGAAGGTACTGACAGGCCTCAAACCCATTGGTGAGCTGGGGGGGTGTCTACCCCAAGCATGTGAAGATTTTCCCCTGGCATAAATGGGAGGATGAAAACAATTTACCATGAAGGTGACTGAAGCAGGAGCTGTGGAGTTGCTTAGACCTTTGTCAGACATCAGAGATGCCAAGGTCATCCATTGCATCCTGTGCCATCACCAGTTACCTTGACTTTTGTCCTGCCACTGGACTTCGATGACTCTGGGAAAGAGAGAGCGAAGCTGACAACTTTGTGCAACTTTGCTTCAGTTAAACCTAATTCACACACAAGTCAAGATGTCCCTTTGTCATGTCACAGATCCTCTTTGGAAAAGGAATGATCAGCAGCAGACATTGGGAAAACAATGAAATCCAAAAAATTAATAATAATAATAGCACTTTAAGGTTTACAAAGAACTTTTTTGCAACATCCCTGTGTGAAATATTACTACTGAATGAATACTATTATCCCCATTTTACAGAAGAAAAAAAACTGAGATTAAGTTACTGACCTTTAATCACATATTCAGTAAGTATTGAGGTAGAATTTGAACACAGGTTTACAGACACCATAACCAGGATTCTGTCTGTTATGCTGTCTTTAAAACAAATTTGCCCCAATTGGCAGCTAAAAACAATAGGAAAAAAACAATTAGCACTTATATAGTTGGGGAGGGGGTGCAGTAGATACTATCATTATCACCACTTCATGGATGAAGAAACTGTACAGAGGTCCAGTTACTTGCCCAAGGTCACTGAGTTAGTAAATGTCTGAGGACAGATTAGAGCACAAGTTTTCTGGACTTCAGGTCCAGGGCTATGTCTAATAATGAACCACCTAGCTGCCTCTAAGCAATATAATATGCCCACCCAATACAATGTCTCTCATCCTATTTAAATATATTTTTGAAAGTTAAAAAAATTCTTCCACACTAAATCATCTGCTTTAAATACTGTGAAATTTTTGCCAAAGGTGTCAATATAGCATGATGTTTTCTTAATTGGTATCAGACAACTGTTCCTAGATATGGCTCTGTAACCAACTTGCTATGTGACATTGGACAAGTCACCTTTGTAACCTCAGTTTTCTCTTCTGTAAAATAAATAAGGAGTAAGGAATCTAGATGAAAAGATAATCCTGAAGGTCATTTCTAGTTATAATAGTCTATTTTTAGACGGTAAAAGACTTGGAGAAGTGTTTGAGACTCACCTCTAGCTTCCTTCTTGACCTCACTCATCCCAATGAATGAGAGATAATAGGTTTGTGGTCTGAATGCTACATTGGCAGCCTTGAATTATTATTTTTTTTTTAAATAAACAAGAGGAGGACTCAGTTCAGAAATGTTAGAATTTGTAGAGAATAATCTGGGATGTGATGGGGTGGGGATGCACAGGATGAGAAGGCAAATGTAATTTGCAGAGGAAAACCTTGCTTGTTTTGTATCCCCAGCTTTTAGCACATTTCCTGGCACATAGTCAGTGCTTAATAAATGCTAACTGACTGACTAACTCTACTACATGTAATTAGAAGTTTAATCCTTATTCCCTGGTTATATCGTTTAAGTCTAATCGATCTTAACTAAAAAAACTTAATATAGAGTAACACAAAAAAAGCAATTTAATAGATAATACATTTATTATTTTAAAGGATCATACAAAAACTTGCAAAAGTAAATGAGAACCCATTTTATAATTTTTTTTAAATTCTTAGAAAAGGAGAACCTAAAACATTCTTTTGTAATATCCTTCAGTATTTAACAACTATTTTTGTCAATCAGACCCTATTCATGTTGCTCTTCTGTGAAGTACAGATATACTCTAAACAAACTATGTTGAGTAAGACTGCAGAGTACAGTACATGAACTGGAGAGTCTTTTTCTAAAATAAATCCAAATGTCATGTTAAGCCATTTCAGTAGACTGACTCAGCCATATAAAAAGAAAACCTACTTTTTTCTTCAACAACCAAGATTGCTAATGACTAGAGTCTTCACTAAATGAAGGGCACTATGGCAACCAGACTGTCCAGAGGAAAAAGGGAGGGAAGGAAGATGTTGCTTAGCAACAGGAACCTTTAAGCAGGAGGGTTTTTTTGTTTTTGTTTTTTGTTTTCTCCTAAATTGCTAAAGAAAACTGCAAGTAGTTGGTAGGATTAGAAAATGTAATCAAAGTAGAGGAAGTACAAGGATAATAGACTGGGAAGAGAAATTTAGGGATGTTGAGGAACAGAGGAATAGGAAATTAGTGTAAAGGAAAAAATAAATGATTTCAATTAGTAACTGAATAATGAAAATTAATAAATGAAATAATTGAATAATAAATGAAAATTAATAAATGTTAAGTACTTATTATGTGCTGTGCATTCTAAGTATTTTGAAGTCAAAACTGTTTAGAAGAACATTAAACCTGCTGCAGTTAGACCTATACCAAGAAAGAATTTTTTCAGTGCAGATTTTACTCTATAAATGATTAATAGGCTGTCTTTGAAGGTCACTTTTCAAAAAGATCACTTTCCTCTGTAATGGGTGTAACTTTGGGCAAGTTACTTAACCCCAACTGCCTTCCAAAAAAAAAAAAAGTTCTTTGCCCTTATCATCCACAGCAATGGTTAGTATTTAGTGAGTCCATTAGGCAGGTACTCAAGGCTCCAATCGACCTGATATTCTACAAATAGGCCAAACATCTTTTGATGATATCTTTATTTAGTTTGCACATTTTTAAAAAATGTTTCATAATGGGGCAGCAGGCCCTGAAGACAGGAGGACCTGAATTCAAATGCATCCGCAGACACTTAACACTCACTAGCTGTGTGACCTTGGGCAAGTCACTTAACCCCAATTGCCCTGCCTTCCCTCCTCCAAGAAAACAACAACAACAAAAAAATGTATCATAGTCCTTGGCTACAGTGAAGCAAGACTTCATTAATATAGGGGTGACCTTTGTATCAGAGACAGTGCCAAAATATGAGGAGAGATGAGGGTAACCAGAAGGGAAGAGTAATGTGTACTGGCTCCAAAGCTCACTCAGGCTTTCTGAGATGTGGTTTCGTGAAAATTTGGCAGGGAAAGGATCATTTTGATGTAGAAAACTCAGAAAATCCAAGAAAGCAGTTGATTTTTCTATAGACACTAAATCAAGGCCTTGCTGTCTCAGAAAAACATTTGCTGCCTCAGGCCCAATGGGTTTGCCACAAATACTTCCGTATGCAATTCAGACCTAATTATTGTGGAGAGAGCTGGAAGACTCCCTCCTACTCAACTCAGCCTCAGGATGTATATCCCATACCTCTCCAGCCTCATTTCATACTTTTTCTCTTTATTAACTGGATTGTTAGCTATTCTCCAGACTTACCTCCATTTATTTATATAATAAAAGCACTAGCTTACTCATCAGAGTCTTTCAGAATCCTCATCTTCCTTTGGGGCAGCTAGGTAATGCCGTAGGTGGAACACTAAGCTTGAATGAGGAAGATCTGAATTCAAATTTAGCCTCAAACACTTACTAGCTATGTGACCCTGGGCAAGCCACTTAACTGTTTGTTTCAGTTTCTTTATCTGTAAAATGAGTCAGAAGAGGAAATGGCTAGCCACTCCAATATCTCTGCTAAGAAAATTCCAAATCAGGGTAACAGTCAGATGCAACTGAACTCCTCTGGAAGTCTTCTCCGGTCCCCCTCCACTCCATTTATTCGTACTTTCTCCTTCCTTCTTATTTATATGCACTTTATACTCCTCTCCCAGGAGAATATAATACCCAGGAGGGCAGGAGAGTTTTACTTTTGTCTTCCTTAGCTATACGCTATTTCCCTCTTGCTAAGCTTTCCTTGATCCTCCTACAAATGTGTATTTAATAGATAATACCAAGTCTGACTTGACAAACCAGTCTAGCTAGAGCCGGCACTTCAAGTAAGAAAAGAGCAAGAGAAGAATATTAAAAATATATGTTGTGGTCAGACTGTGGAAGGTCTTTAAAGAGCTTGAAAAAGAAAAAAAAAAGTGGGGGGGGAAAGAAATGGGAAAAATCTGAATGATTCTTAATTAACTGTGGTCAAGAAGGATGACTTGTTAAAAAATCATGGATGTAAAGCACTTTGAATAAATGAATGAGTGAATGAATGAATAAAAAAAGAATTTACTAAATACTTACTATTTGCAAGCACTATGTTAAGTACTAGAATATGGATAGAAAAATAAACATGAAATAGAATAGAAAAATGAGATAGAAAAGTGCTCCCAAGTAACTCATATTCTAATAGGGAGACAACAGGTAGTAGGTTTCAACTTCAAGTCAGATAGATAGGTGTTGTGATCCTTACAGTGCAATGGAAAAACATGATAATGTTTTGCTTTTGATTTACATTATAATGTCACAATTAATTCCACTACTAAAATCATATCCACTTATGATGAACTATTAAATAGTGCTGAGGACTTTCGTGGCAATAACTTTCCTTTGTGGGCCTTCAGTAGCTGTGGCTGCAGCACCTAACTCCTAGTTGTTAGGTTACATCTCCATGAGAGTTTTCTTGCTGGAATGATGGTTGTAGGGTTTGGACAGTATGGTGGTAGGGGGTTGCACTGCCATTCCTGCTCTTGGACCTATCAGTGTCAGTTGGTGATACTGGTAGTGACAGCAAAAAAGGTAGGCCCTTTTTCCAAACTTTGAAATTGTGAAGTGCTACATAAATATTATCTAGGATTGTCATTCTTATAGTAACTGTACCTTCCTTTCCAGTTTCAAAGCCTTATCTAGACCTCACAACAAGTACTATAGCAAACCTTACTAGAGAATTCTCTTTCCCTTGTCAATCTCTGACTGGCAACAGAAAAAGAAAGGGCATGGAGAATCCATGAATTGTATAATTAGTAGCAGAATAACTGGGAAATAGGTATATTTACAATACAGGATTAATATGCCAATTTCTAGTTTAGGAACAGTCTGCTGCTGGACAGGCTGTCTGGCAGATATGACACAAAAACATGCTTCAAACCAATGTGTTAACTGTGACATTTGTCATGAGATTAAGTGTAGTAGTAATTCTAGTTACCTACTGAAAGAGAAAATCTGGAAGCTATTTGTATTAATCTAAATTTGCTGTAGTTTCATTTGAACAAGTTGTTACTGCCTAAACGGGCTATATAATTTCAAAGACTGGTTTTTACCTAGTGGTCATATCTGATCAAAGTCAAAATAGCTGCAAGCTATTCTGTTTCTTAAATGTGGAAATCTCTTCTGAGAATAAAAGGTCAGTTAACAGCAGTATCCAGTGAGTGCCTTCTACCTCCCTCTATTGGTATTTAAAAGAACAAAATGTTTGTGGTGGTGGCCTTTGAAACATGTTAAGAATGAAATTCTCCTTATGGACTCTAAGAATAGGTGAAGTTTGAAAGAGAGAACTCAATCAGCAGGATTTACTTTCTGTACTTTAAAGATAAAACTGAAGAGACTGAGAAAGGAAACAAACTTCTTAAAGGGAAGAAAAATGAAAATGAAAGTAATCAGAAAACATTGTGAAGGAGAAAGGAAATTGAAACAAAATGGAAACATCTACTAGAAGATAAAATAGAAAGTGCATAGAATCAGTATACAAATAGTACAGTGGACAGAAACCAAACTTTGAGAGATTATAAGATAATAATGGTAGGGACAACTATATACCACAGCCATGGGAAGCTTCTAAAAGACAGCACCCTTATTTTTCCCATACTCCATATACATACAGCCTAACCCCAGCCTTCTCTCCACCTAGCAAAGTGACATAGTCTTTAGGTAGTCAGTAAATGACTCTTGGTTAGCCAGGTGTCTAGAGTGCCATGGATAGAGTGCCCACTTGAGTCAAGAAGACTCATCTTCCTGAATTCAAATCTGGCTTCAGGCACTTACTTGCAAGTCACTTGCAAGTCACATCCTGGGCAAGTCACTTAACCCTGTTCACCTCAGTTTCTTTATCTGTAAAAATAAGCTGGAAAAGGAAATGACAAAGCACTCCAGCATCTTTGCCAAGAAAACCCTAGATGGGGTCATACAGAGTTGGACATGAACGAAACCACCAAACCACGAGAGTGAATCTTATGTTCCATATGTGGGTGTACTGAAGGGCTCTGGCCTGGTCCCTCTTCCTTCATCCCTTCATCTCTTTCAATGATCTTATCATCTTTCATCGGTTTAATCCTCTCCATGCAGATGCCTCCCCTGTCTACTTCATGATGTAGCCCCCATCTTTCTAATGAGCTCCAGCACTTCATTATTAGCTGCCTGCTGGACATCTCCAACTGCAGGAACCATCAGCAAGTAAAACCAAACTTGTCCAAAACAGAGTTTATTATCTGTCCTCCTAAATACTTCTTCCTAATTCACTTTTCCTATCAAGAGCTCCACCATCTCTATCCAGTTACCCAGGTTCGTTCTTCCCTTGACCTCACTTCCCATATCCAAACATTGCTAAGCTTTGTTGATCCTAGCTGTTCCCTAAGTCCCCTTCTTTATACTCCCATTGCCACCCTAGTTTAGGCCTCTTGCCCAGAGTCCCTGCAGTAGCCTCCTACTTAGTCTCCCTGGCCCTGGTCTAAGACCTCTCCTCTGCTCCACCCTTCATGGAGCTGACAAAGTAATATTCCTAAAGCACAAGTTTCCCTCCTGCGCAATAAACTTCACCAATTCTCTGTTACCTCTGAAATAATACAAGCTCTTCTGTTTGGCATTAAGCCCTTTAAAATTTGCTTCCCACCTATTTTTCTAGGTTTATCCCACATGTGTCTCCTTCATCTACTTTATGTCAAAGCCAAGATGGCTTACTTGCTAGCAAATTAATAGGACAGTCCTTATATGGGCCTTGACATAGGTAGGCCCCATGCTTCTCCCTGCTCCCTTTTGCCTTTTGGAACCCCCCAGAGTAGATTCATTCAAGACTGTTCAGATATCACCTGCTATATGAGGCTTGCCCTGATCTCCTCAATTGTTAGCACTCCCAAAACCCCACCCAAAATTATTTTGTATATGCGATAATGGCTTAGAGCAAGGTGTACACTTGGTGATACCCTACACCTAACTCATTTAACAGTACTTAGCTGCAAACTCTTAGACTATGGCCCTTCCTACCACAGGCACATCTGGGAAAGGTTTACTTGCCTGTACTACCGTGTTTCCCCGATAATAAGACACTGTCTTATTAATTTTTTTGGACAGAAAAACACCAGAGGGCTTATTTTCAGGGGAGGGCTTATTTTAATGAACATTGACAGCAATTTTAATAAACAGGTAAATGTGAACAAAAAATGTACCTTTATTCAATAATGAATTCAATAAAGAACAGGATGACGTGCTCACTGCTGCAGCTTTGATTGGATACAGCTTGGAGGATGGCGTGCGTTTCACGGGGGAGGGGGGAACGGTGCATACAGAGGGTACCGTAATGTAGCGTGTAGCACAGGGGATCACCTTCACTACAGTAGCAATCTCAATAGGGCTTATTTTCAGGGGAGGGCTTATTTTAGAGGAATCTTACACAGTAAGGGGAGGGCTTATTTTCAGGATAGGTCTTATTATCGGGGAAACACGGTAGTTGGACTCAAAATTTAACCTAGTGGCAAAAAAAGGAAATATCACTCTGAAATATTTTAAAAAGTTATGAAAATCTTGATTTGACTCACTCACACCATGTTTTTGGGAAACCTGCTTTCAGTTAAACTCATTCATAAGACCCAGGTGATTGACTTGTTAGTGGTTACATAATTTATTAAAACTGAGTAAAAAATATAACTGTATAAGAATTGTCACAGCCACATTGATAGATGTTAATAAATAGGTGAGATGGCAGATAATACAGAGGAAAAAGGGGGAAAGGAAGGGAGGGGAAGGGGGAAGAGAGAGGAGGGGGATAGAGAGAAAGGGGGAGAGAGAGAAAAGAGGGGGAGAGGGGAAGAGAGAAAGAGGGGAGGGGGGAAGAGAGAGGGAGTGTGTTACTTATCTGAGTACCTATTTTACCGCAGTGAATTCTGTGAAGCCAGAAAACTCAGATGAAGAACAGAGAGAGACACAGGTATAATAGTGAACAAAACTTTATGTCTACTCCAAGTGGAGGAAGAAGACAGGTATCAACAGAAAAAAGTCTAGGTGTTTACCTTTCATCACCCTTGGCCCCAAGTAAAGGGCAGCACACAGTGGAATGTCTTCTAGACATGGAACCACATAATGACTTTCACACTCTAGTTAAAAACTCAGAGACCTTCAGGGCTCAAACATATATAGAGTTTTAGACAAAGAACAAACTGGCATCAATAGGAGATTGCTTTGTGATCCATAGCAGAAAATAGTAATACAGCTGGAACCAACAAAATGATGGCATTTTCTACACTGACCAATAAAGAGTGAGAAGTGAGGGTCAGGGATGTAGTGAACTTAATTCTTAATTGTGCCAATCTGTCAGGAGCTTGGAGGGAAGGGGATTTGGAGGTGCCACAGAGGTAATACTCAGTCTTATCCTTTGTATACTTGCATCCTTGGGGGCTAAGGTCATACCCATCAAATTAGTTTTCACTGGTCAATAGATTGTAAGTTCCTTAAGAATAGAAACTGTTTTCATTCTTGTCTTTCTATCCCTATCACCTAGAACAGTACCTAGAACATAGCAGGCATTTAGTAAATCCTCATCAAATTGAATTAAATTATATTACTGCCTTATTTGCTCATAAATTCTAAGAAAATATATAAAAACTGAAATGACTAAATCAACTATAAAAAAACAACAACATTATATCCTAGGTAAACAACCTGAATCCAGAGAACTACAATTTACAAATGCAACACAAGGTCTACTTTTGAACCTTTACTTTTTGACCTCTCCCAACAGGACAGACATTCCCTTCAAGTAAGTAATCAATACAGAATTTGATCAGTAACTCCGTTCCATTCCCCATTATTCTCAAACTCAGTGAAAACTTTCAGTACAAGAAGATAACAACTGTGGTTTAAACTAGATTTGTCTCCTGGACTTGACTCCTTCATTTCGATCCAAAGCATCCTGGCCAGGGTTGCTTTACACTCAGTAAAGAGTGTAACAGAAGTCAAGAATTTGTAATCATTTTGGAAGAGAGAAGATGATTTGACACAGTCTGACTAAAAACATGAATTCTGAGACACCTGATTACTAAGGCAACACAATGTGCTAAATATCAAAGGATAGATATACTGGCATTATATGAAGACACACAAGGGGATGGGAGTAGATCAGTTCCAGCAATCAGACCACAGATTCAGTTCAGATCAGCAAGTCTTATTGACTCCTTATGTGGAGTCCAGCATTAGCCATATTTCTTTCAGGGACTCTGGGGCTTTGTTATGGGGTCAGACATTTCAAATGTCACTGACAGCACTTACTTCTTTTTTTTCCCCCTTTTTTTCCATGTTTTTATTTTTTTTAATTAAATTTTATGTTTATTTTTAGTTTACATCATTCATTTCCACAAGATTTTGAGTTACAAATTTTCTCCCCATCTTTCCCATACCTACAACCCCAAAACAACAATCCCACTGAATACCCCCTCCCCCCAATCTGCTCTCTCCTATATCCTCCCCCATCCCTGCTCCAACTTTCCAGTAAGGCAAGATGGATCTCTATGCCCCAGTGCCTGTATATCTTATTTCCCAGTTGCATGTAAAAAAAAAAATTATATATATTTTAAACATTTGATTTTAAAACTTTGAATTCCAGATTATTCCCTTCCTCAGTCATCACTCATCCTTACAGGGAAGATAAGCAATTCAATATAGGTTGTACATGTATAGTTATGCAAAGCATTTCCATAGTAGATATATTGTGAAAGACTGACTGTATTTCCCACCATCCTATCCCACCCCCCATTTGTTCTATTCTCTACTTTGACCCTGTCCCTTTTCAAAAGTGGTTGCTTCCAACTTCCCTCCCCCCCAACCTTCCCTCCCCTCCATCATCTCCCCTCTCATCCCCTTCCCTGATACTCTCCTGTAGGGCGATATACCCTGTTTAGTGTATATGTCATTCACTCCCTAAGCCAAATTCAATGAGTAAGGCTGACTCATTCCCTTTTGCCTTCCTGTTCTTCCCCTCCATTGTAACAGTTTTCCCTTGCCTCTTCTATATTAGATAATTTACCCCATTTTGTCTCTCCCCATCTCCTCTCATTATATTCCTCTCTCATCTCTCAATTTCACCTTTTAAGCATCATCCCTTCCGATTCAATTGGTCCTGTGTCCTCTGTCTATGTATACTTGTATACATATATACACACATTCACATATGTATTCATACGCCCATATACCCTCCTATGTAGACGTATATATGTATGTATACATATATTACATATATGTATGTATACATATATTACATATATATACATTTATATTCCCTTCAACTATTCTCATATTGAGAAAAGTTTCATAAGTTACAATTATCATTTTTCCATGTAGGAATGTAAATAGTTTGACTTTGATAAGTTCCTTATGATTTCTTTTCCCTGTTTACCTTCTCATGCTTCTCTTGCTTCTTGTATCTGAATGTCAAATTTTCTATTCATCTCTGGTTTTTTCATCATGAATGCTTGAAAGTCCTCTATTCCATTGAATGACCATATTTTCCCCTGAAACATGATAATTAGTTTTGCTGGGTAGGTGATTCTTAGTTTTATCCCAGCTCCTTTGACCTCCAGAATATCATATTCCAAGCCCTTCGATCCCTCAATGTAGGAGCTGCCAGATCCTGGGTTATCCTGATTGCACTTCCACAATATTCAAATTGTTTCTTCCTGGCTGCTTGTAATATTTTCTCCTTGATCTGGGAACTCCGGAACCTGGCTATAATATTCCTAGGAGTTTTCTTTTTGAGATCTTTTTCAGGGGGTGATAAGTGGATTCTTTCAACCTCTATTTTGCCCTCTGGTTCTAAAACATAAGGGCAATTTTCCTTGAGAATTTCTTGAAGGATGATTTCTAGGTTCTTCTTTTGATCATGGCTTTCATTTTAAAATTTCATAATTTTAAAATTATCTGTCCTGGATCTATTTTCCAGGTCAGTGGTTTTTCCAACGAGATATTTCACATTGCCCTCTCTATTTTCATTTGTTTGGATCTGTTTAATAGTATCTTGATTTCTCATAAAGTCACTAGCCATCCAGATCCAAGCAGGTTAAAGCAAGAGGGATTACCCCTCAGACTGGTCACTTGGTCCGCCTACAATCTGCAGGGCAGGAGCTCTGAAGCAGCCAAGTGGCTTCAGCTGCCATGCCTTGGCCACTTCTCCCTCCAGGGGGCAGAAGCCTGATCGCACTGGTGGACATCCTGTCCCCAAAGTCCACTGACCTCTCAGTTTGTCTTTGGCATTTATGGGTTGATAATTCTGGAAACCACCACAGCTGCTGGTGATCTACTCTCCCAATGTCCCTCTAGCCAAGGCTGGTTGGGGTGCCCTGAGGCTAAAACCTCTGGCTGACATGAGCCTGGGCTCAGCTCCCAGAGCACTGCCATGGCCCCTTCCTGCTGGCCTGCCAGGCTGTCTTCATCAGGAGGTTAGTTTCTCTCTGTTACTTCGTGGGTTCTGTAACTCTAAAGTTTGTTTAGAGTCTTTTTTTTCTTTATTAAGCAATCAGGGTTAAGTAACTTGCTCAAGGTTACACAGGGGGTTATTTCTGGGTGTGGTGAGGTCTTCTCAACACTGGAGCCGGTGCTCTTACTCACTGTGCTACCTGGCAGCCCCTAGAGTCATTTTTTACATGTATTTGAGGAGGTAGAAGCTAAAGCCAAGCAGAAGTCCTGTTTCTACTCTGCCATCTTGGCTCTGCCCCCAGCACTTCTTTAAGAGAGAAGGTTGGGAAAGAGCTAATGGTAGAATAGTCAACCAAGATGGGTGATCCCTTCAGGGTCTAATCCTAATCTTAACTCTATTATTCTGCACTTTCTATCCCCTCTCCTCTCCAATAAAAAGAAGCCCATGGATGGAAAAGGCAAATTCCTGATCAGCCCACAAAGAAAGAGATACATCTGAGAGTATGGAGGGCAAGGTGGACTCATGGAGCCTGAGCCTAACTCCAGGCAGAGTAAGGCTTGGGAAAGGAGGGAGACCTTCAGTCTCTATTGCAAGGCTATAGTTTCCTGGCAAGACTTCTGTTTTTCCCATCCTGGGAATCTTTTTCTTTCCCTCTAAGATTTTCTCTCCAGAGCCTCTCAAACTTTCCTGTTATTAGGAGGAGATAGGGGCTGGGAATGGGATGGAATGGTGAACTTGGAAATAGGGTCAACTGCTCTTTCTGAATCATGAGACCAAGGACCACTACTCTGGAAGCTCTGGTGTCTTTGAGGGAAGCCAGATCTGTATAACTCTGTGCCAAAAAGAGCTAGGGAAAGGGAACTAAGAAAACTGGTATTCCTACTCTGAGACCAACTCTGTTTCCTCTGCATAATGAGGGGATTGACATAGGTGGTCTCAAAGTTCCTCCTTCCATCTCCATAACTTTGTGAGATCTCAGCTGTATTTGACTCCCTTTTAACTCAATTTCCTTTTCAGTAAAAGCTGAATAAACTTCCTCTGTGAATTTCTCCTTTTGGGGTATCTCAGTTTCTTCTTCTATAAAATTAAATTGTATCAGAAAATTCCCAGTTTTTTCCAAATACAAAATGTCCTCATTCTGCCCTCCCCTTTCAGTCTCTATTTGTTTACTAAAAAGGTCATCTCTGTGAAGAGGTTACCCATAAAGAGGGTTAGGGTTGCTCTGGAGACCCCAAAATACCCAACACACCGAGTCCTGCTGAATGAATTTGACTCGAGTCTTCTCAGCCAAAGAAAAGTAAAGTTTATTAAAAGTTTGCTTGTATTGGACACAGAGTAAGTCTGTGCTAGGTCATTCTATGGCGCTCTCACATACATGGAGACAAGATGGGGTCTTATACACAGAAGGTTGTGGGAACAATCTAGGGATGGTTGAGAGGAGGAGTTTGGAGAGGGTCTCTTCAGGAGAAGTCAGATGAGGTCAATGAGTGATTAAGGGTGGGAAGTTGCTGGAGGCTACCTGGAGACTACAGACAATGGTGGGCTAGGCCAGTTCTAGGGTAGACTGATATAGGCTCATGGGTGGGAAGTCTAGTAACAGAGGTTTGGGCCCAGCTACAATGCAAGGCTTATGGCCTCATGCAAATACCAGAGTTCAAGGGGGGTTCCCAGAGCCTATACCTCAAAGATTCAAGGGGATTCCCAGAGTCTGCACCTCATCAACACAGCCAGCAGCCACTGTTCTCCAAGTAATAGCTTCATTAATCTTAGCACCTAGCTATTGAGCAGTTAGCTACCAAATAGCCTGCTTCCTGGGCTAGGGACATGAGTGGAAAACCTCCCCAGGAGGGGCCTTCTGGTGTCCCAAGGTCTTTCCTCTTTTCCTTCATGGATCAATGTGTGTCTCTCTCTCCTCCAACAAACTGATGTTTGTTTCAGGTTCAAAAATTCCCAGTCCTGATGATGAGGTATGGGCTCTGGGAGCCCCCTGGAGCTTTCCTTGAGTCCTTGAGGTACAGGCTCTGGGAACCTCCCTAGACTTCCCACCCTTGAATTAGCCTAGCCCACCATTGTTTTTTGTATTGACCCTTGAACTGGCCTAGTCCACCATTATTTGTAGGCTCCAGGTGGCTTCCCACCTTTAATCACTCATTAACCTCATTAACTCCTCCTGAAGACCATCCCCAAACTCCTCCTCTAGACCACCCCTAGATTCCTCCCACAAACTTCTGTATATAAGACCCCATCTCACACCATGTGTGTGTGAGCGCCATAGAATGCCACGTGGGAGAGCACCATAGAATAGGGAGAGCGCCAATGAAGAGTTAGAGCACCATAGAATGCCATAGAATAGTGAGATCGCTGTGAGAGCGCCATAGAATGACCTAGCACAGACTTACTCTGTATCTAATGCAAGCAAACTTTTAATAAATTTTACTTTTCTTACCTGAGAAGACTCGAGTCGAATTCATTCAACAGGACCCGGCAGTGTTGGTATTTTGGGGTCTCCAGAGCAACCTTAACCCTCTTAGTGGGTAACCTCTTCACTGACTCTTCCTAACACACTGTTATGGATGCTATGGGGATACAAAAAGGGAGGGAGGGAGAACTTTGTAAAATTACTCCTATTCCCAAGATTGGGGGTGTGGAGATAAAAGAGAAGTGGATAGATAAAAGACTTAAATACATGACAATTAGAGGACAAGAAAAAGTAATCAAAAGAAAGTAATATTAAATAAACTACCCAAGTAACTTTTTTTTTCTTAGTCCAATAAGTTTGAACCATTTCATGCATCTTCAGCAGCTGGAGCATCTCCACCCTTGGTGTTCCTGGTATATATCACTTGTGCTCTGTGCTTGGAAACCAGCTTAATCAGACCTTTACTAAGCAGTTCCTGGAGAGCTGCTCAGGCTAGAGAACCCCGGATCTTCAGTCTCTCTGAGACTACTGCAGGGGTGAAAAGTTTATAGTTGGGGACCTCCTTGCAGAGTTTGTCATATGTTGCTTTGTCAAATAGAACCAGATTGTTGAGCTTGTCTCGAACTTTTCCCTTAGACCACTTCTTCTTCTTAGCCTTGCCCCCAGACTTGTTCACAGGATCTTTGTCCTTCTTGGCCGACTTGCCGGCATCTTTCTTCTTATCGTCCTTGGGAGGCATGGTGAGGCTTCAGGTACTGCTGCTGCTGCCCCAAAGTAACTTTTTGTTGTTTCATACTGTCAGCCTCTTCATAACCCCATTTGGGGTTTTGGATACCACATTTTCTTCTCCTGCTCATTTTACCTATGAGGAAACTGAGGCAAACAGGTTAAGTGACTTGTCTAAGGTCACACAGCTAATATATGTCTGAGGCCAGATTTGAACTCATGAGCCCAGCATACTGTGCCACCTAGCTTCTCTACCAGTGAGTACATCTAATTAAATGCCAAAATTGTAAAAAAGTAAAAAAGGAAACAAGAAGTGCTTATTCCTATCTTTATTTTAGATTGTTTTCCTCTCTTCTTATGTAAACCCTACTTATCTTTTAAGGACCAGCTCAAGACACATTTCTTTCATGGATCTTAATGAGCCTTAATGATGAGGTCCAGGCTCTAGGAACCCCTTTGAACTCTGATTGAATCTTCCCATTAGATTTTGGCATTTGCCTGAGGCCATAAGCCTCATTGCGGCTGAGCCCAAACCTCTGTTACTAGCCTAGCCCTCCATTATCCAGCTAGTCCCCACCCTTGATCCTCAACTGTTACACTTTTGAACTGGCCTAGCCTCCAGCAACTTCATTCATTTACTGGAGTCTGACCTCATTGACTCCCTGTGAAGACCTTCTCCAAACTCCTCCTCTAGACCACCCCTAGATTCCTCCCACAACCTTTCTGTATATAAGACCCCATCTTGCCTCCATGTGGGGTGAGAGCACCATAGAACTACCTAGCACAGACTTACTCTGTGTCATATGATTCTGGGCAACTTATAGATCGAGAGGCTCCTTAACAGTCTGCCCAATATGGTGAACTTTAACTTTACTTTTCTTTGGCTGAGAGAAGACTTGAGTTGAATTCATTCTACCAGACCCAGTGTGTTGGTATTTTAGGGTCTCATGCACCCCTAACCCTATACCTCCTCATTTTATGATGACCCTCTTCACTTTGACCTTTGACACAAAGACAAGGGAATGACTGAGACAGTGTGATAAAAAATATAATTTTCACCAAGAAGCAGTGGGGTAGAGTGATGAATCCAAATCCAGAAGACTTGGGTTCAACCACGGGTTCAACTTCTGCTTACAAGTTACATGACTTTGGTCAAGTCACACACTATCTCTGGACCTCAGTTTCCTCCCATGTAAAATTAGAAAATTGGACTAGTTGATTTTTGAGATCCCTTCCAGCTTTAAATTGTGCTAATGCTGTGATCTAATAACAAAGAATCACAACAGCAAAATCTCTCAGATGTTCTTCTTGCCCAAGGCTTTGTACAGTTTGTCAGTGTGGTCTGACACATTGAGACTCTCGAGGGAGAGGGAAGATTTGCAATGCAGAAGAAATATATTCACTCCCTGAGAGGGCAAGATATACAGACACACCCAACCCATACCACAAGTCTAACATTAAGGAACTACTGTGTGCCCAAGGGAATTGGAGACTGTTCCCACTTTCCTTTTTCCACTAAAGGGGTCTTTCACTGGTCCAGACCCCGTTTATCCCCCATTGGGCCATATCCAGTGGTCCTGATCTATTTCTTACCAGTGGACCCAGAATGCTCTGGAGGAGAGACTGGGGCTGGTGACTTTACATGCCTCACTTAAATCCAATTTACTTGCAAGCCAAGACTTTGCTTCCTCTTTGTGAAAGAAGGACAAACAACAGCCCTGGGGGAAACCCAAGCTCTAAGGAGAGGTTAGGTTTCCTTTTCTTCTGTGCTTGAGTTCATTAAACCCCAGCTTCAGAGCCCTGGGGAAAACCTGTTTCAAACTTAGGTGCTGAATCATAGAGTGTAGTGGAATAAGTATTAAATGTATGGAACCGGTATTTTTTTTTTAATTTTGATTTTTTTTGATAACGTCTCATTCTTTTTTTTTAATATTTATTTAAATTTTTTCCTTTTTCCAAATGCCTTATTACTTCTGATTTACATCACTCATTTCCACCAGATTTTGAGTTACAAATTTTCTCCCTGTTTTTCTCTACCCACCATATCAAAATAGCAGCCCCATAGGATAATTTTCTCCCATACCCCTTTTGACTTTTCCAGTAGGGCATGGTGGATCTCTATGTCCCAGTGCCTGTATATCTTATTTCCCAATTACATGTAAAATAGTATTAATAATAGTGTGCATATATATATACAAATATATATATATATATATTTTAAGTATTTGATTTTAAAACTTTGAATTCCAGATTCATTCCCTTTCTCCCTTGTTACCCACCCTTACTGGGAAGATAAGCAGTTCAGTATGGGTTGTACATGTGTAGCTAATGCAAAACAATAACATGGTAGATATATTATAAAAGACTGACTATATTTCCTTCCCTCCTATCCCACCTCCCACTTGTTCTATTCTCTACTTTGATCCCTTCCCTTTTCAAAAGTGGATGCTTCCAAATTCCCTCCCCCCCCCCCAGCCTGCCCTCCCTTCCATCATCCCCCCTCTGCTCCCCTTCCCCGATACTCTCCTGTAGGGTGAGATACCCTATTTAGTGGGTATGTCATTCCCTCCCCAAGCCAAATTCAATGAGAATAAGGTTGACCCATTCCCTTTTGCCTTCCTATTCTTCCCCTCCATTGTAACCATTTTCCCTTGCCTCTTTATGAGATAGTTTACCCCATTCTGTCTCTCCCCATCTCTTCTCACTATATTCCTCTCTCAGCTCTTAATTTCACCTTTTAAGTATCATTCCTTCCTATTAAATTGGTCCTGTACCCTCTGTCTATGTACACCTGTAAACATATACACACACCTTCACATATGTATTCATATGCCCATATACCCTCATATATAGACATATATATATATATATATATATATATATATATATATATATATTTCTATTCCCTTCAACTATTTTCATGCTGACAAAAGTTTCATCAGTTAAAATTATTGTTTTTCCATGTAGGAATGTTAATAGTTCAACTTTGTTAAGTTCCTTATGATTTCTTTTCCCTGTTTAGCTTCTCATGCTTCTCTTGCTTCTTATATCTGAATGTCAAATTTTCTATTCAACTCTGGTTTTTTCATCAAGAATGCTTGAAAGTCCTCTATTCCACTGAATGACCATATTTTCCCCTGAAACATAATACTCAGTTTCGCTGGGTAGGTGATTCTTGGTTTTAATCCCAGCTCCTTTGACCTCCAGAATATCATATTCCAAACCCTTCTATCCCTCAGTGTAGAAGCTGCCAGATCCTGGGTTATCCTGATTGCGTTTCCATAATATTCAAATTGTTTCTTCCTGGCTGCTTGTAATATTTTCTCCTTGATCTGGGAACTCCAGAACCTGGCTATAATATTCCTAGGATTTTTCTTTTTGGTGATCTTTTCCAGGAGGTGATTGGTGGGTTCTTTCAACCTCTATTTTGCCCTTTGGTTCTAAAGCATCAGGGCAATTTTCTTTGAGAACTTCCTGGAGGATGATTTCTAGGTTTTTACTTTGATCATGGCTTTCAGGTAGTCCAATAATTTTAAAATTATCTGTCCTGGATCTATTTTCCAGGTCAGTGGTTTTTCCCATGAGATATTTCACATTGCCTTCTATTCTTTCATTTGTTTGGATCTGTTTAACAGCATCTTGATTTCTCATAAAGTCATTAGCTTCCATTTGCTCCAATCTAATGCTGAAGCAATGGTTCTCTTCAGTGAGCTTTTGAGATTCTTTTTCCATCTGGCAAATTGGGCTTTTTAAGGCATTCTTCTCCTCTTTGGCTTTTTGAGCTTCTTTTGCCATTTGAGTTAACTCTATTTTTTAAGGTGTTATTTTCCTCAGTCAGGCTGTTGGCTCTAATTTCCTAATTTTCTTGCATCATTCTCATTTCTCTTCCCAATTTTTCCTCCATTTCTCTCATCTGTTTCTTAAGGTCCTCTATGGCCTGTAACCAGCTTGTATTTTCCTTTGAAGCTTTTGGTGCAGGAGTTCTGACTTCACTGTCTTCTTCTTGTTCCATGCTTTGCTTTTTGTCCCCAAAATAGGAATCTAATGTTGAAATCTTCTGTCTGCTTTGTTTCCTTTGCCTGGTCATGTTGTCCCTCAGTCACTTGACCCCTGGGCTTTTTGCCACAGTAGGACTCTGCCACCAGACAGGGGAGCTTTCATCCCAAACGCTGGGGTTTTCTCAGCTGCTGGAGGTATTAGATGGGTGCCTTCTCTGAGGCCTCCACACACTCTGGCAAGCTGGACACACACCCCAGGACCTCCACCCTAGACTGCAATCCAGATCCAAGCAAATTAAAGCAAGAGCAATTACCCCTCAGACTGGTGCTTGGTCCCCCTACACTCTGCAGGCCAGGAGCTGAAGCTGCCATGTGGGGCTGGCTGGCTGTGCCGATGTCTCAGCAGCTTCTTGCCCTGGGGGCAAAAGCCAGTGTGCTTCCTCTCACTGGGTCCCAAAGTCCAGACTGCACTGACCTCTCACTTTGTCCTTCGAATCTATGTGTTGATAATTCTGGAAATGGCCACAGCTGCTGCTGATCTGGAGTCCCTTAGGCCAGCAGCTGGTCAGGCCTGCCCTGGGGCTAAAACCTCTGGCTCACAAGGGCCTAGGCTCAGATCCCCGGCTGCGATGGCCAATTCCTGCTGGCTTGCTGGGCTGTCCTCAGTGGGAGGTTAGCTTCTCTGTGTCATTTTGTGGGTTCTGCAGCTCCAAAGTTTGTTCAGAGTCCCCTTTTTACATTGATTGGGGAAGGTGGAAGCCGGAGCCCTGTGGAGGTCATGCTTCTACTCCGCCATCTTGACTCCACCCCCCTGTATTTATTTTCTATACACGAAAGAAATGAAAAAGGACACCGAAGACCCACAGAGTACAATGATGAAAAGACTTAAAATAGGATTTCAGTAACAACTTATAATAGTGATAATCTTTTTGGAATATAAGTCATTCTGTGGTCACACTGAATTCCACATTTCACCTCAGCTCTGCACCTAAACAATTCTCCATTTCGCTTTGTCTTTGTACCATCTAAGGAAAGTCCATATCTTCTGATAAAACAAGCTGTGCTTGGGCCAGTCCTCTTGTTGGTAGCAGTCTTCTCCAGAAACATTGGAACAGTGGTTGGAGACCCCTTGCTACCAGGCAGTTCCAACCAAAAAGACATAGAACATTTGGACCTCTTGAACTTAAAATGGTGCCTCTAAGCTTGGACATGAAGCTTTTATAGGCTACACATGTGCATTAAATACTATGTGCTCACTGCTGCATGGCCTCTGGAGTGGGATAGAAGGCAAACTCACCTTCTAACACCCTGTGCCCTCCCCCCCCCCCCCCAAAGCACCTTGAAATACTGCTGGCAGGATCTCTATCTGGAAGAGGAAAGAGCACTGAGTGTGGGGTCACTTCCTTTAAATATTCATCGAGTCTTTAGCTCTTCCTTCTTAGTGGCCAGTGAGGGGATGGGGTTGTCATGATAGTACAAATAGTAAGGTCTGTGGGAATGGTAGGCAGCAGCTGTAGCCAATATCCCTGAGGGGGGGTGGGGGGGGAGGGGGAAGCAAGTTGAACTGCCTTCAATCTTTGACCTTTCAAATATTTCCTCCACATTTCAGACCAATTACTTCAAGTAGGTTTAGGTTTGTAGGCATGGATATTTCCTCCACCAAAGCACATTGCAACTCTTTTTCAGTGAATGAGCTTTAAAGAGTTAATGTGGTTGAAAATGTCTTCATCCTGTGGCCAGTCATGTGATTAGCCCCTCAGAATTTAACTTGCCTGGGACTTACCCAACAGACATGCAATAGTCTATTACCAGACCCATATTTGAAGCCTTTCCAATATGATATCTTTTGAGAACCTATGTTCAGAGTCTGTCAGAGTCAATAAACATTTCTTAAGCACCTACTGTATACCAGGCACTGTGCTAAGTGCTAGGAACACAGAGAGGCATAAGACAATCCCTGCCCTGAAGAAGCTCACAATCTGGGTGTGTGTGTTGAGGAGTGGGCAACATACAAAAAGAAGCTGAAAATTCGGGTCGAGGAGAAGCTGCTCAGGGGCATGAGTCCTGCTGGGAAACTATCTGAGGAGACATGAATTACACAGCCGAATTCATCTTGCAGAATGATGGTTTTGGAGATCAAGAAAGCAGGCTGGAAGAGAGTTACCTTCGTGACATGTGGCGGCATTAACACTTTCAGCAGCATCATAGCTAGATTAACTTTCCTCACATACTGCTTTCATTATGTTATCTGCCTGCTTAAAAACCTTAAGTGGTTCTCATTGCCTGTAGGATAAAATCCAAACTCCTAATTCTTATATTGTGATAGTTAAAATCTTCCACAATATAGTTTCAGCTTTTCAGTCTTAAGTTCTGTAATTCTTCAATATGAATAGGCTACTGCAACTGAATAGGTCTACTCACTATTCCTGAAATATACCCTTGCACCTTCCTACCTCCTAGGCTTCACTCACTTAGAGCAAGAGCTCTTAAGGTATAATCTATGAACTTAAAAAAATTATATATACATATATATGTATATATACACACACACATATATATATACACATATTTATCTTGATAACTGCATTTCAATAAAATTGGTTTACTTCTTTGTTGTTGTTCAGGCACATCCAACTCTTTGTGACCCCACTTGGGGTTTTCTTGGCAAAGATACTGGAATGGTTTGTTATTTTCTTCTCTAGCCAGGGTCACACAGACAGTAAGTGTCTGAGGTCAAATTTGAACTCAGGGAGGTGAGTCTTCCTAAAGTCTGGTGCTTTATCCACTGTGCCACCTAGTTGTCCAGTTTACTTCATAATACTATTATTTTATATTGTGCATTTTAAAACATTATTTGAGAAGAGATCTATAAGGTCTTCAGGTGACTAAAGGGACCTAAGACAAAAAAGGCAAAGAACTCTATCTCTTCTTTGCTCTACCCATGTAAATGCTATTCTCTCTGGCAGGTTCAAATATAAACTCTGCTCCCTCAGTGAAACTTCCTGACCATCCTAAGGTACTTTTCTGTCTCTTCGAACAAATAATATCATATTTATTTGACATTAGACTCATTTGACACATAATTTAATACTTAGTATTGCTTGTTCCCTTTTTGTGGTTCCCTAACTAAGTATTAATCCTCAAGAACAGGGGATATATTTTATATATTTCTGTGAACCCCTCTTGGTTAACATAGTGTTTTACTCATAGCATACACTCAATATGTATTATTCATTGGCTGATGTCTTTCTGCTCAATCTCTCTGTTTAGTTCTTGAGTAGTGATTTGGTACAGTTCTCCAGACTCAGCTGAACTTTGTGATTTTAATAGTGATGGTAGCAGTGACCCTGGGTAAGTCACTTCACTCTGTTTGCCTCAGTTCCTCATCATAAAATGAGCTGGAGAAGGAAATGGCAAACTACTCGAATATCTCTGCCAAGAAAACCCCAAATGGGGTCCCAGAGTCAGAACCAACTGAAATGACATAACAACAACTACACTCTCAGTAATAACCAGTGACATTTGCAGGTCTTGGTCAGTAGCAGCTTTAAGAACTTATATTCATGTGGGTTTTATATTGTAATGTAGCTGCCATTTTCTTGATGTGGGTGTCTTTTTTTCCCTTATGACATAGACAAATGTTGATGTTTACTACAAGTTGCTACATTAGTTGCTAATTAAGTTGCTAGTTGCTTCAGCCAAAATTTGTTGTATTGAATCCAAGAAAAGAATGGCAGCTTTATCAAAAATAAAATTTAAAAAAAGAAAAGTTGTATATTAAAGAGAACTGGGAACCTACATGCTAGGAGACAGGAATCCTTCCCACTTGGATTCCTGATAAACATAAAACAACTTTACCCTTGTTAGGTCTGTGCTTGAAAGCCCCTATGCAAATGAAGGGGGAGAAACACCCTGTTTTTGTCTGCAAGGTTCTAGGGAAAGCTATGCAAATAAGCATTTGGTACAATGGAAAGGGCCAGCTGGGTGGTGAAGTGGCTAGAGGTGGGCTTGAAATCAGGAAGCCTCATCTTCATGGATTCAAATCTGTTCTCAGACACTAGCTGTGTGACCCTGGGCAAGTCACTTAACCCTCAGTTTATTTTCCTCAGTTTCTTCATCTGTAAAATGAGCTTGAGAAGGAAATGGCAAAGCACTCCAGGTTCTTTGCTAAGAAATCCCAAATAGGGTCACAAAGAGTTGGACATGATTAAAAAACTGAACAGTAACAACACAATGGAAAGGGCACTGATCTAGAGTCAGAGCAGGGTTTCAAGTCCTACTTTGGCTACTACTTAAATGACTTAACAAGTCATTAAACCTTCATTGGTCTCAGTTTCTTTATCTGTAAAATGAGGAAGTTGGATTGGATGACTGCTAAAGTCCCTTGTAGCTCTCTCTTTCTATAGGTGACTTTGTGATAGGAGACACTGTTCTAAATTCACACTAAAATATATCTGTTACAACATTTTACTTCCACAGGGCAAATTGCTCCATTGGGGAGTTTAGGGCCTTTTCATAAAGGGTCTAGGAATCTGGCATTGTTGTTCATCCTTAATTTTTCCAAGAGGTCCAGTGATATCAAAGGATGATGTCTTGACTCATGCTTGATTTCGTCTTCAATGAGGCAGAGTTGCACAAAGTTGTGAGCTTCACTCTCTCTTCCAGAATCATCAAAATCCAGTGGCAGTGCAAAAGTCAGGACAATTGGTGATTGTCTGACCAAGCTCTAAGAACTCCTCAGCACCTGCTTCAGCCACCTTCAGGGTCATGGGAACAAATTGTTCTCATCTTCCCATTGCTGGGGTAGCAGAAGGTCTTCACATGCTGGGAATAGACATCTCCTAATTCACCAACAAGTCTGAGGCCTTTTGGTTACTCTCAACCTGGTTTAGCCCATCTGACAACATGGTTTTACTAGTGAGGCTGCTGTGCACACTTCTTGGAGCCACAGATGAGAGTTGGGGGCCAGATGGACACCAAAGGTGGATGAGCAGCCCTGAAAAGGACTTGGCAAGCCCTCACACCAGAGGTGTCAGTCTGGCATTAGGAATCATTCAACACCCCCAGTCATGTCATTACCCTCATCCCTTTCCCCACAGACTTCATCCCAACCAGGCTCTATACTCCTGGCAAAGAATGAGAACTGAATTATACTCAGTACACAACACTCCAAAATAAAGAGCCCAAGTAACACTCATTTTATTCCTTGTACCAGGTCTATGCTAGAAGTTCTGTTGCAGCACCTTCTGTTGATCAAAGGCTACTAGATGGCATAGTACATAGAGTGCCAGACTTGGGCTCAGAAAGCTTTGAGTTTGAATCCTGGCTCAAATACTTGCTGTTTTATCTCTCAGCCTCAGTTTCCTCACCTATAAAGTAAGGATAATAATAGCACCTTTTTTGCCGAACTAATGTGAGTATCAAATGAAATAATATTCATAAAGTGATTTACAAAGCTTAATGTTAGCTATTATTTATAATTTGATTTATGTGATAATGATTTATATGAAATTTAAATGATTTGTATATTATATATTTTATATGATATATAATTATATATTAAATACAAAATTATTTATATGAAATGTAATGAAATATGAAAAATAATGATTTATATGAAATAACTTGAGAATTAGTTAATAGGGAAATCTCAATTTCCCATGTTGAAAGAAAAAAACCTTTTTTTAAGGCCAAAACATATAAAGCTGAGAGCATTGATATAGCTGGAGTATTTTTATCAGATAGTTGAGAATTCCACATTAATAATGTTTAATTTTGGCCAGTATTAGGAAAGAGGAAATTCTAGAAATGGGAAATAGCCAGTGAAAATGTTCAGATTTGGGAGGAGTATCATATTAAAAAAAGAGCAAAATTTTGCTCCCCTCCATTTACTCTGTGGAGGGAAGTAGAGTCCAGGTTATAAAGAATGTAAAAAACTAAACAGAGGGCTTAATATTTGACCCTGGAGGTAATAGGTAGCCACTGGAGTTTATTGAATGGGGTTGGGGGTTGGGAGGGTGTATATATGTGACATGACCAGATCTATTCAAAGGAAGATCAATGTGACAGCTGAGTGGAGATGAACTGGAGTAGGAAGAGACTTGAGACAGGGAGACCACCCAGATGGCTATTGCAATAGTCTAGTTGTGAGGGCTTGGACCAGAACCATGGTGGTGTCAGAGGGAAAGAAAGGGTCACATATGAGAAATATTTAGAAGGTAGAATTGATAGGACTTGGCAAATGATTTGGATATGGAGGTTGAGATGGAATGTGGAATGAGGAGTTGAGGATGTCATCTAGGTTGCAAACTTACATGACTTGGGAGGATGGTGGTACCCTCAACAGAAAGTTAGGAAGAGAGAAGATTGGGGGAAAAAGCATGATTTCATTTTTTGGACATGTAGAGTTTAGATGTCAGCAGAACAACTAATTCAAGATGTCTAGTAGGCTGTTGGAGATATGAAACTAGAGATGATGAGAGAGATTTAGGGTGAATAAATAGATCTGAGAATCATTATCCTAGAAATAATTGAATCCATGGGAGCTGATGAGATTATCAAATGCAATAGTATAGAGGGAGAGGAGAAAAGGGAGCAAGACAGAGCTTTAAGGGACTAGTGGATAATGGGACCAACAGGGATAATCCAGCAAAGGAGACTGGAAGGAATGATCAGACAGGTAGGAAAAATAGGAGATGGAAGTGTCAGAAAAAAGTGGAAAAGAAAGTATCAAAGAGAAGAGGGGGATTAATGATGCAGAGGGGTCAAGATTGATAAAGAGCTAGCAAGTACCTTGTATTTTGGAAAGACTATTTCCTGTTATTAATAAAAATAAGACAAAAGAAGAGGACTAATTTTGAAGGGAAATATTGAGAAAAGAGACTTTAATCAGTACCAGATGTGAAATGAATGGAGTTTCCAGACAAGTGATGTAGTCAATTATTGTAATATTAAATGTTTGAAGTGACATGGGCTGTGATATTGGCCAGAATATTGGAAATAGTTACATATGTCTTTATGCTTATTATTTCTTTCACTTACTGTGTATGTTCTATAATTTAATTTAATATTTAATAATAAATGAGTAATTATTATTGAGAAAGGAACTTTATCCATTCTATTTCATTTAAGTAATTAATATTTAGTGAATGGAATAAGGGCTTGAGTGAATTAATTAAAATATTATGTTTATTAATGTGAAATAAATTATCAGGAGCTCAAGATGATTTCATTGAATATATAGGAGAGAGTCAAATGGAAGTCTGAAGTTGGGTAACCTACAGGTGAGAAGTTGACCAGATTCTGTATAATCTGTTATACTTAAAAATTAATTCACATTGACATAAAAGAAAACTATTGACCACCTAATTTCCCTGAATTGATGTGTTGAGTGTTTGTTTCACTTTCTTTAAAAGCTCCTCTTATTAAGTCTAGAGGTAGGTAGGTCTTCCTCTTCACATCCCACAGGTTCAGATCTGGCCCAGTTGTGCTGAGGCTCTGGACTTCTACCTGTGCTACTACAAGAGACATAAAGCAAATTCGGCCACGAATTCCTGAAGTTTGAGTTCAGGCTGGATGGAAAACTGAGGTATGCCAACCACAACCATTACAGAAATGGTCTCATGATCAGAAAAAAGGCATATGTCCATAAGAATGTGATGGAGGAACTGAAGAGACTCGTTGACCACAGTGAGATAACAAAAGAACATGATTTTTAAAAAAAATTTTTCTTTATTAATTTGTTTGTTTACTTTTAGTTTACAAGATTCAGTTCCACAATTCCTTAAGTTTCAAATTTTCTCCCCCCACCTTACTCCCCCTCCCCCCCATGGTGGCAAATAGTATCTGCAAATACTTTCACATTAGACATTAGTCAGATTATAAAGAAGGATTGTATCAGATGGAAGGAACAATGGGAAAGAGGAAACAAAACCAAACCAGAAAAAGAAAGAGAGCAGGTAGTTTGCTTCAATCTGCATTGAGACTTTGTTCTTTCTAGTTCTTTCTCTGAATGTAGACATCTCTTTCCATCATGAGTCTTTTGGAGTTGACTTATAACCCTGCATTGCTAAGAAGAGTCTAGTCTATCAAAGTTGGTCGTCACAATAAGTTGTATCTGTAATTGTGTACAAATTTCTCCTGGTTTTTCCAGAAGATGATGTTTTGTGGCCTCCATCTGACAGGGTGGGCTGGCCAGGAGCTTAAAGTTGTGATTGGAGACAAACACATTTCTTTTATCATATCCAAAATTGGCTCCCTTATTAATATAAACCAATCCAAGGATCTAGAAAGTTTGCAATTGTTTTATTACCTGGTTCAGGATCTAAAATGTTTAGTCCTCAGTCTTATTGGTTTGTATTTCAAGATTAAGCCTATTTAGGAAGGTTATTTGTTGTTGTTGTTTAACTTTTTGTGTATACTTAGGTGGTAGCATTTTTTTTCATTCTCAATGTCAGGAAACTTGTGTAAGCTAGGAAAACATTTTTTATCTGCTGTATGATTGTCTTTAATAAATATGCGGGAAAAATAATATATAAGCTTTCTTTCTTCAGTGGCATCCAAGGGTTGGTCCTTCCCCTTCCCGCCCCAGATTTCACTGAGAAAAAAAAAAAATCTCCTGTTTACTGGAAATTTTTCTCAATCTTGCATCATTCCTAGTAATCAAAGAAGTCAGTGGCCATGGGTTTTCTTCAGGGGATAGAAGAGGCAGTAAGTGAATAATTTAGACAATTTATGAGAGGAGCTCCTTTGTAAGGGATGGATCAGGATGGGAAATTAAGATATCAGTTGCCCACTTTGTCCATGTTTCTGTGGCTTATCTCTTTTTTTAAGCCCCCTACTCCATGAATTTATGAGTCTTTCTGACTCAGTCCCTTGAACTTTAATCACCACCTGTGGAACCCCCAGCCTTCCCTTGCACCTTCATATGGCTTGATCAAGGAGGATTCCTCAGAGTAAAAGTCTGCTCAGTTGCCAAAGCTACTTCTGGCACCCTGAGTCTTTCTGGCTATACTTCCTAACCCTCCAAACAGGGAGGGGCTTAATTTGCTTTCTTCAAGCCACATCAAGAGATAGTCTTGATCACCCTAGTTGTTAACCTTCCTTGTCTACTGATAATACTTTGTATTATTTCGTATTTGTTTATCTGTGCATATACTGTGTTCAGCTAGATGGATAGAGCCCTGGACCTAGAATTAGGAATAGAGTTCAAACCTAGTCTCAAGCATTTACTAACTGTGTGACTTGGGAAAGTCACTTAACCTCAGTGTGCCTCAGTTTCCTCATCTGTAAAATAGGGATAATAAAAATGCCTAACTTGCAGGGTTGTGGTGAGGATCAAATGAGATCATATTTGTAAATGGCTTAGTACAATGCTGAGCACATAGTAGGTACCCAACCAATGCTTGTCTCCTTCCCCTCAGAAAACTAGTTGGGGACAAGGAATATTTCATTATTGTCTTTGTCCTTTGGCGCCTAGTACAGTACCTTGCTCATAATAGACATTTAAGAAATGCTTGTCGAATTGCATAAGAGCAACATTAATAGCAAACCTTTATAGTGGGCCTCCACTTGGGATCATAGATTAGATGATTTCCTTTTGGAAGAGATGTTAGAGAGAATATAGTCTAACTCTTTTACTTTATAGATGAGGAAACTGTGGTCCTGTTTATGACTTATCTAAGGTCATTGTTGTTCAGTAGTTTTCAATGGAATCCAAGTCCTTGTGACCCCATTTTTGGGGTTTTCTTGGCAGAGATACTGGAGTGATTTGCCATTTCCTTCTCCAGCTCATTTTATAGAAAAGAAAACTGAGGTAAATAGGTTAAATGAGTTGCCCAGGACCATACAGCTATTAAATGTCGGAGGTCAGATTTTAACTCAGAAAGATGTCTTCCTGATTCCAAGTCCAGCACTCTATCCATTGTGCCACCTAGCTATCTGTCCCTTTTCTGAGGTTACATATCTAATAAGTGGTGGGGCCAGTATTCAAACCCAAATCCTCTGAATCCAGATCAAGTATTATTTCCACTGTACTGTAAGTATTACTAATTCCTGGGTGGAAAAAACATAGAAATGCATATGTTTACTATCTTCTTCTTTTCTACCAAATTGTATACATTGGTTTGTCTTCTGACTACAGACAGAAAAGATGAACAGCCAAAAAGCCTGTCAGCTTGATTTCATAGACTGTGGAGAGGGTCCTCTAAACTCTTCAAGTTAATCAGGGCATTTAAGTGGTTGAGGGACTCCCTGGATCTTCCACTCTTATAATTTTTTCTCCAGTTAAATATTTTCTGTCCTAATCAACAAAACCAGCGTGTCTTAGAGTACACTGACTGGTCCTTATCCTTACCCTATAGTTCTCTGGGGCTTGTGGAAGTTCCAAGAGTTCTCATATTGATTGCTTTTCCTAAAACAGTTTTAGCAGTTTCTAAATTTTTTTGGGGACCCCAAGGAGTTTTTGCTTATGTGGGCTATACCTATAGCAAATGTGTCAAACATCTGGTCAGCTATCTGTATAGCTGTTCTCCAGTGCTGCCAGAACCAGATTAAAATGTAATTGGGAAGTATTTAGCAAAATAAATTTAAAATACAGTAGAACATAGATAATGCTCATTTGTTTTCTAAGTCAATATGCTACCAGCTGGAATCCTTATGCACAGTTTAGGGAGTTTGAGTTTGACAACATTAATTTATATTTACTATTTTAGATATTAAAATCTAATTATTATTATTAAAAAATAGTTCTGACCTCACAGACCCCCTGAAAAGATTTCCAGACACTTTGAGAACTTCTGTTGTCAACTGAGAGTCCCAGGATGTCTATCAGACCCAATTCTTAGACAATTCGCCAAATTAATAATCTTTTGTGAGAGACCAGACCCATTGCTACTCAACGTAGAAATTATACCAACATGCATGTGTATTCAACTAATGAAAATCATAGCTCCCCTTGAAATTAATAATCTTTTGTGAGAGACCAGACCCATTGCTACTCAACGTAGAAATTATACCAACATGCATGTGTATTCAACTAATGAAAATCATAGCTCCCCTTGGTGCTGATAAGGGCCTATCCCAAACCATTTAGAAAAATTAGAAAACAAAATTAATAAAAGTAAAATAAGCAATTAATCATAGAGGAAAATAATAAGGAAAGACCAAGTTTCTCTTCTCAGAAGAAAAGCACTCAGGTGAACTTCAAAGACGTATCTGTGTAATCATACATTCTTAGTGGGTCTCTCTTAAAGTGTTCTAATTTCTATCATAAGAGAACAAACAGTCCAAGTCTTCTCCAAAAATAAATCTCCTGTCTATAAGATGTACTACTTGTTCCTTGCTAAGGCAAAGAAATCTAGCTCCAAAACAATCCCCAAAATAAAATAGAATAAAATAAAATATGATGAATTCCCAAAATGTATAGGACTCTTCCTAAAAGGGATTTGGTACTTGAGATGGATTAGAAGGTGACCCTTCACCCTCAAAGTTGACCCAAACTGAAAAATCAGTTTCCCTGATGGATTCTTGCAGCACATGTGGCAACCAGAGATCCCAGACAATTTATCCAATGGATTCCTGGAGTTCAAAAGATGATCCAAAATGTAGACCCAGATGAATTGTTCTCACTCATGCCATGATGGGGCAAAATAAGCTACCTAAAAGAAAAAGAAAAAAAAGCTTAGATGAGTTCCCCAATATATGGGGAGATTGAGTGCTTAAAGTTAACTGGAATTCAACTCCTCTGATTCAAAATGAGTACCTAAGAAATAATTCATATCCCAGGCTCCCCAAATCCTCTGGCTCACATATGCCAGAGGTTTAATCTTGGGAGCTGATCCTGGGGAGTAATTTTCTATTCTGGGATTATTACTTCCACCTAGAATTACTTTAGAAAAATTATCTTAAATAAAGGTATAGCTTTTATCTAGTTTTGCCTAAATGTGGATAAAGGTTATCCTCAGGTACTATATAAACAATCAATAAACAGCCTACATTTCTCCCCACAGAAAATACAAGCAATGCAAAGGACACAGAAACAAATGGGAAATACATAAATCATTCAAACATATCCATAGACATCCCATGGAAGGTAATCTCATTTGGGAGATGCTAAACAAGTAATCCGTTTTCTCTGCCCTGTATTGTTTGAATCAATGTAAATGTGTAAAGTGGCAAAGTCCAGATCCCGTGTTTCTTCAAGTCATTGGCATCTTATACTGAACTTCTAGTCTCATTGTCCATGTGGGCCTTTATTTTTCCAAAAGGTAATCTTGTCTGGGAAAATTATCTCTAGAAGATCAAGTTTCTCTTGAATTTAGGAACTCTTGAATTTGAGCTTATCCTCGAGGTAACCCAGAGCTAATTCAGTTCTACCCAAGAAGTCTCCCTTCTCTGTCTAGGAGGCAAGATCCCAGGTTTTTGTCACATAGATCTTAATCTCACCCTACTTGCTCTACTTAGGTCATTGGGCTTCATGAGAATTGTCCATCAACTTTGCTTTTGGGCTGAGAGATCTATCTCATCAATCTTATGTGCTTCTGTAGGAACTTAATTACCCCTAGGAAGTCATCTCTTGGGCTGCAAAAATCCTCTTCAGGTTTCTGGGGTCTCCAATCTATGTTGAGAAAGCTGTAGACAAGCACAAGTAGTTCCCATGTTCCCCTCCTCTAGGCAGCTCTTACTAGTTCCAGAGGGAAGATAATTGGTCATGAAATCACATGCTCCCTCTCCACACCACCCTAAATAGAATACAGACCTGATCTACTGTGAACCACTGTCTTCTAACAGGGAAGAGGTCAAAAGACAAAAAGAGAAGTAAAAAAAAATTGGTCTCTCCATTCATTTTTGTAGACCACGAGCAAATGCAACTTTTCCAGTAAAATTCTTTTCCCCTAAATAAGGAAACTGAGGCTGAGGTAGAACCTTTCCTGAAGTTACAAAGCTAGTAAGTGTTTGAGGCTGAATTTGAACTCAGCTCTTCCTGACCCAAGTCCAATATTCTATCCATTGTTACCACCATATACATTAATAAAATGTCTGGGACAGACTTGAAGTCTATAAAGAAAGCACTAAAGCTTTGAGAGAGAGAGAGAGAGAGAGAGAGAGAGAGAGAGAGAGAGAGATGATAGAATTCCTTCACCTAACTCTGATGACTACAGTCTGGTCTTTCAATCAACTGTCAGAATGGTTTCCTCACAACTACCCTGATTCCATCCTTGCATCTCTGGGGAACAGAACAGAACAGTTGATTACATACGTGTTTCACTGACTTGAAGCTTTTAATCTTCTCTAAAACAAGCAACTGAAGTTATTAATTCACCCTTTTTCATGTTTTCCCGAAAACTTGGAAAGGCCCTTTGAGATCATTTAGTTCAACCCCTGCATCTTACAAAGGAGAAAATTAACGTCAAAGAACCAGTCAGTCCCTGGCTGGTATATGCTGGGGTATACTATACACCCTGGGTATTTTGGGTTGGCATCAGGCACTTCAGGGACACTTGTTAGTTTGTCTGTTATGCAATGCAGAGCTTCTCCTTTGTTCATTCACAAAATAAAGACCTAGCTTATTTTGCCCTGAATATATAAGTATGTATGTTTGTATGCACTTCTCCCCCAACAAACAGCTTGGCTCCTCCCCCTTTCTCTTTACAGAGACTCCCGAAGCCAGGAATCGAAACAGAAACTGTCCCAGTTCAAACTTTAAGAACTGACTTCCCCGCTGGGAACCAAGTCAGAAGGTTGGCGACTGAAGCAGCAGACACTTGGGCCCCGGCAGTAGAGCGCAGAGAGAAGGGGACGGGATAGTGTCACAACTCCCGGGTCCGATTCCGCGGAGTAGCCGGGTAGAGCTGCCCAGTTAGTTGTCTTTCTTTCTGCGCAGAGTCCTTGTAGGGCAAGGCAAGAGGGCACTCATCGCCCAGCAGGCAGCAAGAGCTAGGAGCCCTTTAAGTCCCACCATCAACTTCGGGGCAGAGCTAAGCTCTGAGGGCACGGAGGGAACGCGCGGAGGGCGCAGGGGCGAGAACGCTGAGCGGCTGTAACAACAAGGACACTGTCGTCCCCTTCCAATCTCTCTACCTGTGAAAGATGTCGAGAGAGTATTCCCCGGAGGAGGAGAATTTCCTTAATCTTATCCTGTGCTTCAGGCCCAGGCTGAAACAGTACATCCGAGTGGAACCAGTGCTGGACTACCTGACTTTCCTGGGTAGGGGTGAGAAAGAACAAATTCAGCAAACCGCTGCTACTGAGGGAAATACGGTAGCGGCAGAGTTACTCTTGAACACTTTAGAGAGAGGGACCTGGGCACCTGGCTGGACTCAGGAGTTTCTCACGGGGCTTAAGAATGGGGGCTGCACCTTAGCCGCTCGCTACATGAGTCCAGACCTCGCTGACTTGCCCTCTCCATCGTTAGAGACCTCTTATGACAAGTGCGTCCAGCTGCTGGACATTTTGCAACCTACCCTGGTCGACAAGCTTCATGCTGCTGATGTCGTGGACAAATGCTTGGAAAAGGCTCTGCTAACGAAGGAAGACAGAAATCGGGTATGTACCTCTTCAGATAAGAGTCATCGCCCCCCTTTCGTGTGCAGTTGTTACAGATGTACATGCTTGTGTGTACGTAGGTATGCTTTCCCAAATATTCTTTGGGGTATATTTGACCGAATTATTCCTTGAAAACATGATGGCTCGCTTGGTAGGGTGAAAAGAGACCTGAATTCAAATTTTGTCTACCTCTACGAACTTGGGCAAATCACCTAATCTTTCTAGGCCTCAGTTTTCTCATCTGTAAAAGGAGGGAGTTGGAGTAAATAGCTTCTGAGGCGTCTTCCAGTTCTAGATTTATGATCTGTGACTCAGAAAACCACAACCTGACATGAGACGACTATTCTCTTACTTCTTCCCAACCCCTCCCCCCTCCTGCCAAATAAATATTGATTAGCCATAAAGGGCTATTAAAGACACTATTTTTTAAAGTAGAGACATTTTGCTTCTGAGGGTGTAAGGCAATTACTGTGTAGTTTTATGATATGCTTCACTCTCTTGGCTCCTGGTCTCTCTCTCTCTCTCTCTCTCTCTCTCTCTCTCTCTCTGTCTCTCTGTGACTGTCTGCCTCTCTGTCTCTCTCTCTGTCTGACTCTGTCTCCCCTCCTCTATCTTGGGCAAGCTTCTCCCAGTCTGAGCCCTTACGTGACCCAGGCTCCATGTGACTGACATTGTATCACCAGGTCACAGGCCTATTAATGGTGGAGAAAGATCCCATTAACACTACAGAAGGTTCAGAAACTCAGTGTTTAGGGTGATTGAGGGAAAGTTAATATATTTTTAAAGTCCCCTAGTATGACAGAAAAATTGTGAGCTATAGACTGAACTCATTGAGAAAGGAAGGGGAGTGACATGGGGACCTATAGATAATAGTTACCAGGATTTTGATTTGGTGGTAGATAAGTGTGTGTGTGGGGGGGAGGGGTGTTAAGGGAAGACTAGCACCTCTGGTATGGGGGCTTGCCAAGCCTTTTTCTGGGCTGTCAGTAAGTTAGAGGGATGTCTACCCCAAGCATGTGAAGACTTCCCCTGGCAGAATGAGAGAATAAGAACAACCTTTTTTACAGTGGTTATGAAGGCAACTGAAGAAGGTACTGTGGAGTGCTTACAATGAGATCAGGCACTATAGACTCCAAGGTCATCCACTGCATGCCAAGACATTGCCAGTCATCTTGATTTTGTCTTGCCACTGGATTTTGATGACTCTGGAAGAGAGAGTGAGGCTAAAGACTTTATGCAACTCTACCTCACTTAAATCCAGTTCATGCTCAAGTTAAGATATCACCCTCATGAGGTCACTGGTCCTCTTCAAAAGAGACAAACAATAGCAACAGCAAATACAAATAGCATGGACCTCAAAGGAAGAGAGGTGACTATAGAGTGGCAGTGGAGAGTAAGGAGTATTCCAAATTCTCTTCCTCTACCAGTAAGCCAAGGAGAATGAATGAAAGTGCAGCTAGTATTGGGGAAGGGTGACCAGGGAGGCTGTGTCAACAGAGGGAAGCCAGGTTTAATAGTAGTAATAGCTAGTAGACAGAAGGAGTGGGAGATGAAAATATTTAAGATGAAAGAAACTTGTTATTTATGACACAGGCATTCTAGAAGGCACAGTGGAAGGACTGGGTGGTGTTTAGTTGAAACTTTGGGGTAGTAGGATTTAGAGGGATAGGAATGAAGAATGGACAAGAGTGGAGAATGAGATTTGGATGAAGATCTGCAAGAAATGAGTGACTTTAGTTGTAGCTTCCAAAACTTTTGGGTAAAAAGCACAATAAGAATGAAATCCTTTATTCTTATTCTGGGATAGATAAAAATCTAGAATCTTGATCTATGAACTATTTTCACATAATTGGTTTCCTTTGTAATCCTATGTATTTTATTTTGTTCATTTAAAAGTGTTATTCCAAGAAAGGGGGCTGTAGATTTCATCAAACTGCCAAAGGGATCCATGTCTCTTTCTTACATGTGTGTGCTCACGCATGTGCACATGCACATGTACACATCACAAATTAAGAAAATTTAGTTTGGTAGATATTTTAACAGTTTAAGGAGTCGGATGAATTCCTCAGATTCCATAACATAATTTTTTTTTTGCTTGTTTCTTGGGAAATTACCCCAAAAGCATAATGTCAGAATAAATGTTGAACAAGAACCTTTAAAAAATTAGTCATAAGAGTCAAAATCTTGTTATGAATGCACATTAAAGCAATGTGTTCTATGACCAAAGTTAGAGGACATGTCTTAAAGGTATCAACAATTCAGCAATTTTTCAGAGCAAATTAATATTTGGAGCATCATTGCCATTGAGTTCCAGGGACTGCATTAATCATTGTAATAGTCAATTCAGTTTGGTCATCTTGTGGATCATTTTCAATCAACTTTTTATAGTCTTGGAAAAGACTGAAACCAAGATATAGATTTGATAGCCCAGTTTAACTGAATTATTTAATTTTACTCCTCTGTAATCTTCAACGTTGTTTTGTGTATTGAGAACCAGAAAGATCACATTACAGTAGTCCAGCTGGATATGACAAATGTGTACATCACTGTGGCAGAATCTTATTTTGGAAGAAAGTACGCAGCCTTCAAGCCAGCTGGAGATGGAAGATGGCATTTCCAGCCACGGTAGCTGTTAGGGAGTCCAGAAGCAACAGAGTCCAGTAACACCACAAAGTTGTTTATATTTGCTGGGTATACTCTTCCAATTGCCAGTGAAGTGGCACTTCTCATTATTTACTCTAAATACTTCTGCCTATCAGCATCACTTTTGTCTTGCCTGGGTTGAATTTCTGCCAGTGAGATTTCATCCAAGATCTGATTCCTGGCAAGCCCTAGGACAGCTGGGAATAACGCAAGGGGACTGACACAAAGGCAATATAGAGTTAGGTGGTATTTGTGTATAGATGGCACTCAAGGCCAGAGTGACTAGCAACCCATAACCTCACCCAAGTAAACATTTCCGAACAGAGGGACCATAACTAATGAGGAGCTATATCTTTCAAACTCTCTGAGGAAGATAAGTGAACCTTTGAAATGTTTCTGAGACAAATAACTTTACCCATTATAATATGTTCTGCTAAAGGGTATGGTTGACATTTTCAGGGGTAGTATACATCTAAAAGACTACATATTAGCCTGTGGAAGTATCAGCGAATTTTAAATTTCTTACTAGAGGCAGGCTTTTAGGCCATGTATCTTTTTTAAAAGATTAAGATGCAGATACTTTTCAACTGGCTTAAAATCTAGATAAAAACACTTGTGTTGAATTTTGAATCTTTACAGACTATATGTATCTTTCTGAATGATTCATGAAGAAAGACATCGTTCTGGCTTAAAAATATAATAATGGATAAACTGTTGAACTAATTTGCCAGCACATCTTACTTACACATATAAAATCCCTAATTTACTTTGTTGTGAAAAGTACATGATTTTTTGTATCTTAAATTAAAATGTACTGTATCCACAAAGATCCTGCTTCAGGGTCTCATTGTGGCATAAAGGTAACCCTGAGTTTTGAGATCTCTGCTGGCAAAATTCAGCTCTGGTAAATTCTCCCATGTGGCAAAGGCGGCTGTGAGTACATTCGTATTGACAGATTGAGACCATTCTAGCTGCACGTGGAGAGGCTGATTACTAGTAAGCTGACTATTAGATGATAAATGCCTTAGCCGTCGCAATCTCTGGGATAAAAAATTGTCCTCCGATCCTATTAGTCCTCATTCTTCTTCTTCTTCAATGACAATGGCATAATGGTGTTAAGAAATTACAGTTTTTATACTACTTAGAAGCATGAACTTACTTACTGGTAACCTAAATGAAAGATCCTTTTCTAGTAACAAATGAGTTGACAGTGAGCAACTATGGAAAGAGCATTGAACTTAGATTTAGAATATCTAGGTCCTGGTTTCAGGTTTTCTGCTGCTCATGTTGGACAACTCATGAACTTTTCTGGCTAACTTTGTTTTTCTCATCTATAAAATAAAGAATATTAATATTCAAGGTCCATTCCAGTTCTAAATATATAATCCTACCAGTACTGAAATTCTTATTAAAATTAAACCAGGAGACATAAAGAAGTAGTAACCAAATGGAAGGATGGGCCACAGATTCTTCTTCTAGAGTTTAATAAAGAGGTGGTGGAATGTGTCCAAAGGCAACAAGAAGCAACTTTATGGGATACTTGGTCATTTAGTATTACCATACTACTGAGAACTCTTGCAAAAAGACCAACATGAAAACTAATTGTAACAAAAAATGCAATCACCTTTTGCAGAGTATAGAAAGGAGGGAGAGCAGTTCTACAAAAAACTCCACAAATACCTCCAAATAAAATTAACTTTAATACTCCATGACTTCAAAGCAAAGGTAGGCATGAGGGAGTATGGAAAAGATATGTTTAGAAATATGCCTCAAGATTAACAAGTGAAAGCTGCCAAAAGTGTGTAGACTACACAGAAGCATCAAACCTATATATAAAAATATCTTCTTCAGCGAGAGTATAGGAAGGCAAGCACTGATATGATGACCGTAGTTGAAGCTGGTTTTATTAAATACAGAGGAAATGAGTGTTTACTGATGTGGGAGTCACTTCCAGATCAGCTATCTGTATATAATCAGACCATTGACTTGCTAAAGAAAAGTTGAATATTTTTTTTAAAAATTAGAGTAAAAATATTAGGTGTTATGGTATTTAATTAAAACAACTCCATCTAGACAAATTTAAACAAACTATATCTGCAGACAAAAATGAATGGTGGATAAAATAATAGACATTGATATAGTCTAATTTCTAAGGAAGTTTAACTGATGTAAATCAGTTGTCAGAATAAACAGTCTAGAGTAGCCTAGAAAACTGCCTTAACCAGTTGTGTCTGGCATACTCCTGAAATAACCTGTATGATGAATATTTGGCCCCTGGACCCAGATGGCTCTGGAGGAGAAAGTGAGGCTGATGACTTTGCACAGCCCTCCCTCAAGCAAATCAAAGTCAACTGCAAGTCATGTCATCATCTCCTTGATTTCATGATCCTCTTCGAGAATGAAGAACAAATCACACAACCACGACTAAATACAGGTACATGGTAGTTAAGGGCAATGCCAGTTTAGAATGTAATCTCATCTTTAAAATCTGATGGAATAGGAGAGAGAAATGTTATAAGCAGTATTGCATCATAAAACAATGAGATGAACTGGATAGGAAAAGCAAGGCATAGTGGAAAGACTACTGCTTCTGGAATCAGAGGACCTGAGTCCAAAGTACGCCTTTGACCCTGATGACCTATGCCTACAAGTAACTTAAGCCTCACTTTCCTTAGTGGTAAAAAGGGACTACTAGATGGCTTCAGAACTCCCTTCTTGATCTACCTCAATGACACTCTGATTCTTTAAATGTTCCAGGTTTATGGGAAGTTTGGCAAAGTACCTAATTAAGTTCTATGCATTAAAGGATGAAACTGAAAGGACACCAAAGAAACAAAAACTGTTAAAGACATTTGAAAGGTTATGTGATGATTTTCTCCCTGAGTAACCACAGGGCCACTACATTTGTTCTGTAACATCACGGCCCCAAGCTCCAATATGCTACACGAGGAAATAGAGAAGGCACAAAGAAAACCTACATGGAAGAGGACAAAACCAAGTATACACAAAGAAGATCCTTGCTGGAGAGGATATGATTTTAAGGTCATTGAAGAATCTGTTCCCAAGCTAGACAAAAGAAGTGAGGAGGGAATTTTGTTTTATTTTATACGCCAGCTGTTATTTTTATTCATTACTGTTAAGTGGCCAAAATTTCACTCCCCAAATGTAGATTTTATGATAGAAAGTTCAACTTGTCCTTACCAAAATTCTTACTAATTAACACTAGTTTTTTTATATGGTTTTCTTTCTTTGTAATAAGTTCCTTTTTTATTATTTTATTTTCCCCAATTATATGTAAAAACAATTTTAACATTTATTTTTAAAACTTTGGGTTTCACATTCTTTCTTCTTTCCTCCCTCCCTGCATCCTTCATTGGGAAGGCAAGCAATTCGATATAGGTTCTACTTATATAGTCATGCAAAACATATTTCCATATTAGTCATATTGTAAAAGAAAACATAGACCCCCCCCAAAAAAAAAACTCAAGAAAAATAAAGAAAGTAAAAAAAATATACTTCAGTCTGTATTTAGAAACCCTCAGTTCTTTCTCTCTGATAGCATTTTTCATCATTAAGTCCTTCAGAGTTTTCTTAGATTGTTGTATTGCTGAAGACAGCTAAGTCATTCATAGATGATCATAGAATATTGCCACTACTTTGTACACAGTACATGTCACTTTGCATCAGATTCTGTAAGTCCAGGTTTTTCTGAGAGCACCCTGCTCATCATTTCTTATAGCACAATAATATTCTATCACAATCACATATCACAATTTGTTCAGCTCTTCCCCAATTCATGGTGATCCCAAGGAGGGAATTTTAAAAACAATTACAGATTAAGTTATTACTACTAAAAGAAGGTAACCCAACTATTAATAACTATCAACTCATCTCTATTAAAACTATAGGAGAATAGGGGCGGCCAGGTAGCACAGCAAGTAAGAGCACCGGCTCCAGTGTTGAGAAGACCTGGAGATCGAATCCCGGGCTCAGACACTTAGCACCCACCCAGAAACACCTGGCCGTGTAACCTTGAGCAAGTTACTTAACCCCAATTGCTTAGGGGCGGCCAGGTGGCTCAGCGAGTAAGAGTACCGGCTCCAGTGTTGGGACGACCTGGAGATCGAATCCTGGGCTCAGACACTGAGCACCACACCAGAAATAACTGGCAGTGTAACCTTGAGCAAGTTACTTAACCCCAATTGCTTAAAAAAAAAAAAAAACTATAGGAGAATAATCTGGAGTGTTGAGATGGTCAACATAGAGGAAAGGGAGGCTGTGCCCAACTGAATTCATGCTGTAACCTTGTTGAAAATTCTTTCCCAATTGTGGCTAAATAAAGTTCCTTAAGTTTTTCCTTAACTTTGATCTTGCTAAGTACCAAAACTTTATAGTTAATTGGCATTTACCATGCCTCCTGCATAGAACCCTTACCCGAAGGCCTCAAGGTGGTATGGAAGTGATGTTGGATTCATGTTAGCATGGGGCATTAGTGCAAGGCCTCAAAGATCAGCTTTGTATAGATCCTAAGAAAGACTAAGTACTCATTGTTTGAGGACCAGCCTAGCTAATTATAGAAAAATCCCTCACCAAAAGATTAGCTACCATATGAAAGCTGGTGTTTTGTTTTGTTTTTTAGTATCCCCAGAAACTCATAAAACCAAGTTCCAGTATTGAAAATTTTCATTTTTTTCAATTTGCTATTTGTAAGGCAAAACCACAGAGTTCTTTTAATTTGCATTTATCTTACAAATAGTGGTTAGAGCATTCTTTCCTGTGCTTGTTGGTAGCTTGCTAGACATATCTTCTTTTGGAAACTGCCAGTTTATATCTTTTGACAACTTTTCAAGTTTGTTTGTTTTTTTGCTTTTTTAACTATTATATCTTCAGTTTTCACTTACTTTTCAGGAGTTTAGTGGCAAATTATATATATATATATATATATATATATATATATGTATGCATATGTATTTCAAGTATGTATACATATATATGAAAATTAGATTTCTTTAGACTTTTTTGCAATAGATAATTAGGTAAAACTATTGCTTCCCAAGGATTTGATAAATTTGCCAACACCCAAAGTAGAGGATTTATTTACCAGAATATTCATTAGGCTGCCCAAGTTATACAAATGGGATGAAGAATTTCATATGAATATTAAAACAAAACAACATTTTTAAGGAATAATAGTATTTTGAGTTTGAATCTGCATGAATTCAGGGAAGACAAAAGAATCACAAATGTGATTGCTTTTTAAAATCAAATGAGCATATTACTAGTAGAAGGAAAAGTGGTAGGCTAAACTTTTTATTTTTTGCTTTTTGGAGGGCTTAAGGCAAGGCAGTTGGGATTAAGTGACTTGCCCGAGGTCACAAGGCTTAATAAGTGTTTAGTGTCTGAGGCTGGATTTGAACTCAGGTCCTCTGACTCCAGGGCTGGTGCTCTATTCACTACACCATCTAGCCACCCCTAGGCTAGACTTTTAATAATATTAATTATAATTGTTTATTCCTATTAGAGAAATACTTTCTGATTAGCTTGTGTATGAGATCTATCAGAGGGATTAAAAACTGATTAAAGGGTATGTAGCAACAAGCACCCTAGCATACCCAGGATGGCTGCTAGCACAGGTTCTTAGATATGCTTTTCTAAAGGAAAGCAACTCACAACAGGTTAACAATCTTACTTTAATCAATCAAACATACCATTTACCTAGTTCAGGGGAAAAAGTCAGCACCCTGAACTTCAGAGAATACAAACAAAAGTTACAACAGAAAATAACATTATCCAGCAGACAGGGCTTCCAGCTGTCTGACCATTACATCCATACCTAGTTAGGTACCAGAGAGAGAAGCACCGACATCTGGGTTTTCAAAGCTGGGGGGCTCAAGGACTGCCGAGAGTCTCATCTGGCCAAATCGCACAACTCTTCCTAAAGTGAGCCCCAAAGCAAAACCTCACCTCAGGGTATATGTAGCCTTGTTCTGGGTCAGAGAATGTCACAACCCTCTTGACCCACTGCCCAATCACAATGTAGCAAAGTGTGGGTGTTCCTGAAAAACAAGCCTCCTGCCACAGGCTCCATGTGACCACATTCAGCCTTTTAGGGGGCAGAGTGTATTTTCAAATCAGGGAAGGTTCTCAGATTCACTTAAGCCTATCAAGGGGCCATGGGGCAGGGAAGATCTTAAGATTTTCATTACCATTACAAAGTGGTATAAATGAAAGATGGGATTGTCTTTGGTTAAGAGAAGGTTTACAATCTGTTCATATTGAACATCTTTATCAATTATCACTTAAATCAGCAGATAGTAGTACATGTGGTACAAATACAAGGAAACAATGGATTTACAGGGGGAACTTAAGGCAATTAGTGATATAGAAAAGAAATTTTAAAAGCATCAAGCTATAAAATAATAAACAGGAAAAAGTCATCTTTTATGTATTGTTTAAGGGAAATTTAAGCTTGTAGGCAATGTAGTGTGGATAGAGGACTGCCCTTAGAGGCAAGAAGACCTGAATTCTGGCTTAGACACTTAAAAACTGTGTGACTCTGGGCAAGTTACATAACCTCTCTCAGCCTCATCTGTTTCCTCATCTGTAAAATGGGGATAATAATAGCATCTACCTCCTAGGGTTGTTGTTAGAACAAAATGAGATAACATGTGTAAAGTACTTTGCACACCTTAAAGCATTATGTGAAGCTAGCGATGATTATCATATTTATTGAAATAATAAGATTTTAATGTGTCAAAGAACTTAATTAAATGGTATAAAAGCCTTTCCTTCATCCCTAGCCCCAGATACCTATAAGATTTAAAGAATTTGAGTGGCAGTGGAGGGAAGGTTAAAGGGTGCCTATGCCTATTGTGCTTTCATTGTCCTCTTTGGAATACAACATGATGCCTTGGAAAACATGCTAGATTTGAAGAGAAGAGACCTGAGTTCAAAGCTTGGCTCTTCCACTTATTACCCACCTGGACTTGTGTAATGGCAGGCACAGAAGTGGTTCACTCCTTGTTTCAGCTATTGAATTACATCTTGTTTCAGTCTGTTAAGAAACAGAATGTGTGAACTCCACAACTTGTAAATTCCTGGGGAGGAGCTAATGACTATATAAGGAGAGCCCCAAGGCTAGAGACAGCAGAGGCTGAAAAGAGGATTCTTATGATGGCAGAGTCAAGGGGAATACTTGTGGTATCCCAGCACTCTATTTGTCTGCTCTGTCTGTGTTGATGTTTGTTTGTGATACTTTGTACAGAAGCCCTGGGACCTTACTGGAAGCTCTGAAAGAGGATTTTCTGGTCATATGTTTACAGAAGTCCTGGAGGAGGGTTTTGGAGGTCCTGGGACTTTACTGATTATTTGTGCTGACCTCTTGGACCTTGTTTGTGGGTCTGTGTTGATTTCTATGTTGATGATTTGTGTTGAGTTCTCAGACCTTGTTGGTGGGTCTGAGTTGATTTCACAGGAAGATAGTGAATTGATGATGGTGCCAGCAATGTGTAAGAATATTACTGTGGCTCTGTCAAGCTTTGTCTTCCCAGAAACAGGAACTGTGAAGTACTTGAGGTCGACTAGACACCGTGAGCTTCAATATAGAATGGGAACTGGACGAAGAATTGGACAAGGAGCTGGACAAGGAATTGGGAGCTGCCTGCCTTTGAACCCAGGTCACAGTTGGAGCTGGGACCATGGAAGGAACCATGGAAGCTGAGAGCCAGCCTCAAGTCAAGCTGAAGGAAGACTTTACTTGGATACTGTGTACTGACTGAGAAGATTATGATTTACTGTGACCTAGGGGTGGATGACCTGTGTATTTTCCACTACCCCTTAAGAGGTTACTTAGTAGTGACTAATGACTGAGGAGGGACTGATGATTGAATAGTGACTGATGACTGAATAGTGACTGATTTGTAACTTAGTGTGCCCCATGAGTAGAGAACTTTGACTATTGTATTTTGTGACCCTTAAGGATGACTGAATGATTGAATTGATTGAATGATTGAGTTACTAAGTGATTGATTGACTAAATGATTATACTTTGTTCAAAACTGTGCGATCACTGTGGTGAAAAACTGTGTGGCCATTTTCTGTGATAAGTTGTTGTGAATGCTGTATTTTGATTATCTGTGATAAGTTATAACATTGTGAATACTGTACCTTGATTCTCTGTGAATGTTTTGCTCTGATTTGTTATTGAATAGAATGTTCACTGTACTATGTAATCAGAACCTTGAAAGTTGTTCATAGTAGCATTCTTCTGGAAAGCTGCTTGTGAGTGGCATTACAACTTGGACAACAGAGCCTCAGTTGAGAACTGTAAAATTAGGGAGTTGAACTAGATGACTTCAGAGATCCCTTTTGTTTCTAAATCTTTGGTCATATTATAGTAAACAGATTGTAGAAATTATGTATTTTATATATTTTGTTGTACATTTAATCATTTATATTATAAAACTTTAATATTTCAACTTTAAGCAAAATATGAACTAAGGAAATATTCATATAAGTTATTTTAAGAAAAATGAGTGAAGTGATGCTTTCATTCATTTATTATACTTATTCATTTATTCAGAAAGGGAGAGTGTTATCCCATAAAGTTTGGAAACCATTCCTTTTGTTGGTGAGAACTGTCTCCTTGCTAGGTAGGAACATTCCTGATTTCTTTGTCATAATCTGAGCCTTTATTTATAGTTGTGACTGATTACAAACTTTTTTCCTGCTAATTATTAACATCATTTTGGATTTGTTAAGAAGTTTTCGATGCTTTAATTCTACTTTTCTTTTTGAACTAGGTTGCTCAGCTTGATGAAAATTATGGTAATGAACGTGCTGTCAGGGAACTGCTGAGTAGAATAGTGCAAAAAGAAGACTGGTTTTCTAAGTTTCTAAGTATTCTTCATGAAGCTGCATACTTTCAACTTGTTGAAGACCTCACAGGCATCAACTGCTTGGAAGACAATGAAGGTTATTTATTTATTTTTTCTTTAGATGTCAAATGAAAAAAAAATTTTGATACCTTACCAAAACATTACACATTTAATGAAATTTGTGTTTACCTAATTCCATGCATCTGAGATATTAGAATAGTGTGTTTGAGGGCTGGAAGAATTTTAGATATCACCAGTTAACCTCCAAAGGTCTCGACTTCATCTTTTAAATAAAAGAACTAGACTAGATGACCTCTAGGCAAGATATTATAGGGGAGGATATTGTTGACAAGTTATCATTATACAAAATCAAAATATAATATAATACAATGTGAAATACTATAAATATATAAAAAGAATAGAATTATATTTGTTGTATAATACAATATAAAATTATATTATAATATAATAAAATATAAAAATATATAAAATATTTATACAATATAAAATATTTTTGTTAATTTTCAAAAAATTTTTGCCTTTGGGGAGGACAAGTAGATGATAAGTCTGAGTGAATAGATAAGTTGGTTTGGAAATAACTCCTACATTAAAGGTTTCTGCATGAGGTCTCTACACAGAGAAGACTTCCAGAGCAAGTGTTGTGAGTGAAACCTTTGTCACACATACTTCTTACATGAATGCCTCCATATCATTATGGTCTAAGTTTAAGCTTACTCCTCCCATGGATTCTGTGTGTATTTGTGAGAAGTGAAACAGGTTTTAGGTGAATGTTTTGTATCAAACGTCTTTAACGTGTTATCTGAGCATAGTAGTAGCTGCCCTCAGGGGACACAAATGAATAATTAGAGCAGAAATTGGGGAATACTGATGTTTTCTCCTTGTTCTCTCCTTTCTTCCTTCTCCCCCTCTCCCTTTCTTCCCCCTTCCCTTTCCCCTCTGTAGTGCCAATGCAATATTTGCAGTACCCACGATCACGATAAAGATCGTGACTATAAGTATCACATGATGTTTGATTGCAAAATATACCAGATTCTCCAGGTATAGAACAGAACTGAAGCATTTATTTAGACACCAGAAGACTGAGTCCCAAAACCAGTAAGCCAATTCCATCATAATACCAAAGATATTCAGAAGCCATAATAACGCTGAGATCCACAGCATCCTTTAGCCTTCCCACAAACCAATACAAGATCAATATTTACTCACAAACCTCTCTATCTCCTTAATGAGCATCCTCTCCCTGCAGAGTCTGGCTAGCTCTGACCAGCTTCCTGTGGGTTCTGCTACACGCTTCAGCAAACTCCCTCCATCGCAGGCTCCATGTGATTACATTCAGCTTATTAGAGGGACAGAGTTTACTTTTAGAGCAGGGGAAATCTTCAAACTCCCCCCTAGGCCTGTTAAGGGGCAGGGAAGATGTTGAAATTCCCATTTCCATTACGTCCTCCACTTCCCCTTCATTTCTTCTTTCCTCATTTTTTACAGAACAATAATAGTTCCCTAATTGATGGAAATCACCTCAATTTCTAATTCTTTGCCACACAAAAATAACTGTTATAAATATTTTTGTACAAATGCATCCTTTTACTTTGTCTTTGCTTTGTGGTATAACTGGGTCAAAGGCTTTGCATATTTTAATAGCTCTTAGGACATAGTTCCAAACAACTTTCCAGAATGACTAGATAAGTTCACTATTCCACCAGAAGTTCACTGATGTACTTGTTTTCCTACAGCCCTTCAAGTATTTGTAAATTTCCTTTTTTTTTTTTTTTGGACAACTTCACCAATCTGGTAGGCATAAGATAGAACTTCAGAGTTGCTTTAATTTATATTCCTCTAATTATTAGTGAGCTAGAGCGTTTTTTTCATATGTCTATTAATAGATGGAATTTCTTTCTCTGAAAAATGTGTCTTCATATCCTTTGCCCATTTATCAATTGGGGAATGGTTCTTAGTCTTATAAATTTGTAATAAATTTCCTATATTAGAGGCATTAGATAATTTGAAGAGAGGGAGATAACAGTAAGAACTAGGATGATCACTAAAGACTGAGGTTACATATGATTTAATCTTTTTTTTTTTTCTAAGCAATTGGGGTTAAGTAACTTGCTCAAGGTTACAGGCTAGTTTTGTGTGTGTGTGTGTGTGTGTGTGTGTGTGTGTGTGAGTGTTAAGTATCCTGGGTCCTTTGACTCTGGGCCGATCTTATTCACTTCCCACCTAGCTGCCCCCACATGATTTAATCTTAAAGCTGGGGATTCTGAGAATGAAGAGATAGTATATTCAAGGCCTAGGAAGATGGCCTCTAAAAGTGTCCTAGCCTATGCAGGAGTATGGAGGCAAAAAAGACTTAGTGTGATTAGAAAACAGAGTAAGTAAAGGGGAATAATATAAAATAAGCCTTCAAAGGTAGGATGGAACTAGATTACAAAAGGTATGTCAAACTGAGGAGTTTTCAGTTTATCCTAGAAGCTATCAACAATCACAGCATTACAAGGCTTGTGTGAAAACCAGGTTTATTATAAGAGGAATAAACATGCATATGGACCCCAAAGAATTCACAGTCCTTAGAGAAATTTGCATATTTATGACAGTACAACAAAAGGAAGCGAAAACAGGAAGGGGTGTGGCATGGGAGGGGACAGGTGCAGTAAAGGCTGGAAAAGGACAAAACTATTCCCATCAAGGAGGAGCAGACAAAAGTCAAATCCTTTCCTCTTGAGAACTGCTAGACTATGAAGATAGGGGGCTCTCCTTATTTTCAAAGGATCCCAGCTGCACCAGCATTTTCCCAGCCTCATACAGCCTGGCTAGTGCCTGTCTTGCCTCCCAAGGACCCGCAGGGAATCTAGCTTTGGGGGCAAACAAGAGACTCAGCTGAGGCTGGGGATGTTCTGGGTCTAGTGTTTTTGGAAACTTGGAAACTCATAAAGACAAGTTCAAGGGACCCCTTAACAGCCCTTAAGAAAGTAATAGGGATTCCATGATATTTCTTTATTAGAAAAGTGAGATAGTCAGATTTATGGCTTATGAAATTTATTTTGACAGCTGTGTGAAGGATGGAATGAAGAGGGGGGGAGATGAGGCAGTGATAACATTTAAGAGGCTGTAGTGATAGTCCAAATAAGAGTTATTGAGGACCTGAACTCAGATTTGAGCCATATGAGTACAGAGAATGAGACAGGCACTAAATATATTGTTGTACTGAAATGAATAAGTCTTGGCAACATTTTGAATATTGGGGATGAGGAAGTTAAGAAGAGAAGAAAATTATCTGAGGTTAAAAATGGACTGATTAATTAGAGAAACAGTAGTATTTTTAACAGAAATAAAGAAATTTGGAGGAAAGGAGTTCTGGTTTGGACATGTTGAGTTTAAGATGCCTAAGGGATATTGGGGAGTTAGTGAGGTAGAATTCTTTCTCGGGAAAATAATTGGGACTGGATATAAAGATATGAGAGTCAAATTCATAGAAATGATAAATGAAACCACAAGAACTGATGAAATCACCCAGTGAGGGTAAAGAGAAAAGAGAAGACTCAGACAGAGCTGTATGGCTCCATCCCAGTTTAAGGGGCAGGATGTAAGTGATAAAGCAACCAAGGAGATTGAGAAGGAGCAGACAGACAGGAATGAAGAGAGCTAGGACAGTGTAGCAGCATAAAAATTAAGGAAGAAGAGTCATTATTAGGACAAAGTTGTTAACAGTGCCATGTTACGATGGATATGGATTGAGAAAAGATTTTGGATTTTGTTTTGCCGATTTATCAATCCTTAGTAGCTAGATTGAGAAATTTCACTTGAGTAGGGATGCAAGAAGCCTTATAGCAAACAGTTGAAAAATATATGGGAAATTGCCAGAAAAGGAGAAGGACGAATTTTGGAGGACTGCTAGAAAATGGGCACATGATTGAGCTGTAAATTGGTATAGCCATTCTGGAAAGCAGTTTGGAACTACTGCTCTACAATTTTTAAACTGCACATGCTCTTTGATCCCAGCAACACCACTACTAAACCTAAATGCCAAGGAGTTTAAAAAATTAGGAAAATAACTGACATGTACAACAATATGCATAGCAGTTATTTTTTCTGTGGCAAAAAAACTCAGGAAAATAAAGGAGTACCTGTTAGTTGGGGGAAAGGCTGAAAAAACTGTAGCACATGAATGTAATGGAATACTATCATGCTGTAAGAAATGAAGAGAGAGATGGTTTTAGAGAAACCTAGGAAGACTTGGATAGACTTATGTAGAGTGAAGTAAGCAGAACCAGAACAATTTATACCATATATAAATATTATAAATAGTAAATGATTTGAAAGACTGAAAAAAATCTAATCAATTTAATTATCAATCATGATTTCAGAGGATCAACAGAAAAATAATAGACTAGTAAGTCAATTGAGACACATTTTAGTACATGCTCAATATGACAGATATGTTTTGCTTGACTATGCTTATTTGTTACAGTAATTTTCTTTCATTTTTTTTTTGAGGAGGGTAAGTGGCAGGGAGAGAAAAAAATGCTTAATAACAAAAAAAAGTGAATTAGAAGAAGACAAAAGAGAGGTACAGAGGTTACTTTTCCTCAGAATTTGACTATAAAAGGGAAGAAAAATATAGGATGATAGCTTGAGGGGATGGTAGGGTAAAGTAAAAGTTTTTTTTAAGGATTCCCAAGAGCTCAGAAACCTTCAGTGACTCAGTTGCCCCTGCAATAAAATATAACATCCTCTTTCTACTAACCTTAACAATTTTATTTCATGTACTCAGACTGGTCTACTAGCTTCCCCCATGTATGACATTCTATCACTTGCGTCTGTCTTTTGAACAATTTCCCCTATGTCAGTAAGGCAGCCCTTTTTCATTCCCTTTTCCTAGAATCCCTAGCGTCCTTCAAAGGGCCTAGTCAGATGCTACCTCCTACATGAGGCCTTTCCTCATCCCCTCTATTGTTGATGCTCTCTACCTTTCAAAATGAAATACTTTGTATATGCTTTGTATTTTCTGTATATTCTTCACTTCCCTTTTCTGGCCCCACCATGTAAGATCTGTGATTGTAAGGATCCTGGCTTTTGGCTTTAGTATCCCCCAGGATCTAGGACAGTGCCTTGCACATGATAGGCATTTTTGTTTGTTCAAATGAGGAAGGAGATTATATAGCACCTACTATGTTCTAGAGACTGCTAAATACTTTTTTTTACAAATATCTCATTTGAACCTCATAACAACCCTTTGAAGTAGGTATTTTTATAATCCCCATTTTATAGTTGAGGATACTGAGGTAGACAAATTAAGTGACTTGAACAGGATCATATAGCTAGTGTTTGAGGCTGGATTTTGAACTCTGGTCTTCCTGCTACCAGGTCCAGTGCACAATCAGATTAAATATATAAAATGAAGTAATTTAATTTGATAATCTCTCAAGCTCCTTCTAGCTTTAAATACTATAATTTTATGATAAGTGAAAATGCTACTAAAGATGAAGACAGGAAAAGCTGCTAAAACTAGATAAAAAAGGCACACAAGAAATCTATGGTTAAAGAAAGTACAAATTTGAAAGGATTGACAGATCAATGCTCTAGCAAAAGGCAAAGATATACAATTAGGAAAAAAAAATCATAGATGCTATTACTACTTTAAAAAAAAGATGATTGTGAGGCCGTTTATAACTACCCATTCACATTCCTGCTTTCTTATTTCTAGAAAACCGTGATAGAATGACCCCCACACATTTTAAGTATATTCTAGATGAAGGTATTAAGACAGCAGTCAGACTTTAATAAATTATATTCCACAGCAGACTACTTCTTCACAAGTTCACAATTGACTGAAAGATGCAGAATATACATATACACACATATGTGTATATATACATATATACACGTATGTATATTTACATACATACATATATCACTTTTTTTTAAGCAAGGCAGTTGGAGTTAAGTGACTTGCCCAAGGTCACACAGCTAGTAAGTATCAAGGTCTGAGGCCGGATTTGAACTCGGGTCCTCCTGACTCCTGGGCCAGTGCTGTATTCACTGTACCACCTAGCTACCCCTAAATTGATTTTTAAAAAGGAGTGGCAGCGGGGGCGGCCAGGTAGTACAGCGAGTAAGAGCACCGGCTCCAGCGTCGGGATGACCTGGATAAAATCCGGGCTCAGATACTCAGCACCACACCCAGAAATAACTGGCTGTGTAACCTTGAGCAAATTATTTAACCCCTACTGCTTATATAAAAAAAAAAGCAGTGGCAGCCAAGGCATAGAGGATAGAGAACTAACCTTGGATCTTGGAAGACCTAAGCTCAAGACCCCCTTCTAAGAATAAACCAGTTGTGTGACTCTAGGCAAGTCACATAACCTCTTAGTGCTCCAGGGGTAGGCTCATCTCTAAGACTATAACCTGAAAGAAAAAAAGGTACTGACTTGAATCTTGAGTGAATTTTCTCTTCTAAGAGTTCCCTTTATCAATGAAACCACTGATCGAGTTTCTATCCCATAAAAAAACATTTTACATGGTAAGAAAATGTCACCTTAAAAACTTTTCTCTGAAAAGGTGTTTCCTAAATGTATGTTTTTATAAGCTCCTTTGAAAGATGAAATCACAGAGGTAACTATTCAATAATACTCGATTATCAATATTTTATTAGTCATAAGAGTATGAGATACATCTGGTTACCAGAAGTATTCTCCAAGGTCATGGAGGATATTTGGCTGAGTCAGAATGAAAGAAGGAGTTCCCATAGATGCCTGCATTTTTCCTGATATCCTTGTTTACAGATGACACTGTGATACATCAAGCTCTAGAACCTTAGACTGACTCCACACTAAGATTCACAACCACTCAAAAGAGTTTGCCTAATGAGCCACACTGAAAACCTCAATGGATATAAGAATATCTATTGTCTGCTCTAACCTCGTTTTCCTCACTTCTCAATCTTGACCATGTAGTTAATCAGTTCAATATTACACTGCCCTTAACTCTCTCATCCCCCATCCTGCATTATACTCACCATATGCCTCTTACATTTCTCATAGGTTGCTGAATAAAATCATACAACCATGCAGACTGGGTCCACTACAAGTTTATCTACTCCCAACTTTGCCATCACTACTTAAAGACAATGTTTCACTCTTCCTTAATTGATTCTTTATTTCATTACCCATGGGCAGCTGTTCCAGACCTTCTCTTCTCCATGTAACTTACCAAATCTCCATTCTCTCTGCCTTCTAAGCAGAATTCACCTAATAGTTTATTGAGAAAAGAGAGGCCATTCATTTTTTCTTCTCTTCTATATCTCGAAATCTCTTGATACCATCCCCAATTTTGACCTTTATTGAAGTGGCAACCAATCTCTCCACTTGTATCATTGATCCCATTGCTTCCTGTCTCCTCTGATAGATTGAAAGTATCCTTGATAAATTAGATGGAAACAAGCAGGTTTCTGTAGATAATTCACTATAGCAGACTATACATTCATAGTCATGCAGTTGACTGAAAGGTTTAGAAAAAAAAGCAAAACAGCCTAGTGTGTTTATTGGTTGTCAATTGCCAAAAATTGAGTTGATGGTCAGCTTTAGTCTTATCTCAGGTCTGAGCCTCAGCCTCAGTCACAGTCAGAAGTCAGCCTTAAAAACTCTTCTTCAACAATAAAATATTTTGCATACTCATATTGTATTCATACAAAATTCCTTGATAGGTGCAACCACAGAAATAATTTAGTTTAGAGATCTTTAAATGATCCATATCAAAGGAGGCAGGAAACATGGAGATAGAGACCTACCAAAGGTATTCACCAAATGTCAAGGAGGATATCCTATGGAAAAGTCCACATGGAAAAGGAATTCCCTATAGATGGTGAGGTTCTTTGAATGCTTCTGCTCATCATGAATGACTTTGTGTTCATTACCCTAGAACACTCTAGTTAAAACCCTAGAACCCTAGTTAAAAAAAACTAACTGGATAAAGACTATTTGGTTCCTATATTGTGGCATGTAAGTATGTGAGCAGTATGTTGATTTGGTGCGACAGTACATACAATTAAAATGAACGGTGACTTTGACCCATGATTGAATGGGAAGATGAGAGCAAGCTGGATTACATATGAGAAACTGAGAATTACTTTCAGTGATCTTGAGCTGTTTCTTGCCCCCCAAAATCTGTATTCTTAATATTTTACTTGTGAGGCTATGTGGGTGCAAATTATAGAACACTACACTGAGAAGGACCAAAATTGCAGATGACACAAAGGACCATGAAAAGATCCATGGTGGCTATAAATACTCATATTAATAATGGTGACTTTCTTGCAAGAAATGACCAAAAAAAATTATAATCAAGGACATCTATAACTGGAAAAGCAGGTGGTGGTGGTCAGTCACATGACAAGAGCATAAGTCCAGTTTCTGGGAATTGTTAGCATTTTTCCTCCATATATATACATATACATATACATATACATACATATATATATAAGAATCACACAGGATAAGAAGGTCTTATGGACTTTAAGTTATGACCTGTACTTATAGAAAAAAGTTCTCATGCTGGAGGTGATAGAGAAGGAAAATATCTTACTTCCATTGTATTTGCTATAAGGGGTAAATCATTGACTAAAGTACATTTAAGTACATGGTGAAAGTAATAGGCAACATTTGTATAGTGCCTCATCAATTTAAAAAGATCTTTAAATGTATTATCTTGTATCTTCATAAAAATTCTGTTATATATACAGAGAAGTTATTATCCACAGTTTACAAATGAGGAAATGGGTTCATAAAAGGGCAGTGACTTTGCCAAGATCACATAAACACTGTGTGGCAGAGCTGTACCTTGAACATGGACTTTCTTACTACTTAACACTTTCTTAGACTACTTCTAGAAGTATTCCTGGCCCATTATGATACTCTTTTTTGTCTAATATGTTTACATTTTAGAAATATAAATAAAAATTGTGCCGAATTTGTCTTGTAGAAACAGTGCCATGTAACCACACAAACTAACAAAGGTATGTAGTGATGCTTGCATTATAGATAAGTAATATAGCTGAAAATTGATCATTCACTTTGCTTTTAAACTTTTCCTCATATGATTTTATATACTCTTTGGTTGTATAAATATCAATTAGTGATGATATACATATATAATTTCATAATTTTATCAGTCATATGGAAGAAGATCACAGCTTCTCCATATTTCCATGAATTAGCAGTCAAATAATAAATAGATAATCACTGAGTGATCAATTTTATGGTGATGTTCTGCTACAACTTAGCTATGTTGTTCCTTGGGCAAGACATGTACTTAATAGGTCTATACAAGAAGCCTTATCATCTTGATAAGACTTACCACAGGTAGAGATTTGCCATAGCCTTTAAGAGAATGAGATTCTTCCATGCCATAATGGGATGCTGGAGTAAGGCATTAATGAAGGATGTCTCTATTAAAAATACAAACACTGTTACTTACATACTTTAATGGATCTGAGAATTGATATACATGCTTCTTCCAACAGTACAAGTAGCAACCCAGCCACAAATTTACACAATTTTTGTGTCATGTCCATTTTCTTTCCTAAATCTTTCACAGAAGGGCCACCCAACATGTTGGGAAATCTTTCTTCAGATCACTTAACGTTGCATGGATACTGTTAGGTCACATAAGCTTTTCATTTAAGTATGACTGCATCTTGCTACCGTGTTTCCCCTATAATAAGACCTATCCCGAAAATAAGCCCTCCCCGAAAATAAGCCCTATTGAGATTGCTACTGTAGTGAAGGTGATCCCCTGCGCTACACGCTACATTATGGTACCCTCTGTATGCACCATCCCCCCCCCCGTGAAACGCACGCCGCGCTCCGAGCTGCATCCAATCAGAGTGCAGCAGTGAGCGCGTCATCCTGTTCTTCCCCAGTGATTTGCTTATTGAATAAAGGTACATTTTTTTGTTCACATTTACCTGTTTATTAAAATTGCTGTCAATGTTCATTAAAATAAGCCCTCCCCTGAAAATAAGCCCTCTGGTGTTTTTCTGTCCAAAAAATTTAATAAGACAGTGTCTTATTATCGGGGAAACATGGTATGTGACTCACCTGATTTTCCAATATATGTTTTTCCAATTTGTATCCTTTGCAATTCTTCTCTTGCATAGTTTGTTGTTGGTTCAGTGTTGCAACCTACTAATGCCTTCCATAGGTCTGTCGATTATCCTTTGAGTGACTAACAACTTTAATTCTTTGGAGGCTGTGGCAGTTTATAACTTTCCTCCATACAATATCATTGAAAGAAGGCCATTGAAAGAGTTCCAAAAATTTTCAAAGGCATTCTGGACAATTCTCTCCCTACTATCTTATTCTATTTCCACTTCTCAGTCTTTGTTGCTGGTTTCTTATGCGATGTCTGCTAACAGTGGGTATACCCTAAGAATCTGTCCTGAGCTCTCTTCACTTCTCTATTTATATTTTTTCTCTTGATGACCTCATCACCTACTATAGTTTTAGTTATTCTTTCTATTCAGGTAACTCACAGAGATGAGTTGCTTTCTCATCTAAATTCCAGTATTGCATCACTAACTGCCTAGAGGACATTTCCTTAATACACACACACACACACACACACACACACACACACACAATTTTAAGATTGGGTCTTCCATCTCACCCAGGTGAAAAGTTCAAGGGCTTCTCTGAGGCCCAAGACAACGATTGATTAGAAAGGCAGGTTTGACCTGTTCTGTTTACAGCCTAGAACTATTTGCCCCTCCTTAGGCAACCCAGATATCTTATTAATATAGGCAATTGCAGCTCACATCTCACAGTTCAAAAGATCAGCCAGTCTCTACTTCTCTGGTTGGACATTTCTAACTGAATGTCCTTGTGACATCTCAAACCCATTTTGGTCCTCTTGTTTTCAGTTGATATTGTGCTAAAGGCATAAAACAAAATGCATTATCTTTCACACTCAAGCCTACCTCTCTACCTAATTTCCCTCGTTCTGTTGAGAGCATCACTATTCTTGCATTTTGTTAGATTCGTAATCTCAATGATGTTTGACCCCTCATTCTTCCTCACTCAGTATATCTAATTTTCTTACAAATCTTGACATTTCTACATACGTAACATCTCTCTATCCAATCTTTCTACTCTTATAGCCATGAAGTTAGTTCAGGTCCTTATTACTTCTTTCCTGGTCTGTTTCTTATAGTAACCTCCAAATTCGTCTCCCTGTCTTGTCTAGCTCTACTCCAATGCATTATTTATAGAGCTGCCAGAGTGATTTTCTTTAAATTCATATCCAACCATATCACTCCCATAATCAATCAGTTTCAGTGGTTCCTTATTACCTGTTTTATAAAATATGAACTATGCTATTTGGCTTTTAAAACACTTTATAACTTGACTTCATCCTATCTTTCTGGCTTCATTAAATATACTCTCCTTCCTACTCAATAAGGTTCAGTCAAACTGGTCTTTTTTGTTCCTCACTCATGGAGCTCCATTTCCTTCTCAGTGACTGCACTGGCATTCCCCCATGATGCCTCATCCTGCTAATAGAACCCCTCTCCTCCTTCAAGATTCAACTCTAGCACAGTATCCTACAAAAAATACTTCCTGAATCTTCCCAAGTGTTAGCACCCTCCCTCTCTAACTATTTTGTTTTTATCTTGAATTTAACTACTTTTAAATTTGTTGTATTTATTTTGTATTCTGTCTCCTCCAGGAGGTTATAGGCTCCTTGGGAGCAGTGACTTGTTTCATTTTTGTCTGATATCCCTAGCAGCTAATTCAGTGCCTGGTTCACTAAGCACATGGTAGGTGCCTAGTAAATGTTTATTGATTTATTGAAGAGCAATTTTTTTTTTAAAGGAATCGGGGTTAAGTAACTTGCTCAAGGTTACATGGCCAGTTATTTCTGGGTGTGGTGCTGTGTATCTGAGCCTAGATTTGATCCAGGTCATCCCGACACTGGAGCCAGTGCTCTTACTCACTGAGCCACCGGGCCGCCCCAAAGAGCAATTTTAAGATAGCATTTTGTTCTATTGAAACAAATGCTCTTTTACAGTAAATAATAAATACCAGGGCTTGATTTATCTTTGTTTTTCAGTGAATTGTAGGAAGATGGGATCTGCTGTAGATTAACATGTGAAAAAGCCTGATTATTCACTCATTCCTTTATCTTATAGTTATCATATCTTCATCATGAATGTACTTGATATACATGTATATTATTCTTAAGCATATTTGATGGCAATTATTGATATTTCTTTGGTCATCTTTTTTGGGGGATAATAATAAAGTCTTGATATTTTTTCCCAAACCTTTGGAATCCTCTCCTTTATATTCTTTGAGATTTTACTTCCCCATCATTTTCAGAATTATGCTGCTTCTAGCACAGAACAACTCTTTTTTAGTTTGGCCAGCCTCCTCTTCCCATTTTTGTTTTCTTTAATGGGATTCTACTTCCTCAATTAGGATCTCGTGCTACTGTAATGAATGTTAGAATTAAAATATGGTATCTCAGTTATCTTGTATTCTGGACTTTTTTCTTAAAGAAACTACTCATGATGCATAGGTACAAGGATTCTTTATGTTTTACAAGCCTTTTCAATTCTTGTTTCTCACCCCTGAACCATGTTTTCCAGAATTTTTTGCTGTCCTCTCTTATGCCTGCATTGGCATTGAAGTTAACTGAGCATAAAAGTAGATGTTGACTAAATCTGGAGGTTCCTGTGAAATTTTTTGTAGAATGTCTCTGGCTTCTTATCTTCTAGAAAAATGCTAATGTACAAGCTACAATTATTTTAATGATGCTTTTTGCAGGTGCCTATTGTGAGCACTGAAATATAAGATGACAAAATGTCCCTTGAAATAATATTTCTTATTGCCTTTGAATGTCCAATAAAATTAACTTTCTTAGCAGCTCCTTTGTTTGTCTCTACAAGAAAACCCAAGAAACCATCCTTCCACTCAGCTGGAATGTACTTATGTCTTCTGGTTTCATTGGTAATTAGAATGTCAATATTTTTTATATAGTGTAATAGTAATAGGAATTTGAAGATTTTCCCTGTTTCTTAATAAGCCCAAGTGAATTTGAAGACCTTCCCTGCTTTGAAAATAAACTCTACCCCCTAATTGGCTGAATGTAATCACATGTAGCCTGTGGTGGGAGGAGTTTGCTGAAGGGTAGAGCAGAACCCACAAGAAGCTGGGAGTCAGAACAGCTAGATGGTGGGAGGAGAGGGGACAGCAGGCAAACAGACAGTTAGGCTTGTAAGTAAATGGTGGTTTGTGGGAAGGCTAAAGGATGCTGTGGCTCTCTGTGCTGTTGTGGCTTTATTAACTTCTTTGCTACTATGATAGAATCGGTTTACTGGTTTTGGGATTTGGTGTCTAAATAAATGTTTTGCTTCTGTCTTCTATATGGAGAGTCTGTTATTTTGTGATTAAGCACTGTGTGGGTATATTTGTCGTGACTGCTGGTGCTGTGAATATTGCATTGGCACAATATACAGTTACTCTAATACTATGTCATTTTGTTTGTCCCTGGACAAGATCTCAGATTTAGAGTACCAGGACATTACATATGATTCAAAAAATGGCATGGTTTTTAAGTACTCTTTGCCCAGTTTAGCATCATTCTCCTATGATTGCTATTCAAGTGGAAGTGGGCCACACAGGATTGAAGGCCATTTTGTATTTTTCATTGTTTCATGGATTGCAGTGTCCAAAGAATTCATCACAAACTGCCCAACCCATAATGTGGCAGGGAACAAAACCCAGAACTTAAATAATTTAGAACTTAATTTAGAATTAAGTTGTCTGATTAGAGAGGAGAGTCAAAAAAGGGGTGCCCTCCTGCCAGGGTCTATAAGTTACATATTATATAGAATTCAGACAAAGGAGCAAGGCAACAGTAGCTTATTGACCAGAATGGGGGCAGTTTCCAGATATGACACACAAGTTCCTTGAGATATTAGCAAGAAGAAACTCCTCACTGATGGATGGAATCATCAGTCCTCAGATCTGATTATGTTTCTAGACAATATAATCTATGTCCTGAGTTTTGCATTAAATAAATCTGGTCTCCAGGAAACAGGTCTGATTTCTCAGTCAGGCAAGGTTCAAACAATACTACCAAGTTTTACCACATCTAGAGGTGATGAGCCTCACTGTGCTTAGCTAGACTGGTCCTGGAAAACAGAAATAGGCTATTAACACCACCCTACTTGAAATCTTTCTAGGTTAGTAGTAGCTCCCAGAACATGTATATTGCTGATAGAACCTTTTAAAACCCAGGATCACATCCATGCCACAAGGAGAAACTTGAGTAGGATGTTATGGAAGGTAAATAGTTTATAAGATTAAAATACATGATCCTAGCTTTTATAAATTCAGAAAAAGACAAACATTTTGAGATAAACTTCAATTTTAAACAGAAATGTTACCTAATAGAAATGTTTCTATTAGAGATACGAATTTATATGATGTCTACAAAAAGCAACTTGTCTTGAAATATCATTTCTATTTTGATATTTTTCCTCAAAAAGCAGATATTAAGGAAAATGGAATTGAGAAATTATCCCCAAAGGATGTTCCTGTCATTGAAGAGATACTTATTTCTTTATCAGATCAACAAGAGCAAGAAAATGATAGCCTAACTGTTGAAAGTGATGAATTGGAATCATCTTTTGCAGATTCTTCTGTGGTTTCAGGTAACATAGTAGTATTTGATATTATGAACACTTCACAGAGTCTAATCTTTCACAGTGAATAATAACCATCTTATTAGGTATAGAGGAAATCAAGAACCAAGAGATCAAGGCAAATCATTTTGGCATACATGACTTTCAGAACATTAAAAAAAATGAAATCAACTTTAAAGCAGAGATAAGCCAGCAATGCTTTGGCATAGCTGGAACCAGATTAAAATGTAATTGGGAAATGTTTTTTAAAATAATAAAATACAGTAGAACATAGTGTTAAAATGTGGTGTTTTAAGTCAACATATGACCTGCAGGGGTACTTATGTATGGTTTAGTATAGTTTAGTAGCCCCCTTTCTTTCTATTTGAGTTTTACTCCACTGCTTTAAAGGAATGAAACAAACTTTCTTTTCTCTGATCAATAATATGTTTCTTATTTAAGTTTTTAAAACAAACTGTGGGGCATTTGAAAAGATTTTAAAGCCATTTAACTTAAACTATTTATGGTAATTTTAGGTGTAAAGAAAAATAGCAATTATGAAGTTGCCTATAACACTAATTTATGTGGTATTTTAAGATTTACAATTCATTATTGATGAATAATTCATTCATTTGATGATTCAAAGAAAATGAATTTTGATTCATTTGAAATAACATTTTTAAAACTATTACAGCATCTCATATTGTGCATGGTATCTTATACAAAATAATATATTTTGGGGGGGACAGACAGTCTTAGCAGATAATTGCATATTTGTGTTATATCACTTACAATTGATTGATAAAAAGCCATTAAAAATCATATAAAGGTCAGGTCTTTGTAACTAAAAGAGAATCACATTGGAATATTAGTTATTAATTAGACCTAAAATTATAGTTGACATGATTGATTATAAATTATATTATATCTACATACCAATAGTTCAGTGAGCTGAATTTGGAACTAACTGACCAGATTCAAAGAATAATTGTTAATGTCAATGCCAACTTGGAGGAAGAAGAAGGACTCAAAAATGCCATCATCTTATGTTCTTTAACATTGTTACCAATGATTTGAATGAAGGCATAGATAGTATGAAGTCATCCTTATCAGATTTGCAGATGACATTAATCTGGAATGAATAACATTGAATAACAGCTTGGGCAGCTAGGTGGGTCAGTAGGTAGAGCATTGGACTTGGAACCAGGAAGACTCATCTTTATGAGTTCAAATACAACCTCAGATACTTAGTAGCTGTGTGACCCAGGACAAGTCACTTGGCCCTGTTTGTCCCAGTTCCTTATCTGTAAAATGACCTGGAGAAGGAAATGGTAAACTCTGCCAAGAAAACCTCACATACAGGGTCACAAAGAGTAAGATAAGACTGAAACAAAATAACACTAGAACTTAGGATCCAAGGAGACCTAGACAGGCTAGAATGATAGTCTGAATTGAATAAGACTAAATTTAATAGGAATAAATAGAATCAGTGGGATAAAATACTTGTGTTCCTATAAAAGATATTGTTGTCCTTTGTTTTTCAAGACCAATGACAAAATAGGGTGATGACTTGACTCCTGCCTGAATGTATTTAAGTGAGGCAGAATTGGCACTTTTTCTTCCTGAGTCATCAAAAATTAAGATGCCTGGCAATGCCCTGATGACCTTGGCATCTTTGATATCTGACCAAGCTCTAAGCACCACATAGTACCTGCTTCCTCCTTTATGGTTGTTAGAACAAACTGTTCTCATCCACCCATTCTACAGGGGAAGTCTTCACATACTTGGGTACTCACTGGCGAGTTTGAGGCCTGTCGGTTACCCTCAACCTGGTTTAGCCTGTCAAGATGGTTTTACCAGGGTGTGACTGCTGTGCATACTACAGCTTCTTTGAGCCATGGGTAAGAATTGGATGATAGATGGACACCAAAGCTAGATGAACAGTCTTAAAAAAGACTTGGCAGTCCTCACACCAGAAGTGCTAGTCTTTCCTAAACACCCCATACGCCCTTTCCTGCACAAGTACAGGAGGGTCAGGGAGGTGTGGCTAAATAACATCTTCTCTGAAAAAAAAAATCCTGATAGGGAGGTTAGTTAAAAACAAGTCATAAGTGTATCATGGCAGCCAAAATTGCTAGTGCAAGGTTATGTTTAGGCTTATATTTTATTGGTCTGTATTAAGAAAGCAGGAAGGAAACCAGCAGAGTGACTTTTATGTGCTGGGCTTTACAAATATATTTCATTTGCTTCTCACAACAATCCTGCAAGGTAGGTGCTATTATTATCCTCATTTTACAGCTCAGCTCTGGGTGTTTTCTCTGGCTGTCCCCCATGCCTGGAATGCTTTCCCTCCTCCTCCCTGACTATTGCCTTCCCTGGCTTCCTTTAAGTCCCAGCTAAGCCCTCTTAATTCTAGTGCTTTCCCTCTTTTGTTTCCTATTTATCCTGGATAGAGCTGGCTTTGTATGGTATAGATTTGTTTGCATGTTGTCTCTCCCATTAGATTTTAAGCTCCTTGAGGCAGGAACTATTTTTTGCCTCTTTTTTGTACCCCTAGCACATAGGAGGTGTTTAATAAATGTTTATTGAATTGAAAACAGGGGTAAAGTGACTTGTCCAAGATCATACAACTGATAAGTATCCGACACTGGATTTGAATTTAGGGTCTTCTTGATTCCAAGTTCAATGCTCTATCCTCTGTACCATCTATCTACTCCAACCAGTTTCCAGAATAAAAGAGGTGAGCATTCCTAGTGTACATTTTCTGCCACGGTCAGATCACACCATGAGTATTTTTTTCAGTTTTATGAGTGATGTTGTAGAAAGGACATTGACAATCCAGACTGTATGCCAGGGAAGGCAGTTATGAGGATGAAATAATTAGAAATCATGTCACCTGAGTAGTGCTTTAAAGGAACAATTGAATGTGTAATAGGGGAAGGCAAAGGCTGGGGGGGGAGGAGAGGGAAATGGCAACTATCTTGAGGTATTTAAAGGGCTGTCATAAAAACCCTTTTAGGATGAAAAAAGGGTAAATCTTATTCTCTTTGGCAGAGAGTGGAAGTTGCAGAGAAGTAGATTTTTATATTTAAAGGTGGAAAAAAAATCTTTGTATGACTTAAATCTGTTTTAAAAATTAAATGTATCTTAGGAGAGAGTAGCTGACACTTGTATATATAATTTTAAGATTTGCAAAGTACTTTACATTCCTTATTTCCTTTGAGTCACAAATAGCATTGAGATAAATACAGTAAATAGTTCCATTTTACAGATCAGAAAACTGAGCTTGAAAGAGGTCAGCTAGCATTTATTAAGTGTTTATTATGTGCCAGGCTTGCCTATGATCATTAAATTAGCACCATTTAGGGACTAGAAGAGTTTCTTAAAATGGAAAGGCAAATCGATCAAATACTTCTCTCCCAACTCCCCTTGATTTACTACTTTGAGCAGTACAGTCTCTTTAAGGAAATGCATTGCCCAAGCACAAATGTATTCCAAATCTAGAGGTTTATTGAAGGCTATTATTTTCAGATTGACCAACACCTTGGAGGACTGGTTCAGAGGTGCTGCATGTTGGGCCTCCAGTAACTAGCTGTGCCCCTTGTGGCATCGGATCAGCTCCTCCAAGTGCATTGGCACTGTTTTCCCAAAATGCCCCTTTCATACTTGTCTCCATCTCTGTGTGCTAAAATGCCCCTTCAGTTTTCCTTGTTTCTCAGTAGTGCTAGGGTAGTATTTGGGAGGTAAGCAAGGACTTATATATTGCAAATGCTCTCAGAAGTATGCTTTGAGATCATTAAGCACTGAAATTGGTTGAGTAGGTGGAGAGAGAAGGAAAGGAGGATAAAGTCTGACTCGATCTGTGCTTGACTATAGATTTATTAGGTTCTGTTCCATGACCTTGGGTGGACTCTGTGAAATATTTGTCTAGAGGCTAGCTTTATATAGAGACAGTTATAATTCAATAAAGAAAAGACTTTAAGACTCAGGAATAGCACTTTAATAAAATGTGCATAATTGCCATTAATTTTTCTCATGGTATGAATTTCTGACAGCTCTGATCTCTTTCAAGCCTGTCTCAGTATACTGTAGATGTTGTATACAAGTTAATATTCATCCACTCTATGCTTTTGTTCTTTACATCATGTATTGATGTGTTTTACATATATGAAATGTATCATTGGGTCTCCTCTGGGGGCTAGCATAAGCCTTGTAACAGTCACATAATTGTTGTGTCAAAGATAGAATTCTAATTCAGGTTTTCTTGACAATGCATCCAGCATTTTATGCACTCCATCTGGTAGTAGTGTCTCCTTTACTGAAGGTCTTAAATCAAACTCTGGATGGCCATTTGTTGGTAATATTGTAGAAGTTATTTTTGTCCAAGTATGAACTAAACTAGATAACCTCTGAGATCTCTGAGATTTATCTTGCTGTTGATTGTCCTTCATTCTCAAAGAGGAGGACCATGACATCAGGAAGGTGATGCCATGACTTGCGAGTGAATTGGATTTAAGTGAGAGAGACCAGCCTCACTTTCTTCTCCAGAGCCATCTGGATCCAGTGGCAAGATATAGATCAGGATGACTGGAGATGGCCCTTGACTTATCTAGCCTTTTTATGGTGAAGGAGGAAGAATTACCTTTGTTCCTTTAGCTTTTGCATAACCATCTATTTTTATAAGATATACCCCTAAATTTAATAAGAAGTAATAACAGAGAAAGAAAAGGATATGTTTCTTTAACTTTAACCCACTCTGGACATTATAATCTTAAAAGGCTAGACTAAACACTGTGAAGGGAACTGGGATTTGTCTCTTTGTATCAACATGTTATTTAAGGACAAGGGCAGAATTCTATAGTCTTTATACCTTGACAAAGTTCTTCATATTCCTCTGCCTATAAATAAGGGTGAGACATAATGAAAAACCAGAGGTTTTACATCCAGAGCCATGAAGAAAATTGTGTGAGTTTTGAGTTTGTCATTTTTTTGAACCAACGTATTAAAACTTCTAAAGTCAAAATCAGAGCACTAGATATGACAGACTTATAGAACATTGTTTTCTGAGGCCCCGGTCACCGTTCCTGGTCAGGAACAAAAGATTGATCAAGGACAGAGAACTTAAATAATGAATACCTTTAATACAAATATCCCTAGGTAAAAGCTATTCCCTTGACACTTTGTTAAAGTAAAAGAAAATAGACACTATTGTCAAGGAAATTGAAAACTCTTGGCAGGGAGGTTTCCTGGGGTCTCAAGGGTGTATTGTGGGGGGGAGATTGGGGGGGGGTCTCAAAGGTGTGTGTGAATGCTAATTCATATCTACCCAACTCTACCAGTGTCCTGGCCCACAATACTCCACCCTTTTACTCCTAGCTGCCAATAATATAGGTGTCCAGGGTAACGGACCTCAGCTTTTAGTCACGAGAGCCCACCCTCTCATCCTGGCCCACATATTCATTCTACTCCACACACCCCTCCCTTATTTGCAAGACTGCAGATGGCCAGGTGAGCTTCTGCTAGTGCTGTGGGCAGGCCCTAGCCAGCTAAGCAGACTAACAATGAGTGGGATTCATTTTGCAGTTTTGATGGTGCCCCCTCAGCATTGCTATAAAAATGAATGAGGTGGACTGTGAAGCTGATGTTCATTATATTGACCACGTTTGTTATTGGCAGCCTGGGGTCAGAGAGTGGAGGAACTGGGCAGGTGTGGGATAACCCCACACACTCCCACAGCACCAGCTGGGACAGTTTTGAACAGAGAAGCAGATCTGGAGTAGTTTGAGTTTAGCCCCATCGTACTGATTCATGGCCCAGCTCTGGGCACTTTGTACAAGAAGAATTTATAGAAGTGATTTCTAGGACTTTTGTGAGGAGCACCTGAGACCTCAGAACCCACTTGTCAACTACCTTTAATTTCCTTTCAGGGTCATTTGACTCACCTTTATTTTCATGAACTACTTTTGGAATTTCTATTACCTGGGAGTATTTGTATAAATTTATTCTTAAATTAAAAGATTGATTATTTGAACTATCAGATTTAATAACAACAATAATAGTTAATAACAAATACATAAATAATGGAGTATTTTTATAGGGTTTTAAGGTTTGCAAAGGACTTTATATGCATTTTCTCATTTGAGCCCCATAACAATACTTCAACAGAAACTTATTATACCCATTTTATAGATCCCCCTAGTACTTACTAGATGTTGAACCATGACCAGGATTGGTGGACAGAGCTTGCTGATAGTCAAATTTATAAATAAGTGTATAATTGGATAAATAATCAGATTTTATATTTATGTAGCACCTACTATTTGCCAGGCACTGTCCTAAGCACCTTTTACCAACTTGATGTCATTCCATCCTTAAAACCCTGGGAAGTAGGTGCTGTTATTGTCTGCATTTTGCAGTTGAGGAAACTGAGAGCAAAGGAGGTTGTGACTTCCCATAGTCACATGGCTAGTAAGTATCTGAGGCTGTATTTGAACTCAGGTCTTCTGACTCCAAACCCAGCAGCCTATTTGCTGTGCCACTAGCAGATTTTTATAAAAATAGTCAAATGATATCTTCCAGAATTAAAATTTCTTTTGAAAAAATTTCAAATTCTTTAAAAAAAATTCATTTGCTCTTATTTGTTTCTCTTTCTATATATGACCTCAGCCAATTGAATGAAAACCAAAAAAATAAAATTGACCAACTTCTTTTTAAAAATAATTTTTATTGGTTCCTTTTATTTTTTGCATAACAGTTATTTCCCAATATACCCATCTCCCATAGAACACTTCCTTGTAGCAAAGAAAATCACATAACCACAAGCAACTGACAGTGACTGTGATGATTTGGTATTTAACCTTTTGCACCTATAGTCTATCTTTATCAAAGGGTTGGGGAGTTATCATCTAGGACTGAGGCTGGTCACTGTAGTTAATGAGAGTTTGATAGTCTTTTAGTATTATTTTTTACTACATCATTGTAGTCATTGTGTATCATTCTCCTGGTTATGCTTTCTTTGCTGTATTAGTGGGGTTCCTTAGAAGGTTATGTTAGTGTCATGAAAGAAACAATTAGGAATTGATATGACTTTACCATGTATGTAAATTCAATGAATGGCAGTCTATGGAATCATTATTTGTAGCATGCTCCTGATCCCTGTCAAAAAGAAATAAAGAAAGAAATTAGACTGACTATCCTCTTCTTGATGAAGCCACGTTAGCTCTTAGTCACCACTGAATCACTTTCTAAATGCTCATAAACCATCCCGTTAATAACAAATTCTAGACTAATCCAGTGAATCAACATCAAGCTCACTAGCATATTTTATTTTCCAAACTTCACCATCTTCCCTTTTTAGAAAATTAGCCCAGCATTTGTCCACTTCTAGCCCTACAGTACCTTTCCTAGTCTCCTTGGTTTTTCAAAGATTTCTGATCAGTGGCTCAGAAATAACATCTACTGTTTCTTCATTTTCTGAGTAATCTGAGGATCCCATCCAATCAAGAATAGCTCTGTTCATTCTAACTGTAAAGAATCTTGGGGATGTTTGAATTGAGCCCAATTATATATCCAAAGCAAAAGTAAATTCTGGCTTTTTCTAGAGCAGGTGCAAAGTATGTCTGTTTATGATGTATGTTTGGTCCATTTGCCTTATGATTTGGCATGGCTGTACCAGAGCAGATTTCAGTGGGGGAAAAGAAAACACATGTGAACACACTCACAAACACATGTGTGAACACACCCACAAACACAAACCCTCTAAAGGAACTGAAAGTTTGTTGTTGTTGTATAGTCCTAAATTTAATAGCGCCAAATTTATTTACCACAAGTACGCCTTTAGTAGTATCTGGCAAACCTTTTGTCATGGAGATTTTTGTTGTAGCATTTTTACTGGAGGAGGTTTTGCCATTATAAAAAGTCTTAGAATTGGACAGTCAGAAGGAATAATAGTTTGTGATTTATAATGCTTAAAGGTTTACAAAACACTTATCCCATGAAACTCATGTGAAGTAGGCAATCCAAGTACTTTTATCTTCATTTTCAGATAAGGAAACTGAGGCTTAGAAAAATTAAGTGACTTATCCATAGTTGCACAGCTAATTAGTGGCAGAACCTGGATTCAAACCCATGTCTCTACTCCAAAGCCCCATTACACCATGCTCAAGGCCTCCCAGATCTTTACTGTGCATTGTTGCCTGCTTATTGCCTTAGGTATTTTCTCAATACTGAATAAGCCTCATTTTAGATTCTAATGTATTTTATGAAGATTTCACGAACAGTAAAAGCAAAGTAGCATAAAAAAAACTTGTTACTCAAGCTGCACCCATTCTGTAAGTAGACAGAAGACCTCAGTTTTTAGAATCATCAATCTGGCATATTTACATGTGCTAAATTCACTTGCAGAAAGACAAAACTGGGGTTGGCAAAATTTTTAAAAATGACCTGCAGTTTCAGATTTAGGACTATCTAATATTTATTTTTGAACCCATTTAAAAATCTTAACACATGCTTATCTTTGTGAATTCATCCATTCAAGAAAGATTTATCAAGTACCTATGCAGGAACTGTGTTAGTGTTGTACTGGATTAGGATAGTATTTCTAATTCACATTAAGTGTAAATGTGAGCCATTATTTGGAATTTTAATATGAAGATTTTCAGCATAGTTCAAAAGTCTATAATGGTTTATGCATCAATTAGCCAACAAACATTTATTAAAGACCTACTATTTGTCAGATACTGTATTAAATGCTAGGAATAAAAAAAAAAAAAAGGGGCAAAAGATAGCCCCTGCTCTTAAGGAGCTCACAATTTAATAGGGAGACAACATGCAAATAGCTATGAATAAACAAACTATATATGAGATAAATTGGAAATAATCAAGAGAGGGAAGCCACTAGAATTAAGGGGGAATCAGGAAAGCCTTCCTGTAGAAAGCAAGATTTTAGCTGAAACTTGAAGCCAGTAAAGCCAGGAGGTATAGATGAGGATGGGGAACATTCCAGGTGTGGGAGAGGGAGGCATGGGGGGTGGGAAGATAGCCTGGAGTCAGAAGATGGAGTAACTTGTCTGAGGAACAGCAAGGGAGCCAGTGTTACTAAAGCACAGATTATGTGGAGGGGAATAAAATGTGAAAAGGCTGAAAAGGACAGAAGGGACCACATTATAAAAAATGTCCAAAGCCAAACAGAAGATTTCTTATTGGATTCTGTAGGTGATCCGGAGTCACTGGAGTTTATTAAGTAGGAGGGTGATATGGTCAAACCTGCTTTTGGAAGATCAGTTTGACAGCTGAGTGAAGGATGGACTGGAGTGGGGAGAGACCTGAAGCAGCCTGACCCATCATCTGGCTATTACAACAGCCCAGGCATGAGGTCTGCAACAGGGTGGTAGCACCATCAGAGGAAAGAAGGGGGCATATTCAAGAGATGTTGCAAAGGAGAAATTGACAGGACTTGGCAACAGATGGGATATGGAGGATGAGAGGCAGTGAGGAGTCAAGGATGACGAAAGTTGTGAGGATGAAGGGGTGGTGCCATTAACAGTAATGGGAAAGTTAGGAAGAGGCGAGGGTTTGATGGGGAAAGGTGATGACTTCATTTTGGGACATGTGTAGTTTGTGGATGTTCTATGGAACATTCAGTTCAAGTTGGAGATGTGAAACTGGAGGTCAAAAGAGAGGTTAGGGCACGTGTTGGAACTTTTTTCCCCTATATACCTAGTTAGAGAATCCAAAGAAATGTCTTTTTTTTTCCTTTTTGGAGGGCAATTGGGTTAAGTGACTTGCCCAAGGTCACACAGCTAGTTTTTGTGTTGTGTCTGAGGCTGGATTTGAATTCAGGTCCTCCTGATTCCAGGGTAGGTGCTCTATTCACTGCACCACCTAGCCGCCCCCCCCCCAAAGAAATTTCTAAAGCGATCTTTCCCCTCCCAGAAACCGTAGAATGAAGTATACGATTAATGATATATTTCTTTTTTTGAAATTCCTGGCCACCTTCAGAAGAGACTCTAGAGAACTCATCTGCAATTTCTGTGTTGCTAGTGAATGTTACCAATGGACATTTATATAATGCCATACAGATGGAAAAGTACTGTACCCATGTCGTTTCCTTTGAATCTCACAACAGCCCTGTAGGGAAAGTAATAAAAATATGATCATATCCATTTTACAGAGGAGAAAACTGAGACTCAGAGAAATTACATTTATCCATGAGAGTTGTAATTTGGACCTAGGTCCTATTGAGTCTAAGGCCAGATCTCTGCCTAGTATACTACCTCTTCTGAAGGGAGCAGAAAAAAAAAAATAAAACATTTACAGAGCAAAGTTCTTATAATAATCCTGTGAGGTAGGTACTACAAGTAGTATTTTCCCCTTTTTATAAATGAGGAAACTGAGGCTTAGGTTAACTAACTTAACCTGTAAACCAACCACAATGTATTAAGAGGCAGGTTCTGAACTTGGGTCTTTCTGATTCCAAGTCTAGCCTATGCACTATGCCACACAAACTCTCTGTACCAGGATATTTAAAAATAAATAGTCATTTGTTTCAATAAATTCATGATCTTCATATCTAAGAACTGAAAAATGCTGCTTAAATTTATTGAAACAAATGACTATTTTTTTAAAAAAATCTTTTTTGTGCTTTGCTTTTGTAGTGGTTAATGTAACTTATTTTAAAAAGAGTAAAGTCAAGTCAGTTAAAAAGATAAATTTGGATTTGTAATAAAAATCTTTTCACGTTTGCAAAATGAGTCAAAAATCTCCCCCCTCCCTTCATCCCCCCCCTACACTTTTTGTCTCTGGATGTTTTTTATGGTTGTTCTAGGAATCTAGTTCCTTTCTGTAACAAATACTCTGCATATTCCACCAGAGGGTGCTTTTGCATTTATAAAGACAGTGAAACTCCATTGTAACTGCCTTATAATTCAGCAGTGATAGAAAGTTAAGTTTTTTGTATATGAGAGTGGTATGTGTGAATGCCTAGTGCGCATGCATCTGAATACGTGTGTCTATTTTGATTTATATATTCTTTCACGTGAAGATTTTTAAATTCCACCCCAGCTAATGAGCTCACCAACCTGCTTGTTTTCAGACTTCACTACCTTCTTTTTCATATTTCCCCATATGTTCCATTCCTAAGGTTTATCTGGTGACATTATGTTCTGGGAGTTATCATAGATATATTTTGCAAAGAGTAGATCGTGTTCTGTAGGAGGAGTTTAAAAATTGACCTTTATGGAAATACCTTCCCCCTCCCCCATCTGTTGTAGCATTTTCCCCTGCATTTTTTATATATCAAAGTCCAATCCTGGGTCTGGTCTGTATTTATTTCTGGATAAATCTCCCCTATCCCTTCCAAACCAAATTTCTTTCTCATCCAGCCATATAAATCATCAACTAGTTTACCAACTCCCCTTCTTCCTCCCACCCCCCTCACCTTACCTAGAAAATATGGACAGCATGCTTCATGAACTGCCAAAAATCAATAACGGCATTGAAGGGTAGCACCTTAAATCCTAGCAGCTGCTGTCCACTAGCTCTCTAAGCCTCCCACACACTTAGTACATTATGACTTGTATTATAGTTATTTGTGTACATTTCTTTTCCTTCTACTAGATTGTAAGCTCCTTGAGGTCAAATCCTTCAGTTTTTCCATTTTAAATCTCAATTATCTAGTACTGTTCACTCCCTATACATGGTAGCTCTTAAGAAATGTGAGCTGAATTTAATGCAGTTGAATTTTAATGTGCTTCATATCCTACAGGAAAAGGTTAGTGTTTCATTTAAAATTTTTTAGTTGGTGGCCAACTTTGAAATGATCAGTTTAGGAAGTATAGCTTTAAAATTTAAGTTTTAAACTGTAGATTTAAAGGTAGGATTAGTGCAAGGAAGATTACATCATTTGAATAATTAAATACCAAATAAATATAGATATATTCCATAACTTTTCACATGTCTAATCTTCTAATAATAATTTGTAAATGGAGGATTGCATTTCTTGTAAGATAATAGATTCAGAGTTGGAAAACACCTTAGAAGTAATCCAGTCAAAATACCATTATTTGATGGATAAGAAAACTGAAACCTAGAGAATTTAAGTGACTTACTTGCCCAACATCACTATGCTATCAAAACTGCTCGAAGCAGGATTTATACCTAGATTTCCTCAGCCAGCTTTTCAAAGCTGAATCTCCCCACATCTCATCTGTTGGGCAAAGGAAACCTTGTGACTCACTCTCTCCTACTATGTACCCTCTTTCCAAAAAACCTTTTGATCTGCCACATATCCACAATACCTTGTGGTAATAGGTACTTAATAACTAAGTGAACAATGAATGAATATGCCTAAGTCCTCCTCTTCTTTCCATAGGGTGGCCAATTTGACTGGTCATTTTTTAATATGTGGATGTGGGTGTTCATTTTTTTTATTTTATGATTTAAGTGTATGTTATGAAAAATACTATGTGAGTTACAAAAAAACAAGGCAGACCTTGCCCTAAAGGCACTAACCTCCTACTGAGATAATACAACATATTAAAAGATAAGTATATACTTGAGATAGATTGAACACTAAGAATTAAGGGGATCAGAAAAGCTTTCCCCATGGAGATGGCACATGAGCCTTGGAAGAAATCTAGGAATTCCAAGAAGTGTTGATGAGGAGGGAGTATATTCCAGGCCTTGGAGTCAAACTGCAGTGGCAAGGAGGTACAAGTGGAGTGCCCAGTGGGGAAAAGCAAGTCAGCCAATTTGACTGGAATATGGTGTACATAAAAGTGAATAACATGCAGTTGGACTGAGTTGGTCCATCTCTTTTTTGGGGGCTCCTCATCTTTCTCCAGCTTCTTAATATGGGTATCTTCCAAATTTCTGTCCTGTGTTCTTTCTTTTCCCTTGTTTATAGTATCTGCCTTCACAATTTCACTTAGTGCCTGGTTTCAACTATCAACTCTGCAGATAACTCTCTCAGTTCTTTATCTCCAGCCCTGGCTTCTCCCCATGGTTTTGAATTTTTAGTTTCCTGTTGACATTTCTCACTCATTGTATCCTAAAATCACCAGTTTCCCACTCTCAAATCCAGATCTGTTTCCTAATTCTCCTATTCCTTGAAATCATACTTGACTCTTTTTTTTCTTCTTTGTAATTTCCCCATCCCCATTCAATCAAATATCTCAAGATCTGTGGCTTTTACCCTCACAGCATTTCATACATCCATCCTTATCTTTCTACTCCCATTGTTTCCACTTTAGTTCAGGCCCTCATTACCTTTCTAACTATAAAGATTAATTCAACAGCCATTTACTAAGTGCCTACTGTATGCAAAGTATTGTGCTAAGCATTGAGGTAGGTAACAAATGATCTAGAAGGAGTACATGACACATACAGAGATAAAAAAATATACAACATGTAAGTATAATTTGGAATAAAATATAATAAGAACACAGAACTGGTTAAAGTACTGTGTAACATTGGAGGAAGGAAAGACTATTTCTGTTGGTAGAGATCTGGAAAGCATTCCTGAAGGAGGCAGGAAATTAAGAATGAGTAGTTTTTCAACCAGCAGAGCATTCTAGGCAAAGGGAAAAGTATGAACAAAGGCACAGACATGGGAATTCACTAAGTGTGCACATGGCACAGGACATAGCATAATTTCGGTAGAACATAGCACACATGGAAGGAACAGCGTAAAATAAGTTTAGAGACACCAGGGTTTGGGAAGGCCTTGAATTCCAGGCTAAGGATCTTAGGCTGCATTTGACAGATAATTGGAAGCCATATAGCATGATCAGACATGGCAATGGTTTGAAGGATATATTAGAGGGAAAAGAAACTAAAGGCAAGGAGAATACTTAGTCATGTAGGTGGTAATAAGAAGTTTGTGCCAGAGTCTAGAACTGAGGGAATGGTGGAGAGAAATACTGTAGGGTTAAATTGGTAGGGACTCAAAATGAAATAGAAGCGGAAGATGAAAAAGAAAGGGAGAGTGATGACTTCTGAACACCGATAATTGAGTAGGTAGTGATGTCATCAAGAGAAATGGATGGGTCATTATTTGGAAGCATCTGTGAGGATAAGATGCTAGCACCAAATTTAAGCTGTCTCTGAGACATCCACTTGGAGCTCTCCAACAGGTAGCTGGAAACGTGAGTAGGGAGCATGAGGAAGAGGCTCAGCTGGGTCTACAGATCCCCGGAGTCTCTTGTTTTCTATTTGTCGTTTCCCAAGGCTCCAGTCCATCTTAAGCTGCTTCTAGGTAGTGTAGTTCTCTGCTTTAAAAAATAAAGAGCTATGATGACTTGCAACAGGACAAAATAAAACCCTAACCCCTTGAGCAGTAGGTATTCAAGCCCTGTCACAATCTTTCTCCAGGCAGCTTTCCCAGCTGAGCTACTCCCCTTCTTTCCATCAGCTCAACCTGTCCTCTTTTGCCTCCTCTGTCCTTTCCTTTAGACATTGAGCTCCTTGAGAACAGGGACTGCCTTTTACAATTCTTTGTGTCCCCAGCATTTAGCACAGCGCCTGGCACATAACAGGCTCTGAATAAATGCTAGTTGACTGGTCCACTATCCTTGGGAGATCCTTTACCTGCTTTGTCTGTAACATGAGTGGATTGCACTTGGTGGTCTCCAGGGTCATTTTCTGCTCTAAATCAATTATTTGCTGATCCTTTTCTGTCTCTCTCCTCCCCTTACCTACCCAGTTTCTTCCCTTTGAAATACCATTGGGGGACAACTCCAATGGCTTCCTCTGTGAAATCTTCCCCATCATCTCATCTAGAAGTGTTCTCTCTCCCCTTTAGCTTCTAGTGAGACTTTGTACCTCCCCTATGCATTTACTACATGCTACTTTGTGCTGTAATTATTTTTATTTCATCTTTGATTCAACCCTGAGGCCTAGAACAGGGCCCTTACTAGGAGTGCATACTTGATAATTTTTTTTTTTAATTGAATTGGATCCAGGAGAGAATGTGGGAAGTGGGTGGAGGAGGCTTTTCTCCCTTCTGCACTCAGGGAACACATGTTCCCTGGAAAAGAGGGGGGAAATGTAAAAGACCAGAGAGAGAGAGAGTGCATGTGTGTGTGCATGTACATATACATATCCTCTAAAATAAATTTAAGCATGTTTGTCAGAAAAGTCAGGGATTTTTTCAAAAAGGAAATTTTATATTATTAAAAATGACCAGATTTCACATATGCCAGTATAGGACAAAGGGGCAACTCTTATATGCCTGTGGTCACTCCTTCAGATGTGAGGGGTCCATTCTAAACAGTGAATGGCACCAGTATGGAGATGAGTGTTTCTGGGGAGGTAGTTCCTCAGGACATTAAGAATGGACCAACCATCAGAATATGATGGGGAATCAAGTTCCCTAAACAGGTAGAAATGCAATTATTTTTGGACTATAGTGATTCAGTTCTATAACCTAAAATGGAGTTGGGGCTTGAGTTTATTTTGTATAGTCATTTATATCTACTCCATTCCTAAATTTATTTCTTTTATACAATGCAAACTTGTGGTTTGGGGAAAGGGGGATTGTGGAGGTAAGGAAGAGACTGGAGAGAGGAAAAGAGTAAAGAAAGGAGTGGGAGGGAGGAGGTCCCTATAAATAACATGATATACAGGTCCAGAAGACTTGAGGAGAATACATTGGAAGGCACCACAGAAAGCTGAAATTTTATAATTTCCTACTTAATACATGGTATCTAGTCTTTATTATTGTAACATAAATATAATATATGCAGTACATAATTATCTATTTATTGTCATTTTATTTTTGTCCAGAAGAGGTCACACTTCACATTGAGATAAATCTAAAATTAATTCATGCCAGGAAGTGTGTGTGTGTGTGTGTGTGTGTGTATGTGTGTATGTATGTGTGTTAACTTTGGCATTTAAAAACTTTATATACTACACTGCATTTTACTTTGCGTCTCTAATTGGCTTAATACATCAATATGGTATTTTAAGCTATTACTAAATCACACATTGAATTTGTCAGTTGTCATTTAATGTGTATTTTTATGAGTATAAACTGATTAGGCTGATTTGTGTGTATGCCTTGTGGAATAAATCTTATTTCTTTATAGCCATGCCACATATGTGTTATATAGCATATTATTTTGATAAAGTATCACAGAAATTCGTACTAAAAGAATTTTACTAAAAATTCTTACTTAAACTTAAGTTTTATTTCTGTTCCTTCAATACAGTGAGAGGCAACATGGAGTAGTGGATAGAGAAAGTTGATCTTGGAGTCTGGATTGTCTGGGTTCAGGTTTCAAGCATAATTGACTGTGTGACCCTAGGGATGTCACTGAATTGCTGCAGACAACTTCATAATAAATAAAATAAAGATAAAATTATAAATAAAATTGATAAATATTTTAAAAATTGATAAGAAGCACTTGCTGATTTGCACTGATAGGATGAGTTCCTTCGATTATGAAATTGCAATTTTGGATTTTAAAAAATCTGATGGAATATGACCTGCTCAGCTACATTTTAAAAAATTAATACAAATTGATGCTGTTTTCTAGTCCAGGTGTGGATTGAGGCCATAGGTTCTCCTCCCCCATTCTAGTCTCTTCATATATTACTTTATGCTTTCCAGGAGAAACTGTACTTTGTTATTTCTCTATTCAGTAAAACATCCATATGAAAATGTATGAAAGAACTTTGAATGTGTATTCTGTTTGTTTGCCAAGTAGTTTTCCCCCAATCTTTTGTCAATGAATAATTCCTTGCAAGAATGTAGAGATACTAAACTGTGCTCTGTAAACTATGAACATTTAGCAAGAAGAAATTTTGGGCCATGAAAAATGGCAAATAGAGATTCATTGGATTGATCCAAATTAACTATTTCTTGTAAAAACACTTGGGGAGGAGGTTGAAAACCATATAAACAACTAATTCTTGTGGTATCATGTAGTGAACCAGTTAAGGCAGTTAACTTTTTCACCCTTTGCCTTTCCTTCTGTATACACATATTTTCAGTCATTAGGAATTGGGTATTAGTCTAAAATATTTGGAAACTTGAAAGATATTAAGCATATGAAAGATATATAAATGACATTTTTAAAAGATCATGTCCTGGTATAATAGATTTAAAACTAGGAAGAATGACTGGATTTTGATATCAGGGAGGAATTTCATCCAGGTAGGATGAAATCAACAACATCAATTTCATATCCCAATGGATTCTTATTTTTGTCACATTTCTTGATAGAACACCTTCTGATGTTACAGATAATATTGTCAAATCTATCAGGAAATGCTTTGGATCAAATGGACAATAGATAGATACATCTTATGTGCTGTATTTTTGGAGCATTTCAAATCCTTCTGATGACAAGTATAAAAATCCTTGCATGCTGTAAAGCATAGTTGGCATGTGCATTAGATTTGCAGATGATTCTAGGTGGGAAGTGACAGCATACTGGTTGACAGAACCAATATTCAGAATATCTTGAAGGGCTGACTAGAGCATTGAGTTCAATCTAGTGCCCATTTATACCACATCTGGAATCATATATTCAGTGCTAGGTGCCACATTTTTAAGGACTCTGATTGACTTATAGGAGGGCAAGCAAGATGGGGGAGATCCTTGAGTCTATGTCATATAAAGAAGGAACAGGGAATGTTTAGCATAAAAAAGGGAAGACTGGTTATAATTCTTCTTTACAACTTGATTAATGTTTAATGTGAAGGTATTTGTAGATCCTATATTTGATTGCAAGCCGCAGTCGGGGGAGAGGGGAGTGGAGAGGGAGGGGAAATATTTGAAACTCAAGGGATTGTGCAGCTGAATGTTGAAAACTAAAAGTAAATAGATAATTTTTTTTTTTTAAAGGGAAGACTGGGGTAGGAGGAGGAACGGTGAGATACGATAGATGCCTTCGAGTATTCGAAGGCATTAGACTTGTTTTGCTTGGCTCTAGAGGGCAGTATGAAAAGCAATGGGAAGAAATAGCAGAAGGCATATTTAGACTTGAAAAAATTCCTAATAACTTAGAACTGTCCAGAACTGGAAAGTTGTCTTAGGAGGTAATGGGTTCTTCCTCACCAAACGTCTTCAAAGACTGGATATCTGCTTGTGAGGATGTAGTAGAGAGAATTCTTGTTCAGGTACAGGTTGGATTAAATGTTGTCTGGTGTCCTTTTCAACCCTGCCATTCTGTAATTCCATAAAGGAACTGCAACTATGTTGTTTATGTTGTTTATAGAAAGGACACTGGACTTGGAGCCAAGTGAGATCAGGGTTTGAATCTTGTGATTCAAACACTGACTTGTGATCTTGCCTTTTCTGAACCTCAGTTTTGTCGTCTTTATAATGGGAGTAACAGGCCCTCTAATACCTTTCTGACAGGGTTATGGTAAAATTTAAATGAGTGAATGTATATAAAGTGCTATAGAAATGCCTCCAAATGTTTTTAATTACTTAAAGTTTAATGATATGACCTGGAGATGGAATCCCAGGCTCAGACACTTAGCACCCACCCAGAACCACCTGGCCGTTGTAACCTTGAGCAAGTTACTTAACCCCAATTGCTTAGGGGCGGCCAGGTGGCTCAGTGAGTAAGAGCATAGGCTCCAGTGTTGGGATGACCTGGATCAAATCCCGGGCTCAGATACTCAGCACCACACCCAAAAACAACTGGCCGTGTAACCTTGAGCAAGTTACTTAACCCCGATTGCTTATTAAAAAAAAAAAAATAAAGTTTGATGATAGTTATACCTTCAGACTTAGAATCAATCAGAAGTTCAGAGGGAAAACACTTACGTGGATTCTATCAAAGAAAAATGGTCTGAAAGAAAGGGATCCAGTTAGTCAATACCTTGAATTTTTTTTTTTTAAGTCTGTTAAGATACAAGTCTTTCTTCAAGATCCAACCTAAGGGGTGGCTAGGTGGTGCAGTGAATAGAGCACCAGCCCTGGAGTCAGGAGGACCTGAGTTCAAATGTGGTTTCAGACACTTAACACTTATTAGCCGTGTGACCTTGGGCAAGTCCCTTAACGCTGATTGCCCTCCAAAAAGAAAAAAAAATCTAACTTAAATCCTCCCTCTTTAATGATGATGATTATGATAACAACTTTGTATAGCACTTTAAAGTAAGCTCTGGGAGCCCTTACCTCACCTCCCATTCTGGGCACCTGCTTCCCAGAGGGGAGCAATTTCTCCCCTCTCTTCATCTTCTTCCTGGGCTCTAGGGATACCTCTGAGGGCTGTGGGGTTCATTCTAAGTCTGTCAATTCAAGCCTACATTCCGGTGTATTCTCTTCAATATCAATCACCATTGATTACTGCCTCAGTATCAGTTAGTTGATATCTCTTTGGTATCATTGATAAGCAAGTAACATTAATCAGCTTTTATGAAGGAATTTTTACTAAAAAGATATATCAAGAACCAAAGTACAAAAACACATGTGCAAGCAGAAAACTCTGCCCCCTTCACCTCAGCCCCTGGGGAGAGTGAGATTAAGCTTGTAAAGTAAATAGCAAGTAATTGGTAGAGGGGGGTTGGGGGCATTAGCGATTGGAGGCTCAGGATAGTCATTGGGTAGGAGCAAGCATTTGAACTTGAAGGAAGCTAAGGATTCTGAAGGGCAGAGGTGACAACAAAATGAATTCTGGGCATTCAGGACAGCTAATTCAAAGATGGGGATGGGGGAGCTAGAATGGCATGTTTGGGAAATGGCAAGTAGGCTAATTTGACTGAAATGTAAAAGTACCTGAATAATAACGTGCAATACTCCTGAAAATGTACACTGGAGCCAGATTCTGAAGGGCTTTAATGCCAAATAGAGCAGTTCCTATTTCATTCTAGAAATAAAATGGAACTACTGGAGATTTTTGCTCAGAGGTGTGACATGATCAGAGCTATGCATTAGGAATATTGAGTTGGCTACTGCACTACCCTTACCTGAACTGTGATGGTGGCTCTGAGTGGAGAGAGTAAGATAGATATGTAGCTATGGGGATCATAGGTATAGAGATAATATTTGAACCCATGGGAGCTGATGCAGTTACTGAGAGAGTATAGGGAAGGAAGAACAAGGGCCCAGGACAGAGCCCTGAAGCACACCCAAGAGAAAGGAGAAGGGAAGTGATTAAGTATATAGTGCCCATTATATGCCAGGCACTGTGCTAAATGCTTTACAGTTATCTAATTTGCTCCTCACAACAACCCTGGGAGGTAGGTGCTATCATTATCCCCATTTTACAGTTAAGGAAACTGAGGCAGAGGTTAAATGACCCACCAAAGGTCACACAGCTAGTAAATGTCTTTGTCTACTATGTTGCCTAGCTGCCGAAGGGAAGGGGACATGGATGAAGACCTAGCAAAGGAAACTGAGAGTAGGAGGAGAGCAAGCAAAGACAGTGTCACAAAAACCCAGAGAGGAGACACTATTGAAACAGGGAGGGGTGAGCAGCAGTGTTAGAGATGTGACAAGATTAAGAAGGATTAGGACTAAGAAGAATGCTTAGCATTTCAGAGGTCAGAGGTCATTGCTGAAGTTCCATATCATAAACATACAACTGGCAGAGATGACAAAAGAGGACAATGATAAATGTCGGAGGGGTATGGGAAAATAGATACATTGGTTCCATGTTAGTCCAGCTGTGAAATGGTTCTGCTATTCTTGAAATAATTTTGGAACAATGTCCAGCAAGTTGCCAAACTGTGCGTGCCTTTTGATCCAGCTATGCTAGACCTCCACTTCAAAGAAATCAAATAAAGAATAAAAGTATTTCTTTGTTTAAGAATATATTTATAAGAGCTCTTTTCATAGTAGCTCCAAACTGGAAACTAAAGGGTTGTCTTCCTATTGGGAAATACCTAAACAAATTGTGGCATATGAATAGAACAGAATGTTATTATGCCGTGGCAAATTCTGAAATGGACAGTTTATTAGCTGATGCTGAATAATATGAACAGAATTAGGAAAGCAATTTATAAATCCGAGAAAAATTATTATAGACTTTAAAACTGATCGACACAGTGGTCAATCCAAGTCCAAAAAAATGAAGATGAAGCACGCCACTCACTTCCTGACAGAAGTTATGAACTTAATATGTAGAAAGATATGTATATTTTTGGAGAGTGGCTATTAGGATAATTTGTTTTGCTGAACTATGTAGTATATATTGAAGGATTTGTTTTGTTTTGCTTTTAATTTGTTCAGTTGGGGGAGGTAGTTAATGAGAGGAAAAGATACATTAAAAATATTGGTTACTTGAAAAATAAAAATAATTTTTTCTAAGAGATCATTGGTCACCTTATAAAAAACAGTTTTAGGTCCAAAGCAAGATTTCAGTGGAATGAAGAGCTAGAGGAGAGGAATTGGAGAAAAAAAGTATAGAAAGCATTTCTTTGAAAAAGAGGAGAGATAAAGAACTTCATGTCCACCAAACAATCAACATTTTAAGTGTTTATAAATACCAGAAGCCATGCTAAGAGCTGAAGATACAAAGCCACTGCATTAGGAAGTTTACTCTCTTTTTTTTTTTTTGCTTTTTGGAGGGCCTGGGATTAAGTGACTTGCCCAAGGTCACACGGCTAGTTGTTTTGTGTGTGTGTGTGTGTGTGTGTGTGTGTGTATGTGTGTGTTAAGTGTCTGAGGCCAGATCTGAACCTAGGTCCAGAGAGGTGATGATAAAAAGAGAGGTGTTCTAGACTCAGGGGACAGTCAATGCCAAGGTATGGAGATAGGAAATAGTGTTCGATATTGAAGAGTTCAGTAGGACAGTATGACTAGAGCTCAGTGCTAGGAGGGAAGTAATGTATGAGAAGACAGGAAAGGTAAGAAGGGGTCAGGACATAAAGAGATTTTTTTTTTTTATGTTAAAGAGAGTAGAGTTTATATTTGATTCTGGAAGCAATAGGGAACCACCAGAGTTTATTAAACAGTGACAAGATGCTCAGACTTGCATTTTGGGTTTTTTCCCATATTTTTATAATATTTTATTTTTTCCCCCAATTACATGTTAAAACAATTTTTAACTTCCTAAAAAAGCTTTGAGTTCCAAATTCTGTCCCTTCCTACCCTTCCCCCCTCCCTGAGACTGCAAGCTATCAGATCTAGTTAATACATGCGCACTCATGTAAAACATTTCCATAATAGTCATTTTGTAGAAGACTCAAATAAGAAAAAAAGAAAGAAGATAGCATGCTTCAGACAATTTCAGTTCTTTCTCTAGAGGCAGACAGCATGCTTCATTGTGGGTCCCTTGGGATTGTCGTTGCATTTTGGGAAAATTACTTTGTGATTATATGGAAGATAGATTAGAGTAGGGAGAAATTTAAGGCAGGGAAACCAGCTAGGAGGCTATTGCAAATAATCTAGGTGAGAAGTAAAAGCAAACTAGGGTGGTGGCTATGTGGAGAGGAGAGGACATGTGAAAGAAATATTGTAGAGATAGAAATGACATAGGGTGAGTGAAAGTAAGGAGCTGAGGATGGCACCACAGTTACAAACTAAGGGATTGGAAGAATGGTGGTACCCTTGATAGTAATGGGAAAATTCAGAAGCAAGGTGGATTTGGTGGGGGAGAGGGTGGATGGGATATGAGTTCTCCTTTGGACACATTGAATTTGAGACAGCTATAGAACATGTAGTTCAAAATATCTTTTATACAATAGGAGATCTATTCTCATGAGACAAAGTGGGATTGGATATGGTGAAATTGAAAATTAGAGGAAGATGGTGATCATGGTGAGTCAATTATCTGAAAAAGATTGTATGGGATGGGATAAAAGGTGTAAGTAGTGAGGCTGGGATCCACACAGAGAAGGGTCACCTCTTTATCAGAGACTAGAGCAAAGGAAGAAAATGGGGAAGAATGTCAAGGGGATTTTATATGCAGAACAGGGGAGTAGAGAGAGTTCCTGAATAACCTCTTTCTCAGCAAAGTATGATCAGGGGTTCTTTGCTGAGAGAAAGTGCAAAGGAAAAGTGTGTAGAAAGCTTGAGCAAAAGAAAAAAGGTTTGGAACAATCACAGTGAGGACTTATTAAATTAGGAAAAAGTAAAGTGATTGTATCTCAGTTGTAATGTAATGTATCTCAGTTCTACAAAATAGAACAGATAACATCTATCTGTGATGGTCTTCTGGCACCATTCATCAGCAGCATGCATGTAGGAGAAGAGAAAGCAGATGGAGAAGGTTGTGTAGTGTTGGGGTTTTGTAAGGGAAGCAATATGCTAGAGTGGAAAGAGAATTTAAAGGACCCAGGTTCAAATTCTGACTCAGATTATGTGACCTTGGCCAAGTCACTTCAGGCTCTGTTTCCTCACCTATAAAATGAGGGTATTAGACTAAATGACTTTTAAGATACCTTCCAGTTCTAAACCCATAATCCTCTATTAAAACATAAGTGGCAATTGAACTAAGGAGGTGAGGGATGCAAATGAATCATTATGTTTTAAATCGGGTAAGGGCATCAACTCTGTCTTTTTAGGTTAGTGGCCCTAGCACCTGGTCTTGCACATTAATAGTGGGCATTTAATAAATATTTGTTGATTTAAGTTGAACTCTCCCTTCCAAGTATTGGATGAGATCTTTTTTGCTTATGAAACTTGGTGAATTACAGCCTGATCCATAAAATATGCACATCACGTCTCTTGAAAGTTAAGGAGAGCTGATAAGAATTTTTACAGGAAAATTCTCTGCTAATATGCATATTGTTTAAGTATATTAGAACAACATAAATACACAAATGTGAAAATACTGTGCATATCAGTTGTCACAGATTAGCTCCAAAACTCAGATTTGAAGGCTCCCTTATGATTGCATGGGAAAACCTATACATCTCGCTGAGAGATTTTAAATATGGCACTTTGCAATTCCCAGAGGTACCTCTTGTTAGTAGCTCTGAGGAGAGTGTGGGATAGAGTTGTCAAGTAGGAGAATTTTATGGGCAGATGTACCAATGGGAGGAAGATGCTATTTAGTGGGAAAAGGCAAGGAATAAAATGAAATGGGAAAAATACCTTTGAGTACTTCTTAATCTAGAAATTGTTTTTAAAATAGGTTTTATATTTATTTTTTATCTGTTGATTTTTTACTAAAATGCAGTTCTAGGGAACCAGAGATCTTAATAGCTATCTGGAAATAAAAATGAGAAATGTGTTCATCTCCCAAAACCATATGTAATAAAAAAATTTCCATAATGAAGTGAAAATTACATGTGATTTCCATTTTATTGTCAAAATACAAGACTTTAAGTTGATTGACTTCATTTATTCATCCAACAAGCAATTATTAAGTGCCTATTACATACAAATGATTTGGCTAAAGTCCTAGAGTTATAAAGACAAGCAGCCTCAGCCCACCAGGACTTTGGAATTCTCCAAGGAAAGTGGAATGTGCACAGATAAACGAGTACAAGTCACCTACAAAGTCCATAGAACATAATCTCCATGAGGGTGTCCACAGACAACTAAAAAGTGGGCATTTCAAGAAAGATCTGCTAAAGGAGGTGGTCTCTGAGCAAAGCCTTAAAGGAAACTAGAGATCACTTATGTAGAGATCTCTTATAATCTGAGATGTTTGCATCTTAAGAGATTTTAACTGTTGATCTTGATTCTTCCACAAGTGCCCTTCTGTAACCCTTTCAGAGAGGCTATTTGGAGGGATGATAAAAGGGTTTTCCAGAGTAATTTTTTTGAGAACCAAAAGGGTTCAGAAATCAGAGTGTATGAAGTGATGATAATGAATCCTTTCATCTGCTATTCAGATGAGCCATCATTCTTTTACTAAGATTAGCTTAATGCTAATAAAAGGCATGGTTGATTTCCAACTTCAGTTTCTTCTTCTAGTATGAATTTGAGATCAACCTGTCTTCTTACTTATTAGTGAAAAGCAAATGAAATTCATTTTGGTTATTTGAGATTGAATCTTTATTGTCTAATTATAGTAGTTTCATAGTAGATCAGTATATTACTAGACTTGACTAACTAATATCTTGCAAAATTTAAATGTATAGAATCCAGTAAGTTTCAGAGAATCTTTTGATAAATAAGACAATATCAAATCCAAACATTCCCTTTGAGGCAAAACTTGCAGACAGAAAAAGGTGCCCAGCCCTAGTAATTCCCATTGCGATGACGGTATTAGATCTTCTCTACTTTCCTGTGTTGGGTGTGCACTATGTTGCACTTACTAAGAAACCACTATTTCATGGTGGTAGTCAATGTTTGTTTCCCCATCCAGCAGCTACTTGCCCATAGTGGTGATTTTTTTTTTTTTAATGTAGCTGGCCAGAAACTCTTACCTTTCCTTTTCAATATCTCTTTTGGGTGTGCCTTCACCACTCACACTGAACTGTATGTACTGTGTATTGTAGAGGTGTGCAGTTAAAAATACGTTTACGCTTGGAAATATTTTAAAAATATTTTAAAATGTTTTCCTTTGCAGAATCAGACACAAGTTTGGCAGAAGGAAGTGTCAGCTGCTTAGATGAAAGTCTTGGACATAACAGCAACATGGGCAGTGTTTCAGGCACCATGGGAAGTGATTCAGGTACCGCATAACTGTTGTGTAAACCTTAAAAAGTGTGAAATAAGACAACATATAGTAGGAAGAGTGGGGGCTGCTGCTTATACCCTACTTAGTGTATTTATGGAAGTGAAACAATTCTTTTTCACTGTGAAGTCGTTTTGGAACTTTGCCATATACCTTCTTTTGAAGTGTAACCTACAAAAGTCTTTCAGAACTAAATAATCTAATTTAGATTCAGAACCTGTCTTTTTGGTCTGGCACATTCTAAATTCCATAGAGTCATGGCTATTTTATTTATGAAATCTGTTATAATTTAATTTAATGCTTTTGGATTCTGTATTCCTTTTTGTACATGTGCCCAAATGCCCAGGGGCATATTTTTAATCCAAGAATTAATAAAGAATTGGCTAATGAGAGTAAAATGTATGTGGTTTTGTAGATAATAATATAATAAAAATGCATATTCACAGAGGACATGTAGAAAGGAAAAAGAACTTCATTTCTTTGTAAATATTTCTGGAAAAGAAACAAGAATTGTAAATGATTTGGTCATTTGGTATAGGGGAAAATATTTTAAAGGCTTACGTGAAGACCACTGGTAAAATTTATCTACTGTTCCTATTTTGGAGTTAGGAAGGTGGCCACATTAGAAATGAAATATTCCAGTCCTTTTTGATTATATAGCCTAGTGATGGAGAAACAGAATAAAGAATCTGTGTATATTTGGGAGTTCCCTGCCAAGCTCTCAAAAGAATCCCATAAATACAAAACTGAAGGGATTTTCAGAGAAATCACAGAAACATTGGACTGAAGAGACAACATTTAGAATCGTCCCAGAAAGATAATTGTACATTGTTCTTAAAGATATCAAGAGGAGATTCATACTCTCTTTTGATCATGTTTCATTTCTCATAGTTGTACCTCTAAAATCACAGTAGGAGAAATTATTTTGAATATCAAACTATGTATAATAATTTAAAATCATCTTTATTTTCAATTATAAAGAATTCAGTTCAGTATTTTTTATTTGATATTTACTATGTACATTTCCCTGTGGAAGGCAGTGTGGTGGTGAAATAAATTTGGAATTCAAAAGGAATCAAATCCTGGCTCTGGCATATACTTAGATGACTTGGGCAGGTAACAACCTCAATTTTGTTGTCTATAAAATGAAGATAATAGTACTTTTACTACCTGACTCACGTCAGGGGTATTGTGGTTTAAATCATTTAAAGTATGACTTAAATATAAATTATTATGGCTTATTTAATTTCACTCCCATTATTAGATAAAAGAGTGCTGTTGTAGAAGGAGAGCTGACCCTAGAACCAAGGAAAGCTGGGTTGGAATCTCATCTCTGATATATAATGGCTGTGACCCTGGGCAAGTTGCTTAGGGTCTTAGTGCTCTGGTCAGTTCTCTAAGACTACAAGTTGAAGAGAAGTGCCAACCTGCAATGGTAGATGGAATTTCCACGCCTGGGAGTTCTCTATACCAATGAAATTGCATAGAAAGTAGGTATTTAAATCATATATTTTGAGTACCTACCATCAGAAATTGAGGTTGGTACTTCCTGGGTCACCATACTAATAATGTCAAAGGGCTAAAAGGGGGGGGGGAGATTGTTTCAGATTGGGGATGAGGAATAAGTGGGTGGATGGAGAATAGGGTGGTATAATCAGATAGCTTTATGTTCCAAAATGGAGAGGTTATTGAATAAATGTAGCAGTAGTGCTCTGGCCTTACCAGATGGGAGTAAGAAATATGCAGATAGTTTTTGTCTGTAAGCATAAAGGAAGATGAGAGGATCACTTCCACTGAAGGGAATTTCAAGGAAAATAATATCATCAAGTGAAATAGTGATGTGGGGAGTAGATCTGAGGAAGCTTCCTAGTGGACTGAATAAGGAAAGAAAATAGAAGAGGACACATTACAGGGTATCCCAAAAGTCTGTGCAGATTTCAGCTATTAAAGCTATGTAAACTACACTATGATTTTTTGGGGACTCCCTGTATATTACAGTATGATAATATCTAGGTCAATTAGGTTGTGAACAAGGGTGAAGGAAGTAGGTCATTGGGAGGTTGAATGGGTACATTTATTAGGAATGAGGAATAACAGTGGAAACAATTTATTTTAGAAGGAGTTATGTAGAACTAACTACCTCAAGGTTTCATGGATCCCTGTAAACTTTTCTCACTAGGTAGTAGGCTTAGCTTAATAGTTTAATGAAGAAAATTATTTAAGATCTTACCAAATGCTATTCATGTTGTATAACAAGCCTCATTTCCAACTAGATTTCACAGTGACATATATTAAGTGCCTTCATGGACTGTGATTCTCCTTAAGCTTTTGATCCTTAGGCTTATTATTATTTATCTAAGTAAGGACTCTTCAACAACATTCATTCATTCAAGAAATATTTACTATATTTATAGTATTCAAGGTAGTCTCCTAGATGACCTAGAGATATGAAGAAATGTTTGAATTTTTTGTTCTGAAATGCAAGACCTGTTAAATCCAATCATAAACATACTTGTAAAATGCCAATTAGTCAACTAACAGTCATTTATTAAATACCTACTTTGTGCCAGGCACTATCCTAAATACTGGAGATACAAAGAAAGGGAAAAAACAGTCCCTGCTCTAAAGAAGTTCACAGTCTCCTTGTGGGGATGGGAAAAGAATGATCTGTAGATTCTTACATTTGCTATTTTTTCCCCTTACTTCAGACAAGAATTGGGGTTTATTCTTTAACCTCATCAGTAAAGACACACATTCATAGGTGCTACACTTTTGTCTTTATTTAGATAACAATATCACAGATTGAGAATAAGAAGGAATTTCAGAAATAATTTATCACATTCCCAGCCTACCTTATTTTGCAAGCATGTTTCCTTGGTGACATACTTTACTAATGGTTCATCTTTATAGTTCCTTGTTTGTTATATGTTGCAGTCTTCTTGTACATATCCTGTGTCCCTCCATTGACCACTGGGTAATACTTGTTTTTAATTAATTCCTGAGAGACCCTAGAGTCCCATGACCCATAGCCAAACAACACTGGTAAAATAATGCTTTTTAAAAGGTGGGTCTTGGGGCAGCTAGGTGGCTCAGTGAATAAAGTACTGGCCCTGGAATCAGGAGGAGCTGAGTTCAAATCCAGCCTCAGACACTTGACGTTGGGCAAGTCACTTAAGCCCAATTGCCTTGCCTCCCCCTCAAAAAAAATAAAAAGATGAGTCTTTATTTTGGGGAGAAGTTTGAGGTTATAAAAGGAACTTTGTAGTTTACTAAAAGCAAATGATCCCATTCTCCTCATTTAATTCTGAATTTAACTATTATTCATCCACTTTACTGTTTGTTCAAAATATTTACACTGATGGATAATCTCTATTATTAGTCTAACTGTATGTCATTATCTGGACAATAGACATTCTTCATCGTCTTGACTTTTTCTGCACGAGGGATAAGGCTAAACTTTTCAGTCATTGGGAGTCTTTACAGTGTTCCAGGGCTTTGATGCAAAGAACAGTGTTATCTGAAAACAGGAGCATTTGGGGGACCTCATTGTCTAGAAAAAGCTCTCTTCAACTTGGACACTGGACTGCATCTCCTTTGTGACAGGAACAAACATGTTTGGTGGGCATAAATCTCTTTGTTTTATCAAACCTTGATATTTATAGTCAAAGAATCAAAGAATCTCTGTTATACCTTTCAAGAAATCTTGGGTAATTTTAATGTGTCAATGGAAAACACCTTGTTAGAAGATAACCTTTAAGGCAGTGTTTTGGAGTAAAATGCCTTTTTAATGATCAAAAAAATGGCACATTTTTTTTGTGGGATCTTATATCTTAGGCATCATCCAGTCAACTGAATAATGGTAAAGATATAATATAATGATAAGATATAATATCATGGAATATTGTATGCAGTATATCTGTCCCCTCCTAATACCCACATTGAGGATGCCCTTGATATATTTCCTGAAAAATTATATATAGATTGGAAAATAGTTTATTATATAAATGTAGACATTTAGTACAGTAATACATCAGGGACCATGATGTTAGAGACTAGATTTGTTGGCTGACTTGTTCTTGATGGTTAAAAAAAAGTTTGTTAGAAAAATTTTCACAGATCTTTTCCATTTTTCTTCTGTTTGTTGTTGTTATTACATTTTCATACTGAAATTTTCTTGCATGACTTTTCTTAGTTGGATCTGTTTCCAAACTTTCTTCAAATTGGTTTTACCCTTTGCTGTTTTCCTCCATTTTATTAGGCAATGAGGCTCATAATCTGTCATTTTTCCTTGGGAGATTTTATGAACAAATTTCTATTTTAAACCCATATTTCCTATGGTAACCATATCTTCTACTTGAGAAGTGAAACGTTTGATGGGGATAAAGATAGTTTTTAGGCCTTTTGGGTTTTTTTTTCCCCTCACAGCTGATTTATATTGCTTAAACTGCTGTATTCAGATACCATGTAATTGTGTCTATATCCTTCTCTCCATCTCCTATCTAATTTGAATAGGTCTGGACTGATTTGTTTCAGTTGTATGCTATATCTTTTTTTCTGATTTTTTGTTTTCTAGTTTTTTTTTTACTAATTTTGATATTTGTTTTAACACTTTGGTGTTTGATGTAACCCAAAGTTGATTGAGGAATGATTCCATATCACTTATCTTCTGTATCTTAAAATAAATCATTTTTTCAATGTTAATTGGTGCTTGCTATGTCTAGTGCCTACTAATTCTCTCTTTGAAGAAGATATGCAGACATAAGCCTTCCATGAGTATCAGGCTTCTTTAATTCCTTATTTTTGATCTGTATTTTCCAATATATTTTATATCTTCCTTGCTTATTCCCATCTTTGTATCGAAGTTTCTGAGCATCAGATTATATATTGAAATAGTTTAAAGCATCTTATTGAGCTCTTTCTTATAATTTTGGTACATCTTCATCCTCTGAAGCCAATGTTGGTGAATTAAAAAATACTTTTCATAAGCAGGTAAGCTAGATGACACAGAGGAGATAGTACTATCCTTGGGGTCAAGAAGACACAAGTTTAAATTTCACCTTAACCACTTACCAGTTGTGTGTAACTCTGAGTAAGTCAGTTAACTTGTCTAGACCTCAGTTTCTGCGCCTGTATTATGGGATAATAATAGCACTTATCATGTGGGTTGTTATGAGAATCAAATGAGATATTTGTAAAATTCTTTATAAACCTTGAAGCACATATAAATTTAGTTATTATTGTTGCTGTTATTATATGCTCATCAATATGAGATAATGAAATGTCCTATGAAATATTTCTTGTTATATTTGATCACAGAACAAAATCAACTATACCAATTCTTTTATTTGAATGTCCAAGGAGAAAGTATAAGCCCTTTTTCCATTTGGCTGCCACCTTTTTTCCTTCTGATTTAATTTATAGCAAGAATATAAATATTAATGCAATTTAGTTCCTTCAGTAATATGCTGGCACACCCTGAGAATGTGTCACTGTCCCTTCATCTTCCCCAAGAGTGCCAGTCCTCTTGATCCATTCTCCATGCATGCCTAGCTAGTCACTGATCAAGAATATCACATTTAGAATACCAACATAGTAGAAAATTTCTAGATAGTATCAAAACAATGTGATTCTAAGCATACTTTTTGATCCCTCTTTCCTAACACTGGCACCATCACTACAAGAAGCAGAAGGTTAGCCACACAGCACTGAGGTTTATCTTTGTTTCATTGGTTTCATAAGTCAAAAAATTTCATTACCAAATGGCCAGCTCTACTGGTGATAGGCCTCTCATACATAGCTAGGGTGGACCTTCTTGAAAAGTGGACACAGTCTGTTTGCTAGGACTGTACTCAAAGTCTTTCTGACATGGTAGAAGCTACCAGAGTTTTTGCTCTCTGAGGAACCTTTGAGAACCCTGGTTCACCCCCAGGATGAGGCATCAGAGCAGGACTTAGTGCAGCCCTGTTCATATATATGTGTATTATATATATAACCAGTTGCTCTTTTGTAAAGGTTCCTTGTCACATATAACAATTTTATTTCTGACTCATTCATATTGGGTTAAAATGATTCTCACAAAATCTTAATATTTTTAGCATTAAATATTTGCTTAATATGTAGCTATTATTCCCCATAGATTTGTAGATAATGCATTTCAGCCTGTCCAGCTGGAATGGTGTACTTTTCCATCATTACTTATTTTAGGTGGAGTTATGCTTTTTGGATTTCTAACACATGCAGTGACAGACCTTTTTTCTTCAAGAATAACTCAGCTGTCAAAATCAACTTGAGGCTGAAATTTGCCACATGGTGTGGTTCCAGTCGCATATTATTATTTAAAGAATATTTTATTTTAATTTGGACATTTACAAGCTATAGAATTCTTAAAAGAAAGATGATTTTTATGTTTTCAGACTCAATATTTATTGTAGGGGGAGGATATTTTCAAAATCTTTGCACATTTAAAATGTCATTTTCATTAATTGATTTAACTTTCCGTAAGGGAATCAAATGAATTTTTTTAAAATACCCACAATGAAGCAAAATTCAAACTGATTTTTTTAAAGGAAACTGGTTAGTATCTTGGTTAAATGAAAATCTGCTCAATTCTCTACTTTTAACCAAAGAGGGATGAAAATTCTTCTACTTTTGACTATATAGAGAAATTCTTTCTTACTCACCTAAGGAAATATATGGTAAGAATCAAGCTGACCATTTGGTAATTCCTAAGTAAGCAGGGCTTCTTATTTAGGTTTTCTATAAACATTGAATACACCTCTTATCCCTGCCTCCTCTACTAGTAGTTATTCATCACATTTCATAGTCTTCAAAGGGACTGTAATAAATGGAAAGCTTTTATAAAAATCATGAATGACACTTAGACCTGACTATTTGAGCAGTAAAAAAAAATCCGCTTTGATTGGTTTATAGAATTTATAATAAACAAGAGTATCATATGGTGTTAAAATTAGAAAAGGACCTGAGAAATTGAACAGTTGGGCAAGTCGCATAACTTTCTTTGAGACCGAATTTCATCTATAAAATATGTGGGGTTGAACTCAATGCTCTCCAAGTTCTATTCCTCCAATCACATTCTATATCAATATGATCTATGCTCCCTTCTGGGAAAGAAGACTTATAAAGTCACTATGTCTTTCTCTGAATCTTAATATCCACAGATAGGGTAGCATGAGTTGGGTAGGAAGAGTGGAAGACAACAGGAGGAACAATTTTATAAATAAATTTTAAAATACATGTAACTATTTTGATGGAAGCAGCATTTTTTTAATCTGTGCAAAAATGTATGCAGATTGAAATAAAACAAAAGAGAACTGATCTTGTTGATACCTTTTAACAAACTGTCTAGCTCAAACAGCAAATTAGCAAAAGTAAATACACTGATCTTGAAGTTAAACACTGCTTAAAATATATCTTCTCTTACAAATGTACTAGTTCTTATGCAAAAAGTATTTTTAAAAAGTGATGAATGTAGTTAAAATAAGTGAAATGTTAGTATTTTGGTGATCTATAAAGAGGTTTTTTTGAAGAAGTAATGGTGTTCTTGGATAAGGGTTCACTTTAATGTAAATAATTTAAATGAATTATTAATAATTGTTAACTAACTGCAAAATAAGCATAAAAAGAACTCAAAATATAGCATTTTAAAGTCTGGTGGGCTAGAATGAGAATTTGATGATACTGAAATTAAATGAATCAGACAGATGATCCAATGTTAGTTTAAATGTAATGCATCTGTTTGTATTCATTCATACAGAAGGCAAACTTCCTGCAGGGTTAGTAGATGACTATTACTAAGCACTGTTTGGTGTGAATTTTCCTACCGTTCAAATAGTACTATCAAAATAAGTTAAAATACATTTTGAAATGGAATCATCAGCAACTTTTTTTGAGGCTAATGGATTCTCTTTGGTTTTATTGGAATCATTGGTGGTAGAAAGAGAGCGCTTATTGCATATGTAATATAATACTGATAAGTTCTACAATTTCACTTTTCTCTAGCGATTTCATAAAACTTTGGATGGATTTTTATTTAACTTGGAACAGTATTAACTTCATCTCAATGAGGCTGTTTTTTTCTTTGAGAATTAATACATAAATAGATTCAGTATTAACAATTGTTAAACTCAGATGGTCTTTAAAACTTTCTAAAGGGAATGATATTGAAATAATTTTTTTGACCCAAAGCTCCTTTTTTTTTTCATCTCGTAAATGCAAACTGAGAGCAGAAACTCCATCTGTGCGACAGAGCAAGAAGAGGTTTGAATTAGACTGTACACAAAAAGGAATATGGGAGACGAGGCCCATATCTCATTCAGTGTTTACTAGTATACCTCATTTGACCCTTCTTTTTTTCTCTCCCCTCTCTGCCCCTCCCCAATTTAACTTCATTCAGACCAAGAGGATCAGAAGAAAAGAGCATCTCCTGAGCCAGAACTGGTCCTCAGGTCTTACCAAATGGAAGTGGCCAAACCAGCTTTAGAAGGAAAGAATATTATTATATGCCTCCCTACAGGAAGTGGGAAAACAAGAGTAGCCGTTTACATTGCCAAGGACCACTTAGATAAGAAGAAAAAAGCATCACAGCCTGGAAAAGTTATGGTGCTTGTGAATAAGGTATATAAGTCACATCAAAATACTGGTTTTTCCTTTTTGTTCTGTTTTGTTACTCTCACTCATTTAAGCCTCACAACAATTGTTGTAACAATAAATCACACAAGAATAGTTTAGTTAAAGGGGTACTGTCATTCTTTTTCTCCCTTATACTTGAAGTTATAACAGCTAGCTTGTCACTCTTTTAAAAAAAATTTATTTACTTTTATTTTACAACATTCAGTTCCACAAGTTTTTGAGTTCCGAATTTTCTCCTTCCCCCCCTACCCCCATGGTAGCATTCAATCTGATATAGGTTCTACACATACCTTCACATTAAACATTAGTCAGGTTGTAAAGAAGAATTATAACCATTGGAATGAAAGAGGAAGAAGAAACAAAACAAAATGAAATGAAAAAGAGAGAGAGTGAGTAGTTTGCTTCAATCTGCATTCAGACTCTGTAATTCTTCCTCTGGATGTGGGTAGCCTTTTTACATCATGAGTCCTTTGGAGTTATCTTACAATCCTACATTGCTGAGAAGAGCCCAGTCTATCAAAGTTAGTCATCACAGATATGATGTGTTTGTAACTGTGTACAATGTTCTCCTGGTTCTGCTCCCCTCACTCAGCATCAGTTTATATGTCTCTCCAGGTTATTATGAAGTCTGTTTACTCCTCATTTCTTATAGCACAGTAGTGCTCCATTACATTCATATAACACAACTTGTCTTGTTAAAATTCCCAATTGAAGGACATCCCCTTGATTTCCAGTTCTTTGCCACCACAAAAAGAGCTGCTATAAATATTTTTGTACATATGGGTCGTTTTCCCATTTGTATGATCTCTTTGGGATACAGCCCTAGAAGTGGTATTGCTGGGTCAAAGGGTATGCACATTTTTATAGCCATTTGGGCATAGTTCCAAATTGCTCTCCAGAATGGTTGGATTAGATCACAACTCCACCAACAATACTTTACTGTTCCAATTTTACCACATCTTCTCCAGCATTTATCATTTTCATGTGTTGTCATGTTAGCCAATCTGACCAGTGAGATATGGTATGTCAGAGTTGTTTTGGTTTGCATTTATCTAATCAATAGTGATTTAGAGCTTTTTTTCATATGATTATAGATATCTTTAATTTTGTCCTCTGAAAACTGCCTGTTCATTTCCTTTGACTTGTCACTCTTAAAAAAAATTTCTCTTAATGCCCGAGCACATTTTAATGGTTATGATTTATAAATGTACAATGCATTTTTCCTTGAGACTATTTAATGTGTACTAGTTGAAGTTATCATAACATTAACATTGATGATACCAATGGAGAAAATGGAAATCTAGAATTAGATACTTTTTTTTTTGATACAGGATTAACTCTATGTGCCCTTTGGCACAATGTGTGTAGAAAAATAATACATTATATATACAAAGGTTTGGGAATAGGGCATCCTAGCTCACTGAAGGTTTTGATTGACTACAGGTTATATATGAGACGCATGGTTTATCAATTGTGTAATTTTATAATTAAGAAAGCAAAATAGTATATTTTTATAATATTTTAGAGAAAAACATGCTTATTTTAGCTTTTTTTTGTTTGTCTATCGGGTAAATTGGAATTTATTGCATATAGCCTCCCTCAAGGGGCTGGACCAAGTGAGAGATATCAAACCTATAATCTGCAATACTCTTGAGTGTGGCCCAAACCAAATTAAAATATAATTGAGAAATGTTTAACAAAAAAAATAAAATTGACGACATAGAGAAAACGTAAATTTATGGTTTTCTAAGTCAATATGCAGCTCACAGTGTTCTGTTTCTGTTTGAGTGTGATACTATAAGACTAGGTAAATTCTAAGATCCCTCCCATTTCTTAGATTCAATAATTCAGAGATTCTCAGTATTCATCATTTTCCATATTACAAACTGGAGATAGTAATTTAATATTGACATCCAATATTTCAATGGCTACATGATCCCATGGTTATTCACAATGTAGTTTACAACCCATCCAAACTTCATCCTGCATAGATTTTGTCAATACCTTTCTGTCTTCCTTTCATTAAAGGAACTTTCAAATGTCTTTCCTCCAAGTCTTTTAAAATTATATAGTTACCAGGCAGCACTTAAATCATCTGTATGTTATGTCTTATTCTCACTGGGGGACTGATTCATCTTGTTTTTTGATTACTTATTCCTTGGATATCTTTTATTCTCCTGTGCCCCATTTATGTTATATATAATATAATATATGTTATAGTCAACTTAATGCCTACTGCGTGTATCTCCAGTGCCTTACAATTTTAATTCTTTGGAAATTGTGATCAACAACCACATGATATTATCATATTGTATTCCCAGTAGAATCTTGGTGTTAAAGAGATGGTCCTTTCTGTCAGGGAGCCACTTGAGGTCATTAAAAATACTGTTCTATTTCCCAAATGCACAATGTAATTTATTTACATTCCCAATGTAAAATGAAGCATTTTTGTGAGGAACATAGTTTTTCTATCCAATCTTTGAGGTTATTAAAAGATAGATCTGAAATGTAGCATCAACATTTTCTTTACATTTAAAAATGTTATATAACCCTTTAAATAATTGCTACTGCAATTAAAACTTTAAAATGAGAAATACTTTTCAATGCTAAAGTAAACATATGTCCAGGAAAAAAATGCAGTAAAAATCCAAATCTTTATGTCATTTCCATTATGTAGCTCACAATGCATTTTGTACATGTCATCTTTTTATAAAGAGTTCTTTATATAAAGAATCAAATGGGCATATGGTTTTATTTTTGTTTTTGTTTCTTTTTTTTCTCCCAGTAAGAGTGACATGTTTGTGCTAATCCATTCACAATCTCTCATTTGGTCTCCTTTGTGACTGATGACCTATAGGAAGGGCAAGAAGTATACTCTGTGGCCTTAAAAAAGATAAATACTGACTAGAACTTATGCTGTTGCATTGAGATATCTTGGTAGTGCTATGCTACTGACTCTATAAACATGACATTATTGAAAATAAACATGACATTATTGAAAATAAAACTACATTCAAGGTAAATTAGACTACATCTCATTAAATTTATTTTTTGTTACCTTTCAAGTTCCAAACTATCTTCTTCCCTCCTTCCCCACCCCACCCTAGAGAAGGCTCCTTTTTAACAGAGATAGATGAGTGGACAGGTAGGTAGATAGATAGATACCTAGATAGAAAGAAAGAAAACCATACTATGCATATGTCTGTCAGTTCTTTCTCTGGAGTTGCATAGCATCTTCCTTCATAGGTCCTTTGTAGTTGATTTGAGTATTTCTGTCACTCTGAATAGCTTAGTTGTTCTTCAAATAATATTGTTATTACTGTATACTGTATACAAATTACATTTAGTTCTCCTCATTTTGCTCTTCATTATTTTGTGCAAATCTATCCATGTTTTTTCTAAAATCAGTTAGTTCATCATTTCTTATAGCATAGTAATATTATATCACAACTACTTGTTCTGTCATTCTCCAATTGATGAGTATCCCCTCAATTTCTAGTTCTTCACTGTCACAAAGATTGCTGCTTATAAATATTTTAGAATGTAGAGGTTCTTTCCCCTTTTCTCTGATCACCTTGGGAAACAGACCTATTATTAGTATTTCTTAGTATACACGAGTATACATAGTTTTATAATTCTTTGGGCCTAATTCCAGATTGCTATCTGTAAAGCCAAGCACAAGCAGCTTTCCAGAGGACTGCTGCTGTGAACAGCTTTAAGATTCTGATCACATAGTATAGTGAACTCTCTATTTATTCAGCAGTAAACTAAAGCAAAACATTCACAGAAACCAAAATACAGCATTCACAATGTTATAACAACTTATATCTACTAACAACTTATCACTAAAGTGGTCACATAATTTTCACCAAAGTGGCCACATAGTTTTCAACAAAAGATATCATTCAGTAAGTCCCTAACTCAATCATCCTTAAGAAGTACAAGATGCAGAGTACAAAGTTCTCCCACCCCTGGGCCACAGTAAATCATGATCTTCTCAGTTATTACTAAGAACCCAAGGAGAGGTCTTTTCATCTTGACTCAAGGCTGGCTTCCAGATTCCATGGTTCTTCTTCCATGGGTCCAGCTCCCTGGATTCACAGGCAGGCAGCTCTCAGATCCTCATCCAGTTCCATATTGAAGCTCACAGTGTCCAGTCCACCTCAAGTCCTTCACAGTTTCTGTTTCTGGGAAGACAAAGCTTAACAGAGCCAAAACAACATTCATTCACATTACCAGCACCATCATCAATTCACTATCTGCCTGTGAAATCAACACAGACCCATATATAAGGTCTGAGAACTCAACACAAAGAGTCAGTACAGTACCAGGACCTCCAAATCCCTACTCCAGGACTTCTGTAAACAGACAACAAGAAAATCCTCTTTCAGGGCTTCCCGTAAAGTTGTAGGGCTTCTGTACAAAGTATCGCAAACAAAAATCAACACAAACAGAAGAGACAGAGTACCCAGTCACCACAAAGTTCCCATTCTCAATTCTGCTCTTTTCTAGTTTGGGCTTCTCCTTATATATGGCCATTAGCTCCTCCCTATTCAGCCCCTTCCTGTTACATCAGCAAGTGCCTCCCACTGTGGGGTTCAAAAGTTCTGTTTCTTAACAAAGGCTTGATATAATCAGGGCAAGGCTCAAAGACACTTGAACTCAAACAGGGTACTATATACTTAAGTAGCTGAAACAAGGTATGAAGTACTTCTTTGCTTGCTATTACACTCTCCAAAATGGTTGAATTAGTTCACAGTTCCAACAACAAAGTATTAGTGTCCCAGTTTTTCATATTCCCTCCAGTATTCCTCATTTCCCCTTTCTATCATTTTAGCCAATCTGATAGCTATGAGATGATATCTCAAAGTTGTTTTAATATACATTTCTCTAATCAATAATGATTTAGAGCATTTTTATATGACTATATATAACTTTAATTTCTTCATTGAAGAACTGCCTGTTCATATAAAACTTAAACCATTTATCAATTGGGGAATGACTCATAAATATGACAGAGTTCTCTATGTATTTGAGATTATGGGACCTTTATCCAAGAAACTGTCTATAAATTTTTTTCCCAACTTTCTACTTCCCTTCTAATCTTGACAACATTGGTTTTATTTGTATAATTTTTTTAAATTTAATGTAATCAAATTATCATTTTGCATCTTACAATACTCTCAATCTCTTGTTTATTCACAAATTCTCCTATCCATAAGTCTGCTAGGTAATATGTTCCATTTTCTTCTAATTTACTTATGATATGGCTGCTCTGTTTCAGTGATCTACCTTTCAATTTCATGACCAGTATCATGGTTTTGATAATTACTGCTTTAAAATATAGTTTAAGATCTGCTAAACTAAGAATGGCTAAACCTCATGCCTTTACTTTTTTTTGTTAATTCCTTTGATATTCTTGACCTTTTGTTCTTCCAGTGAATTTTATTATTCTTTTTTCTAGCTTAATAAAGTAATTTCTTTTTTGGTGCTTTAATGGGATGACATTGAATAAGTAGTTTAGTTTTGGTAGAATTGTCATGTTTATTATATTAGCTCTATTCACCCATGAACAAATAATATTTCCCCAATTATTTAAATCTGACTTTATTTGTGTAAAAATTGTTTTATAATTATGTCCATGTAGTTCCTGGGTTTCTCTTGGCAGATATACTCCTAGATATTTTATGCTGTCTCAACTTATTTTAGATCAGATAGCTCTTACTTACTAACTCTTCTTGCAGGGTTTTTTGTTGCTGATATATAGACAGTGCTGATTTATGTGGGTTTATTTTATATCCTGCTACTTTGCTAAACTTATTCGTTGTTTCAGCTATCATTTTAGTTGAATCTCTACGATTTTCCAAGTATATCATTATATCATGTGTAAAAAGATACAGTTTTATCACCTCATTGCCCATTCTGATTCCTTCGATTTCTTTTTCTTCTCTTATTGCTATTGCTAGTATTTCTAATACAATTTTGAATAATAATGATAATGGATATCTTTGTTTCATTCCTGGTCTTACGGGGAAGGTTTATCCCCATCATAAATAAGACTTGGTGGTGATTTTAGGTAGATGTATCTTATCATTTTTAGGAAAAATCCACTTTTACCTATGCTTTTAAGTCAAAAGCTTTTCCTACATCTATTGAGATAATCATATGATTTTTGGTACTTTTATTATTGGTATAATCAATGATGTTAATAGTTTTCCTATTAAACCATCCCTGCATTTCTGGTATAAATCTCACTTGATAATAATGTATAATAGTTGCTATATATTATTGTAGTCTCCTAGCTAATGTTTTATTTAGGACTTTTGCATCCATATTCATTAGTGAAATTGCTCTATAATTTTCTTTCTCTGTTTTTGTTCTTCCTCGTTTGGATATCAGCACATATTTGTTTTATAAAAAGAGTTTGGTAGGCCTCCTTCTTTGTCTATTATTCCAGGTAATTTATTTAATGTTGGAATTAGTTGATTTTTAAGGGTTTGGTAGAATTCGCTTGTAAATTCATCTGGTTCTAAGGCTTTTTTCATAGTAAGCTCATCTATAGGTTTATTTAGATATTCTACTCCTTCTTTTATTAGTCTAGGCAGTTTATATTTTTGTAAATATTCTTCTATTTTGCTTACGTCATTAAATTTATTAACATATAATTGGGCAAAATAACTCCTAATTGTTTTGATTTCATCTTCTTTAGTGGTATACTTATCCTTTTCATTTTTGATACTAATGATTTGGTTTCCTGCTGTCTTTCAAAAAAAATTCTATTAAATAATTACTTATTTTTTCATAAAACTAACTCCTAACTTTATGTATTAATTTAACAATTATTTTTTTCAAATGCTTTATTAACTTATGATTTACATCATTCATTTCCACTAGATTTTGAGTTACAAATTTTCTCCCCGTTTTTCCCCTACCCACTGCCCCAAAATAGCAGTCCCACAGTTTATCCCCTCCTCTAATCTGCTTTCTCCCATATTTTCTCCCATACCCCTTTTGACTTTTCCAGTGAATCTCTATGCCCCAGTGCCTGTATATCTTATTTCCCAATTACATGTAAAATAGTATTAATTATATATATTTGAATACTTGATTTTAAAACTTTGAATTCCAGACTCATTCCCTTCCTCACTTGTCACCCACCCTCACTGGGAAGATAAGCAGTTCAGTATAGGTTGTACATGTGTGGCTAATGCAAAACAATAACATAGTGGATATATTGTAAAAGATTGACTATATTTCCCTCCCTCCTATCCCACCTCCTACTTGTTCTATTCTCTACTTTGATCCCGTACCTTTTCAAAAGTGGGTGCTTCCAACTTCCCTCCCCCCCAGCCTGCTCTCCCTTCCATCATCCCCCCTTTCATTACCTTCCCTCCCTACTCTCCTGGAGGGTGAGATACTCAGTGTAGAAGCTGCCAGATCCTGGGTTATCCTGATTGTGTTTCCACAATATTGAAATTGTTTCTTCCTGGCTGCTTGTAATATTCTCTCCTTGATCTGGGAATTTTGGAACCTGGCTATAATATTCCTAGTTTTCTTTTGGGGATCTTCAGGAGGTGATTGGTGGATTCTTTCAACCTCTATTTTCCCCTCTGGTTCTAAAACAACAGGGCAGTTTTCTTTGAGAACTTCCTGGAGTGTGATTTCTAGGTTCTTACTTTGATCATGGCTTTCAGGTAGTCCAATAATTTTTAAATTATCTCTCCTGGATCTATTTTCCAGGTCAGTGTTTTTTCCCATGAGATATTTCACATTGCCTTCTATTCTTTCATTTGTTTGGATCTATTTAACAGCATCTTGATTTCTCATAAAGTCATTAGCTTCCATTTGCTCCAATCTAATTCTGAAGCAATGATTCTCCTCATTGAGCTTTTGAGATTCTTTTTCCATCTGGCAAATTTGGCTTTTTAAGGCATTCTTCTCCTCATTGCCTTTAT